>NW_026571018.1:16017153-16209094 GCF_026225935.1 Boleophthalmus pectinirostris
GACAGGGCCGGTCCTGACGAAAAATGTCATTTTTGGCCATGTCAGCTTTTGGCCCCAAACTGCCTTCAATGACAAAAGATGCTCCAATATGGCCATCTGGGGTGGTCTGAGGTTGTTTGGGGACGTTTCCAGCCAGTTTTGGAGCATTTTGAAAATTTGGTCAAATTTGAGCCGAAACGACAGGGCCGGTCCTGACGAAAAATGTCATTTTTGGCCATGTCAGCTTTCGGCCCCAAACTGCCTTCAAATGACAAAAGATGCTCCAATATGGCCATCTGGGGTGGTCTGAGGTTGTTTGGGGACGTTTCCAGCCAGTTTTGAGCATTTTGAAAAATTTGGTCAAATTTGAGCCGAAAACGACAGGGCCGGTCCTGACGAAAAATGTCATTTTTTGGCCATGTCAGCTTTTGGCCCCAAACTGCCTTCAAATGACAAAAGATGCTCCAATATGGACCATCTGGGGTGTCTGGGGTTGTTTGGGGACGTTTCCAGCCAGTTTTGAGCATTTTGAAAATTTTGGTCAAATTTGAGCCGAAACGACAGGGCCGGTCCTGACGAAAAATGTCATTTTTGGCCATGTCAGCTTTTGGCCCAAACTGCCTTCAAATGACAAAAGATGCTCCAATATGGCATCTGGGGTGGTCTGAGGTTGTTTGGGGACGTTTCCAGCCAGTTTTGAGCATTTTGAAAAATTTGGTCAAATTTGAGCCGAAACGACAGGGCCGGTCCTGACGAAAAAATGTCATTTTTGGCCATGTCAGCTTTTGGCCCCAAACTGCCTTCAAATGACAAAAGATGCTCCAATATGGCCATCTGGGGTGGTCTGAGGTTGTTTGGGGACGTTTCCAGCCAGTTTTGAGCATTTTGAAAATTTGGTCAAATTTGAGCCGAAACGACAGGGCCGGTCCTGACGAAAAATGTCATTTTTGGCCATGTCAGGTTTTGGCCCCAAACTGCCTTCAAATGAAAAAAAGATGCTCCAATATGGACATCTGGGGTGGTCTGGGGTTGTTTGGGGACGTTTCCAGACAGTTTTGAGCATTTTGAAAATTTGGTCAAATTTGAGCCGAAACGACAGGGCCGGTCCTGACGAAAAATGTCATTTTTGGCCATGTCAGGTTTCGGCCCCAAACTGCCTTCAAATGACAAAAGATGCTCCAGTATGGCCATCTGGGGTGGTCTGAGGTTGTTTGGGGATGTTTCCAGCCAGTTTGGAGCATTTTGAAAAAATTTGGTCAAATTTGAGCCGAAACGACAGGGCCGGTCCTGACGAAAAATGTCATTTTTGGCCATGTCAGGTTTTGGCCCCAAAACTGCCTTCAAATGACAAAAGATGCTCCAATATGGCCATCTGGGGTGGTCTGGGGGTTGTTTGGGGACGTTTCCAGCCAGTTTTGAGCATTTTGAAAATTTGGTCAAATTTGAGCCGAAACGACAGGGCCGGTCCTGACGAAAAAATGTCATTTTTGGCCATGTCAGGAAACTGCCTTGGGGTCCCCCCAAATGACAAAGATGCTCCAATATGGACATCTGGGGTGGTCTGGGGTTGTTTGGGGACGTTTCCAGCCAGTTTTGGAGCATTTTGAAAATTTGGTGGAAAATTTGAGCCGAAACGACAGGGCCGGTCCTGACGAAAAATGTCATTTTTGGCCATGTCAGGTTTTGGCCCCAAACTGCCTTCAAATGACAAAAGATGCTCCAATATGGACCATCTGGGGTGGTCTGGGGTTGTTTGGGGACGTTTCCAGCCAGTTTTGGAGCATTTTTGAAAATTTGGTCAAATTTGAGCCGAAACGACAGGGCCGGTCCTGACGAAAAATGTCATTTTTGGCCATGTCAGGTTTTGGCCCCAAACTGCCTTCAAATGACAAAAGATGCTCCAATATGGACATCTGGGGTGGTCTGAGGTTGTTTGGGGACGTTTCCAGCCAGTTTAGAGCATTTTGAAAATTTGGTCAAATTTGAGCCGAAACGACAGGGCCGGTCCTGACGAAAAATGTCATTTTTGGCCATGTCAGCTTTTGGCCCAAAACTGCCTTCAAATGACAAAAGATGCTCCAATATGGACCATCTGGGGTGGTCTGAGGTTGTTTGGGGACGTTTCCAGCCAGTTTGGAGCATTTTGAAAATTTGGTCAAATTTGAGCCGAAACGACAGGGCCGGTCCTGACGAAAAATGTCATTTTTGGCCATGTCAGGTTTTGGCCCCAAACTGCCTTCAAATGACAAAAGATGCTCCAATATGGACCATCTGGGGTGGTCTGGGGTTGTTTGGGGACGTTTCCAGCCAGTTTTGGAGCATTTTGAAAATTTGGTCAAATTTGAGCCGAAACGACAGGGCCGGTCCTGACGAAAAATGTCATTTTTGGCCATGTCAGGTTTTGGCCCCAAACTGCCTTCAAATGACAAAAGATGCTCCAATATGGACCATCTGGGGTGGTCTGGGGTTGTTTGGGGACGTTTCCAGCCAGTTTTGAGCATTTTGAAAATTTGGTCAAATTTGAGCCGAAACGACAGGGCCGGTCCTGACGAAAAATGTCATTTTTGGCCATGTCAGCTTTTGGCCCAAACTGCCTTCAAATGACAAAAGATGCTCCAATATGGACCATCTGGGGTGGTCTGGGGTTGTTTGGGGACGTTTCCAGCCAGTTTGGAGCATTTTGAAAATTTGGTCAAATTTGAGCCGAAACGACAGGGACGAAAAATGTCATTTTTGGCCATGTCAGGTTTTGGCCCCAAACTGCCTTCAAATGACAAAAGATGCTCCAATATGGACATCTGGGGTGGTCTGGGGTTGTTTGGGGACGTTTCCAGCCAGTTTTGAGCATTTTGAAAATTTGGTCAAATTTGAGCCGAAACGACAGGGCCGGTCCTGACGAAAAATGTCATTTTTGGCCATGTCAGGTTTTGGCCCCAAACTGCCTTCAAATGACAAAAGATGCTCCAATATGGACCATCTGGGGTGGTCTGAGGGTTGTTTGGGGACGTTTCCAGCCAGTTTGGAGCATTTTGAAAATTTGGTCAAATTTGAGCCGAAACGACAGGGCCGGTCCTGACGAAAAATGTCATTTTTGGCCATGTCAGGTTTTGGCCCCAAACTGCCTTCAAATGACAAAAGATGCTCCAATATGGACCATCTGGGGTGGTCTGAGGTTGTTTGGGGACGTTTCCAGCCAGTTTTGAGCATTTTGAAAATTTGGTCAAATTTGAGCCGAAAACGACAGGGCCGGTCCTGACGAAAAAATGTCATTTTTGGCCATGTCAGCTTTTGGCCCCAAACTGCCTTCAAATGACAAAAGACGCTCCAATATGGACATCTGGGGTGGTCTGGGGTTGTTTGGGGACGTTTCCAGCCAGTTTGGAGCATTTTGAAAATTTGGTCAAATTTGAGCCGAAACGACAGGGCCGGTCCTGACGAAAAATGTCATTTTTGGCCATGTCAGCTTTTGGCTCCAAACTGCCTTCAAATGACAAAAGACGCTCCAATATGGACATCTGGGGTGGTCTGGGGTTGTTTGGGGACGTTTCCAGCCAGTTTTGGAGCATTTTGAAAATTTGGTCAAATTTGAGCCGAAACGACAGGGCCGGTCCTGACGAAAAATGTCATTTTTGGCCATGTCAGCTTTTGGCCCCAAACTGCCTTCAAATGACAAAAGATGCTCCAATATGGACCATCTGGGGTGGTCTGGGGTTGTTTGGGGACGTTTCCAGCCAGTTTGGAGCATTTTGAAAATTTGGTCAAATTTGAGCCGAAACGACAGGGCCGGTCCTGACGAAAAATGTCATTTTTGGCCATGTCAGGTTTTGGCCCCAAACTGCCTTCAAATGACAAAAGATGCTCCAATATGGACATCTGGGGTGGTCTGGGGTTGTTTGGGGACGTTTCCAGCCAGTTTTGAGCATTTTGAAAATTTGGTCAAATTTGAGCCGAAACGACAGGGCCGGTCCTGACGAAAAATGTCATTTTTGGCCATGTCAGGTTTTGGCCCCAAACTGCCTTCAAATGACAAAAGATGCTCCAATATGGACCATCTGGGGTGGTCTGGGGTTGTTTGGGGACGTTTCCAGCCAGTTTTGGAGCATTTTGAAAATTTGGTCAAATTTGAGCCGAAACGACAGGGTCCTGACGAAAAAATGTCATTTTTGGCCATGTCAGCTTTTGGCCCCAAACTGCCTTCAAATGACAAAAGATGCTCCAATATGGACATCTGGGGTGGTCTGGGGTTGTTTGGGGACGTTTCCAGCCAGTTTTGGAGCATTTTGAAAATTTGGTCAAATTTGAGCCGAAACGACAGGGCCGGTCCTGACGAAAAATGTCATTTTTGGCCATGTCAGGTTTTGGCCCCAAACTGCCTTCAAATGACAAAAGATGCTCCAATATGGACATCTGGGGTGGTCTGGGGTTGTTTGGGGACGTTTCCAGCCAGTTTGGAGCATTTTGAAAATTTGGTCAAATTTGAGCCGAAACGACAGGGCTCCTGACGAAAAATGTCATTTTTGGCCATGTCAGCTTTTGGCCCCAAACTGCCTTCAAATGACAAAAGATGCTCCAATATGGACCATCTGGGGTGGTCTGGGGTTGTTTGGGGACGTTTCCAGCCAGTTTTGGAGCATTTTGAAAATTTGGTCAAATTTGAGCCGAAACGACAGGGCCGGTCCTGACGAAAAATGTCATTTTTGGCCATGTCAGGTTTTGGCCCCAAACTGCCTTCAAATGACAAAAGATGCTCCAATATGGACCATCTGGGGTGGTCTGGGGTTGTTTGGGGACGTTTCCAGCCAGTTTGGAGCATTTTGAAAATTTGGTCAAATTTGAGCCGAAACGACAGGGCCGGTCCTGACGAAAAATGTCATTTTTGGCCATGTCAGGTTTTGGCCCCAAACTGCCTTCAAATGACAAAAGATGCTCCAATATGGACATCTGGGGTGGTCTGGGTTGTTTGGGGACGTTTCCAGCCAGTTTGGAGCATTTTGAAAATTTGGTCAAATTTGAGCCGAAACGACAGGGCCGGTCCTGACGAAAAATGTCATTTTTGGCCATGTCAGGTTTTGGCCCCAAACTGCCTTCAAATGACAAAAGATGCTCCAATATGGACATCTGGGGTGGTCTGGGTTGTTTGGGGACGTTTCCAGCCAGTTTGGAGCATTTTGAAAATTTGGTCAAATTTGAGCCGAAACGACAGGGCCGGTCCTGACGACAAATGTCATTTTTGGCCATGTCAGGTTTTGGCCCCAAACTGCCTTCAAATGACAAAAGATGCTCCAATATGGACCATCTGGGGTGGTCTGGGGTTGTTTGGGGACGTTTCCAGCCAGTTTTGGAGCATTTTGAAAATTTGGTCAAATTTGAGCCGAAACGACAGGGCCGGTCCTGACGAAAAATGTCATTTTTGGCCATGTCAGGTTTTGGCCCCAAACTGCCTTCAAATGACAAAAGATGCTCCAATATGGACATCTGGGGTGGTCTGGGGTTGTTTGGGGACGTTTCCAGCCAGTTTGGAGCATTTTGAAAATTTGGTCAAATTTGAGCCGAAACGACAGGGCCGGTCCTGACGAAAAATGTCATTTTTGGCCATGTCAGGTTTTTGGCCCCAAACTGCCTTCAAATGACAAAAGATGCTCCAATATGGACATCTGGGGTGGTCTGGGGTTGTTTGGGGACGTTTCCAGCCAGTTTGGAGCATTTTGAAAATTTGGTCAAATTTGAGCCGAAACGACAGGGCCGGTCCTGACGAAAAATGTCATTTTTGGCCATGTCAGGTTTTGGCCCCAAACTGCCTTCAAATGGCAAAAGATGCTCCAATATGGCCATCTGGGGTGGTCTGGGGTTGTTTTGGGGACGTTTCCAGCCAGTTTTGAGCATTTTGAAAAATAGGTCAAATTTGAGCCGAAACGACAGGGCTGGTCCTGACGACAAATATCATTTTTGGCCATGTCAGGTTTTGGCCCCAAACTGCCTTCAAATGACAAAAGATGCTCCAATATGGACATCTGGGGTGGTCTGGGGTTGTTTGGGGACGTTTCCAGCCAGTTTGGAGCATTTTGAAAATTTTGGTCAAATTTGAGCCGAAACGACAGGGTCCTGACGAAAAATGTCATTTTTGGCCATGTCAGGTTTTGGCCCCAAACTGCCTTCAAATGACAAAAGACGCTCCAATATGGACATCTGGGGTGGTCTGGGGTTGTTTGGGGACGTTTCCAGCCAGTTTTGGAGCATTTTTGAAAATTTGGTCAAATTTGAGCCGAAACGACAGGGCCGGTCCTGACGAAAAATGTCATTTTTGGCCATGTCAGGTTTTGGCCCCAAACTGCCTTCAAATGACAAAAGATGCTCCAATATGGACATCTGGGGTGGTCTGGGGTTGTTTGGGGACGTTTCCAGCCAGTTTGGAGCATTTTGAAAATTTGCTCAAATTTGCTCAAATTTGAGCCAAAGGTCCTGACGAAAAATGTCATTTTTGGCCATGTCAGGTTTTGGCCCCAAACTGCCTTCAAATGACAAAAGATGCTCCAATATGGACATCTGGGGTGGTCTGGGGTTGTTTGGGGACGTTTCCAGTCAGTTTTGAGCATTTTGAAAATTTGGTCAAATTTGAGCCGACACGACAGGGCCGGTCCTGACGAAAAATGTCAGGGCCGGTCCTGTTGAAAAATGTCATTTTTGGCCATGTCAGGTTTTGGCCCCAAACTGCCTTCAAATGACAAAAGATGCTCCAATATGGACATCTGGGGTGGTCTGGGGTTGTTTGGGGACGTTTCCAGCCAGTTTTGGAGCATTTTGAAAATTTGGTCAAATTTGAGCCGAAACGACAGGGCCGGTCCTGACGAAAAATGTCATTTTTGGCCATGTCAGGTTTTGGCCCCAAACTGCCTTCAAATGACAAAAGATGCTCCAATATGGACATCTGGGGTGGTCTGGGGTTGTTTGGGGACGTTTCCAGCCAGTTTGGAGCATTTTGAAAATTTGGTCAAATTTGAGCCGAAACGACAGGGCCGGTCCTGACGAAAAATGTCATTTTTGGCCATGTCAGGCTTTGGCCCCAAACTGCCTTCAAATGACAAAAGACGCTCCAATATGGACATCTGGGGTGGTCTGGGGTTGTTTGGGGACGTTTCCAGCCAGTTTTGAGCATTTTTAAAATTTGGTCAAATTTGAGCTGTGTGCGTCACTGGAGCCGATCTTTCTATCAACAATGTTTTATGTCAAGAGTAGGATAGGAATTGAGTCTGTGGTCCTGTTTACAGTTGTATATTTTTGTTCTTAAATTGTAAATAGGTTAGAAGGTAAACTTACTCTCTACTCTCTACTACCTTCTGTAGTTTTGTACTTTTCATTTAAACTTTTTTTTTTCTGATGTAGAACTATGATAAACATTTACCACAAGTACCATCCCACCAAATGAAGTCATAATTAGAAAAACATGAAACCCTCCCATAAACACTTTGAGGTAGTAGTTGACAGTGACTCATTTGCTGCTGGTGGCTTTATGTCTTCAGTGACACAGAGCACCCTGAGGCTCTGCTCCTGTCTGCTCCTGCCTGCTCCTGTCTGCTCCTGTGCTCCACTCTATTGTTCTTAGTGCTGAGTTTACCTATGGGACAGTCTCCTCCCCCTCTTTTAGGTCTGAAACTGTCAAAAAAGAGTGAAGTTTAACATTGGCCTGCCTCTGGTCCTAATTACCATTCAGTGTTTATGAGGAGCTAAGCAGTCTCTAAAGCTTCATTTGTATTCACAGGAAAAGAGTCAGACAGTCCCATGATAACGCATGCGACAAAGCAAGAACCATTAATCTATGAAAACTCTTAGTTACACTGTTGAGGTGAGGAGGTGACAGAAGCTCAGTTGGCAGACTATTTCTCCACTGATCTGAAAGTTGGAGGTTCAAGTCCTGTTCTTGGCATGAACATCGTTGGTTGAGTGGTCAAATCTAGTGTTGTAGTACACTTGGTCTTGGTCTCGTCTTGGACTCGAGCGCATTTGGACTCTTGTCTCGGTCTTGATGCTGCTTAGTCTTGGTTCTTGTCTCTGTCTTGACGGCGCTTGGTCTTGGTCTTGTCTAGGTCTTGACGGCACTTGGTCTTGGTCTTGTCTCAGTCTTGACGGCGCTTGGTATTGGTCTTGTCTTGGTCTCGGTCTTGTCTTGGTCTCGTTTGTCTAGGTCTTGCTGGCACTTGGTCTCGGTCTTGTCTTGGTCTCGGTCTTGTCTTGGTCTCGGTTTTGTCTAGGTCTTGATGGCACTTGGTCTCGGTCTTGTCTCAGTCTTGATGGCACTTGGTCTCGGTCTTGTCTTGGTCTTGGTTTTGTCTCGGTCTTGATATCCCTTGGTCTCAGTCTTGATGGTGCTTGGTCTCAGTCTTGTCTCAGTCTTGATGGTGCTTGGTCTCGGTCTTGGTGGCGCTTGGTCTCGGTCTTGTCTCAGTTTTGATGGCACTTGGTCTTGGTCGTCTCAGTCTTGATGGCGCTTGGTCTCAGTCTTCATGGCGCTTGGGCTCGGTCTTGTCTCGGTCTTGATGGTGTTGGTCTCAGTCTTGATGGCACTTGATCTCAGTCTTGTCTCGGTCTTGAGGTCTGACACTCCACTAGTGCGATCTTATTTCACTACGGCCGGTAAATGTGCTAAATATCACTGCAAAACCAGTTAGATAATGTAACTGTAAATGTTATAAACTTGAAAAAAAAAAACACTTGATTCACTATGAAGTTGTTCTCTGTAAAGTGCCAGTGGAAGTTATTGAAGAGGTTCTCAAACTGTGAGTGAGGGTCCAAAAAGGGGAGTATTTCAGTGCAGTACAGTTTGCATGGCCTGTTTTAAACTTAAATTAACATTAATCAGATAAAATGGAGATAGATTTATAAAAACATTGATGTAAATGTGCCAAAATAACTGTAAAATACAAATACAAATAAATGTAGGAAATGACAAGATGGCCTTGATTTGGTCTCGATGGGCCGTGGTATCACTCTTATCTTGTCTTTGTCAGTAGATTTCACTAGTAATTTTGTCAAGATCACAGTAATCGAGACCAAGACAAGACCAACAGGTTGGTGTTGCAATTCCAGCTCCCACATGCTGAATGCTGTCATTGTGTCCTTGGGCAAGACACTTAAACCTCCTCACCTCTAGTGTGTGTGAATGAGTGAGATTGTTCACCGAGAGTGTGACTATGTGGAATTAATAAGAACCCAGGACTCACCCCAGCTCAGGCCCAAAGCTGGTCCATCTTCACAGTTAAGTTTTCAGGTAGGTAGTCTGTCATTTGCTCATCTCCATGACGATATTGGATTTTCCTGGAATGTTCCACAGTATGACATTAAAGTTCAAATCTGTATTCCTTCAATTTTATTACTAAAATAAAATACCTTAATAAATGTAAATCCTTCGGTGAGTGGACTCATCCTCTTCTTTATTACTTTATTAAATCCATGGAAATTCAAGTAACCTTACCTTGTTGCACCATTGGCTTGGCTCTATGGAGATAGTTTAGTGTACTGATGTACTTTGTAATATTCCAGGCAAACATCTCCATAGAGACAAAAAGGTGGAAGACCCTACACCTGAAAAGAAGTTACACAGTGATTATGAATATAAAAAACTGTGGCAAGGGGGGTAGACTGACTGATTGATTTTTTATTATTATAGTGTCTTACACATTTGTGCCCAGCGCACATGGGCTCACAAGACACTGTAAACAGATTTACAGATGGCTACAGACCAATAAACAAACAAATAACCACTCTGACAAAAACATACTCTAGTCATACAGTGTACAGCACTTGTTGTCTCCTGTCCCAGGATCTAAAACTAAAACAAAAACCTCCTTATAAAGCCAACTCATGATTTTGTAATCAAAATACATCAGAGTCTGATGATTGTACAGCAGTAAATAAAATATTCCTCAAATCAGAATACAGAGAACAGTAAAGAGCAAAAAAATGAAACTCACCTCTAGAGCGTAGATGTACACTTTAGGAATTGCCAATTCTTACTAAAGAAAAAGGTTAAAGATCACTGTTATGTTAAAAACTACTGTGACATCACAATGTGGAACAGATCATTTTGAGTTTTGGAGATGTGGACATACTGCTAATACTCAAACATGTGTGAATGAAACAAAACACAACTCCAGGTATGCTTTTCTAACATCTCTAATCTCACTAGAATCCATTTTGTATAACATAGAATCTTTACCTTTATAGTTCATACACCGTCCAAGGACCAAGCATTGAAAAGTAGATATAAAGATATTTCTTTATTCAAACTAACCTCAAGCTGAATCTGACTGAAAGAATCTACTCTTATTTGATTGTACTGCTCATATATTTATAAGTTACACAAAAAACTTCAGAAGCAGCACATTTTCAAGACTTTTTATTGACTTATTCATGAAAATAACATATCCAGACAAAGGCATTAAGAATGTATAAATTAATTGCACAAGAGTCTATGCTTTACATAATCAACATATTTTTTTATCACCACATAAAAATGGAGCTAGAAAAAAAACAGAAAACTGCCCTTTACGATCTAAGGCCACTTCCAACAGCTCTTAAAGTCTTTGAAAGCCAGAGCTAGTTCAGTCAGTTAAAGGGGAATGCTATTTCACATTGATACAATAACAATAAGAAGGATTTTGGAATGTAAAAATATTTGTGGATAGTTTTGGTGAGTTTTGTTTCGTGTTTGTGAATGATAACAGAAGATCAGAGTGCGATTTCTAAGTCAAAAATACAGCCAGGCTTGTTAGCACTAAACCATAAATCCCCATGGACTCCAATATCAGCGTTATGGAAATCACAGTTCAGTGGTGTGGAAATTTAAAGCAGCATTGCGTAACTTTTCTGGTGGAAAGTCTGTCTAATTTTTTCCATGGAGACATCATTGCTTTGTCTGGAATGTTTCACAGTAAGGTTTTAAAACTTTACATCATCACAGAGACCAAAACCAGACTAAGTTACAGGTCAGATCTGTGGAGAAGCAACCCCACCCGCCATAAGAATGCATGTTTTTCAAGGTATTTTTGAGCTATAAAACCACCTGTAATTGAATAAATGTAAGGCAGAGCTGTTTAAAGTCATACTGTGGAACATTCTAGGCAAAGCAAAGACGTATCCAACCAAAAAGTTACAGAGTGCAGCTTTAAGATTTGGCTTAGGTTTGTTAGTGCTAAACCAAAGCTCCATGGACTCTAATATCAGCATTATGGAAATCTACACAGTTCAGTGGTGCAGTATAAAGCAACATTGCGTAACTTTTCTGGTGTAGAGTCTGTCTAATTTTTTCCATGGAGACATTATTGCTTTGTCTGGAATGTTTCACAGTATGGCTTTAAAACTTTACATCATCACAGAGACCAAACCAGACCAAGTTACAGGTCAGATCTGTGGAGAGGCAACCCTGCTCGCAGAAAGAATGCAGGTTTTAAAAGGTATTTTTGAGCTCTAAAACCACCTGTAATTGAATAAATGTAAGGCAGAGCTGTTTAAAGTCATACTGTGGAACATTCTAGGCAAAGCAAAGACATATCCAACCAAAAAGTTACATAGTGCAGCTTTAAGTGTAAAACTACAGCTCTCTTTAGCGCTAAACCAAATCTCCATACACTCCAATATCAGCGTTATGGAAATCTACACAGTTCAGTGGTGTGGAAATTTAAAGCAGCATTGCGTAACTTTCCTGGTGAAGAGTCTGTCTAATTTTTTTCCATAAAGACATTGTTGCTTTGTCTGAAATGTTTCACAATATGGTTAAAAGTTCACACAAATTAAACCAGACTAAGTTACAGGTCAGATCTGTGGAGAGACAACCCCACTCGCAGTAAGAATGCAGGTTTTGTAAGGTATTTTTGAGCTATAAAACCACCCATAATTCAATAAATGTAAAGTAGAGCTGTTTAAAGTCATACTGTGGAAAATTTTAGGCAGAGCAAAGACATATCCTACCAAAAAGTTACATAGTGCAGCTTTAAGTTTGAAAAATACAGCCCCGGCTTGTTAGTACTAAAGCAAATATGCATTATGGAAGTCTACACAGTTCAGTGGTGTGGTACTTTAAAATACCAAGCAGAGGAGGAGAAAAACAAGAGATAACGGTGCCAAGTCTGCTAGGAAAAACTTCAATGTTGTAATTATGAATAGCTGCTCCCCACATTTTGAAATAAGGTACAAAAAAAAAAAAAAAAAAAAAAAAAAACAGCCAGTGAAGTTTGGAGCAGATCAAATTCATTTCTGTCTATTTTGCCTCCAGGAGTGTCCCTGGAGTTCAGATCTGTACTAACGTGTTCAGAAGTGTGGTTCTTGTATTAGTTTGTCAGTTCATACTTCAGTCATTCGGTCAGGATGCGTTTTAACATGTGAACTTGGAACAGAATCTTATAATTAAAACTAATCACAGTCCTTGTCAGAAAAAAAACACATTTAGTTCGTTTGGCCGTACTTGCTTACCTCCAGATTAGAAATTGTGTAATAGTTGTGCCTATAATTTGGAAATACCAGAATCTGTGGATTATTTTTTGTTTTATTTGTACTCAAACTCAGTACATTTTACATCTAAACTATTACACAATACCCAAGTAAATTCATCCTTATGAAGTAATTAGTTAGATTACTTTGTACTTCTACTTGAGTACACTGCAAAAATCAATATCTAGTTAAGTTAAAATGACTTAAATTAAGAATATTTTACTGTTCTGAGTCGATTCAACTTGACAAGCAAAATTATCTACCAGTGGAATAAGTCTGTTTTTCTTAATTCAAGCAATATACTGTAGGTTTCATTTCTTATTTTAAGAGCAAAAAGTTGTTGTTTTTCTTAAGTATAGCAAGATGTATTTTAATATTTTAAGTACAAAACATCTTGTTCCATTGGAAGATAATTTTACTTGTTGAGTGAAATTTCACACTTTGTAAATTCAAGTCATCTTAACTTGGCTAGATTTTGTTTTTTGCAGTGTAATGTTATTTAGCGGTAACTCTACTCTTACTTAAAGGTGCATTGTGTAACTTTTCTGGTGGAGGGTTCGTTAAATACTTTCTCCATGGAGATATTATTGCTTCACAAATATTGTATATGACATTTAAAGGTTTTCTACTACACAAAAGTTGACTCCTGTGATCTTTAGGCCATGTTATAAAGCATTTACCGTCTCAAAATCATACTTTAAGTTGTGTTTGAGTAATCTTTTATTATTAGTCTGTCAAAATGCTCTGTTCCATCTTGTGATGTCACGGAGAGGTAGTTTTCAAATGAACAGCTACCTTTTACCTTTTGTTCAGTAGATTGGCAATTCCAGGTCTGAAATATTATTATTATTCACTTTACAAACTCTTAGTCCTAAAGGCTTAAATGATGAATTGCTGTTTAATGTAATGTTATGAAAAAAAGTGTTGAAATGACGAGCGCATATATACGTCCTCCCTCTGAGCCATGAGGTGCAGATTAAATTTTGTCTGTATACTGAAATGGAACTTTTTGATGTTGCTAATTAACTATATATATTTTTTTAATTTACAAGAGGTTGGTGTATTGGTTGGTGCTTTATTGGGGTCTAACTGTAAATGTATTATTTTTCACATCTGAGGGACCGAAAACGTCGAAGCAATAAAAGAAAAATCAAGAGTTTTCTTTAAACCCAGCTAAAGGTCTGAAGTTATCCAAATTACTCTAGTGAAGGTATGGAGTTTAAAAACACATTGGAGCACTCCCTGTATTACCCTATGACATCACAAGGTGGAACAAAGTGTTTTCTGTTTGAGAAAAGAACTCTAAATGTGCAGGATTTGTGTGTTAAACATGTATGAATGAAACAAAACACAACTCCAGGTAGGTTTTTGACAAGGAACCAACATAATAACACCATAAATTCGTGTTATAAAGGCGCTTTAAACAACGCTTTCCAAGTTCTACATAAAGGTTTTCCAGAAATTAGGCCTGTTACCATAGCGATTAACAATTTAAAACACAATATCCTGTCTTCTGAATGGGAAAAGTCCTCCAAATGTCACACACACGACGGGAAGCCAAAACCCGCAGCGGCCACACACACAGAGCTCAATATTAGCTCGACAATATGAAGACGCAAGATGTAATAAAGTACCAGTAAACAGCAAACTTTTCATTTCATTCCAGCGTTATCTGCTTGGCACGGACCCTAAATTAATCAAAGAACTAAACGCGAGACCACTGTTGTGAACGCCCCTAATGCCTCATCTCAAATTAATTCTGATAGGCTAATAATGGTGGGAGGAAAATGAAAATGTGAGGTGAAAGTGGGTCAGAGGCAAGCGCAGGACTCAGAGCCGCGTACAGTCAGTTTGGGGATGAATAATAAAACCAAAACAAGAGACGGATCAGGCGGGGCTTATGAGATTTGTCTGCGCTAAAGGAGAAGCTGCTCATCTGAAACTGCGTGATCTGTATGCTGCTAATCAAAGTGTTAATATAAGTTTTAATTTGTTTTTAAAGCTCTACTATGGAATTTTTTCGAATAGAGGGTCCGTTACTTGCTGGTCGTCATGGAGATGTTATTGGTATGACTGGGGTATTTTATAGTATGATGTTAAATTTAGTTATCTGTATGGAGATTTTTCTTTCTTTTTGAGCAAGAAAAGACTCAGTAATTTAATAAATGCAAGACAGAATGCCCAAGTTACAAAGTATGAAAGCAGGTTTTCATTATATATTTTTTTTTGAGCAAGAAATAACTCCTTAATTGAATAAATGCAAAACATATGGACCAAGTTACAGGTCAGATCTGCGGAGAGGTGATTCTGCTCAAAGTACGAACGCAGGTTTTCATAGGTTTTTCTTTTTTTTTCTTCTTTTTTGAGCAAGAAAAAAAACTAAATAATTGAATAAATGCAAATCAGATGGACCAAATTACAGGTCAGATCTGTGGAGAGGTGATCCTGTTCAAAGTACAAATGCAGGTTTCAGAGTTTTTTTCTTTTTTTTTTTTTTTGAGCAAGAAAAAAACTCACAAATGTAATAAATGCAAATCAAATGGACCACGTTACAGGTCAGATCTGTGGAGAGGTGAATCTACTCAAAGTACAAGCACAGGCAAGAAAAAAACTCAATAACTGAATTAAATGCAAGACAGATAGGCCAAGGTACAGGTCAGATCTGTGGAAATGTGACTCTGCTCAAAGTACAAATGCAGGTTTTCAAAGGTTTTTTTTTTTTTTTTTTTTTTCAAGAAAAAACTCAATAACTGAATAAATGCATGCAAGACAGATAGGCCAAGTTACAGGTCAGCTCCGTGGAGAGGCGTGGTAATGATTCACAGTAATGTCATGTCAGTCATGTTTTTCAATGCGATTTTTTTTTACCGTTCTTTGCAATAAAAGCACCTGTAGCTGAATAAATGCAAGATGGATACATTTAATGCCATACTGTGGGACATTACAGGCAAAGTAGTAACATATGGACAAGCAGGTGGTGAACCCTCGTACGTAAAGTTTACATTGTTCACCTTTAAAGAACCAATATTACGCTATTTTCTTATGTTATAAAGCTGTTTCCTCATCACAAACCTACCTGGAGTTGTGTTTTGTTTCTTTCACACATGTTATCACACAAATTTAGACACATATTTTTACCAAACAAACGGTAAAAGGAAGTTGGTAACTTGAAAATTACTGCTTCAAGACTCAAGGGTTACTCAGACATGTGTGAATGAAAAAAAACACAACTCCAGGTTTGTTTTTGAGGAGGTCACAACATTAAAACATGATTAAAACAAAGCTCACAAGAGTCAAGTTTTACGTGACAACATCGTCGTGCTATGCTGATTCTTGAAAATACAGTTGAAAAGGCAGTTTAATCATAAAGTGTGATGGACTTAAACTCAAGGTCAGATGAACACAGCAGCGTTTGAAAAGCCAAGGCAGCGTTCATGAAAGTTTACTCCCTATACGAGCACTGCACTCTGCTATACTCTCTAATCAGTGGCTTCTTTTAAAAGATTTTATTCTCCTCGTAAACCATATTGGAATAAGGATAAAAACGTAATGTATATTTTATTTCTTATTGATTCAAATGCTAAAATAATAATGTGAAAGAATGAGCTAATAGCAGCATTGGCTACTGATACTGTCGTCAACATTCCCTGGGGGTGTGATGCTACCTGTAGGCACTGCTCTGTCTTTTGTTGAAAATTCACCAAATCCCAGAGGAAGAAGGGCAACATCTTTCCCTTTGATAAAATTCACCAAACATTCTCTTTGTTCTGGCTTTAAATCCTCGATCTCGGGAATCGTTGCCAACACAGAATATATGGCTCTTCGCTGATTGGATGGTGCCCCGACTCACACTCCCGGGGTTTTTGTGAACTGTCTAGTGTATTCCAATTCCTGATCTAGTTGCTGGAGGGAAATTAAATTGAGCGGAGGCACTAGGTGGTGCCAGCCTGGCTACTCATTTCCTAGTGAGCCAGAGTGTTGGAGACATGTGGAGACACTTTTTAAAATATTCCATCCAGTCCTTGTATTTGCAGAGGTCGCTGGTGCTAGGCCAGTACATGTCAATGGCCACAGTTATCCTGCCACTAAAAACAGTCTTACCCACTCCACAAAACACCTGAAGCAAAACAATTATTATTCCAGACTGTTGATGTAAATGTCTGTGTTGATAGAATAATTTTTGAAGTAAAACCAACCTTGCATTTGAACGATTTATGTCTGAGCAGCAGCGAGTTGTACTTCCTGATAGAAAGCTTGGCAGCGGCGGACTGATATATGAGAAAATAGTCCCTCAACATGCGACGATTCATGTGATGCAAGGTTGGAATCTTCAGACTTAAATCTTTTTTATCTGTGTTTGCTGTTGTTTGCACCATGTCACTATGGTAACAGCTGAACATTCTGCCAATAAAAATGCACGGAGAACACCCCCAGTATGACGTCACTGCAATATATCAATTTAAAGATGCACTATGTAACCTTTATTTTTGGGGGGTCCACCAACTGTTTGTCTCCACGGATATGTTACTGCTTTGCCTAGAATGTTCCACAGTATGGCATTAAACATATCTATATTGCATTTATTCAATTCCATGTGTTCTTATTGCTCATAATTACCTTAACATACATGATACAAACATACATTTTTACCATGACTGTGTACTTTGCTTGTGTTAGTGGAGAGAGACAAGTTTAATGCCATACTGTGGAACATTCCTAACAAAGCAATAACACCTAAATGAAGACAAGCACCAGAAAAATTGCATAATGAACCTTTAAAGACATTCATTATGGGACCGCAAGAAGTTAAGCTGTGATTTGTTGTAGGCTAATATTTAAGTAGCATTTTTGCATCTTAAGTAATGGAAGGTCTCAGCTCAGTGAAAGATAATCCGTATTATAATTTCCTTAGGTGATTAAAAGATTCCCTGAAAGGATTAAAAACAAACTTGAGAAATCGGATGTTCCCAGACTATGATCTAGCTCCAAAACAAAAGCTAATCATGAGAGTGGATGGAAATATCGGTCTGATCTTAGAGACTTTTGTGCCAGACTTACAGTGGAGCCAACTCACATCTGAAAAAACAAAACCACAAAAAACAAGGATCAAAACTTGTGCGATTTTGGCTTTGTTTGTGATTCTGGCGACTGTGCAGCAAAAGAATACAACTGACACTTTTCATATTTGTTCAATAAAAACAAAAAAACTCCAGCAGGTTTACAGCTGAACACTGTGGAGTTTAAAGTGCACATGAGGTTAGATAACAAATTTCACCAAAAGTTAAAGCAGCATTGTGTAACTTTTGTAGCGGAGGGCCCATCACCTGCTTGTTTCTATGGATATGTCACTGCTCTGGTTAGAATGTTCCACAGTATGACATTAAACAGCTCGACCTTACGTTTATTCAATTACAGGTGAGTTTATAGCTCAAAAATACCTAGAAAAACAGGCATCCTGATTGTGAGTAGGGTTGCCGCTCCACAGATCTGACCTGTGACTTAGTCTGGTTTGGTTTCCATGGAGACAGAAAGGTTCAATCGGTATCATACTGCGAAACATTCCAGACAAATCAATCACATCTCCACGGAGAGAAGCATTTGACTGACCCTCCACAAGAAAAGTTACACAAAGCACCTTTAACATAATTACATTTTAGTTTTAACTTTTGTTATTTTATTTTATTTTTTTGTAAAGTTTATAATTTTACTTCAGGTCGAGTAAGTGCAGCAGATACAGTATTACTTAGAGGTAATTTCATAACTTGTTACCTAGCAACCATGATGTTCACAAGGACCAAAACTTAAAATTACACAATAGTTACGATTAGACTTATAAAAATAGATGACAGCACATTTATCTTGTTAAATGAAGTTTTAAACTGAAAAATGACTTCCTTTGCGCGTAAATTGTCCCAGCATTTATGAATGGAAATCACAGTGACTTCTGTATTTTCAACTTTTCCCACAAACTGCCACTTAACTGATGTAAAACTATAAATATGTACAAAAGTGTACTATCCCACCAAACCAAGTAATAATTAGAAAAACATAAAAACCTGTCATATACACTGTAAAGGTCCTATATTCTGCAAAATTGACTCTTGTGAGCATTAAGCCATGTTAGAATCATGTTTCCTCTTTAAAAACAAACCTTGAGTTATGTTTTGTTTCATTCACACATTTGAGTAATCCTTTGTTATTGTCTGCCTACATATCCAAAGCTCAAAATGGTCTGTTCCACCTTGTGATGTCATGAAGTGGTAGTTTTCAAATTAACAGCTGCTTTTTACCTTTTGTTCATTATACAAGCATGAAAACGGGTCAATGGTGAGGTCGTGGTAGTTCACCAGTATATGCACTAGTGTTGTATTCAAGACTGCACTGATCGAGACCAAGACCTGTCCGAGACCACAGGGTCTCGAGACAAGACCACGACCTCTGAAGGTCAAGACCGAGACAAGACCAAGACCTCTGAGGGTCGAGACCGAGACAAGACCAAGACCTCTGAGGGTCGAGACCGAGACAAGACCTCTGAGAAGACCAGGAAGACCAAGACCTCTGAGGGTCGAGACCCAAGACCTCTGAGGTCAAGACCGAGACAAGACCAAGACCTCTGAGGGTCGAGACCGAGACAAGACCAAGACCTCTGAGGGTCGAGACCGAGACAAGACCAAGACCTCTGAGGATCAAGACCAAGAAAAGACCAAGACTTTTAAAGGTCGAGACCGAGACAAGACCAAGACCACGGCCCCTCAAAAGCAAACCGAGACCATCTTTGTAAATTTCTACATTTATTTGTGTTTTACAGTTATTTTGTCACATTTATATCAACGTTTTTATAAATATATCTCCATTCTATTTGATTAATGTTAAGTTAGACTTCAAATAAGGCAAGCAAACTGTACTGCACTGAAACACTCTGCGCCCCTTTATAGATTCAAGGGGCAATTCCAGGGCTGAAAAGACCCAAATGATTCTAGTTAAGGTGTATGAAGTTTAAAAACACAGTGGTACACTTCTGGTATATCACCACATGAGATCACAAGGTGGAGCAGAGTGTTTTCTGTTTGAGAGAAGATATGTGAATGAAACAAAAACACAACTCCAGGTATGTTTTTGATGAAGACACAACATATCACAGATCAAAAAATAGTGTACTATGGGTCCTATAGGTTCTTAAGAGACGGAAGCAAGAATATGACCAAAGAAATCAGTGTTTGAGACGACTAAACGATGAGCTGTAAATAAAAAGGTAGTATAAATACGTTTAGTATCAATCCACTGTATGCATAGACATGAGGAAGTCCTTTAGTTTAGTCCAGGTTAGCGGAGATGGCTAATTGGTCTGAGGCTACACACATAAGGGGAGTATTACCTACGATGGTGTGTAATGGAAGAACAGACAGGAGGAGCATGTCTTTCTCTCTCTCTTTTTTTCCTCTCTCTTTCTGCACATGGCAACTGTCACGCTCCAATCACTCCATTCCTCTTAAAGGAGCACTGTGCAACTTGCTCGTCTCCATGGAGATGTTTTTGCATTGCCTGGATTGCCCCACAGTATCGCAAAATCATCTTTATCCGTGAAAACCAGCAGGTGATGATTTGTATTTACAACTCAGATCTGTAAAGAGGGATCCCACTCACAGTAGGAATGCATATTTTTCAAGGTATTATTTAGCAGTGAAAACACCAGTGATTGAACAAATGCAAGACGGATATGTTTAAAGCCATATAGTGTGACATTCTAAGCTTAGTGTCACGATACTAACTAAAATTTCAAACTTGATTTCGATACTCAATACTGATACCACAATGATAATAAAAAACGCTGTTTATTTAGACAAAATAATGTGATTTTCAACATGGAATCATAGTACTGTACTTTCTATGATGTCTATACTACCATGTGGTCTTATATCTGTGTAATCAGTCGTTCAGGTAGGTCCCACAGTGGACCATGGGTGTATATTTGTCTATGTGCTCTTATACTTGCTCTGATACACCTCAAAATCATTCTAAAGCTATTCAGGAACGGTTCATTTCTGTCCAATAAATGTGACTTTTTCAGTATCGATACCTGCTCGAATGATTTTTGATACCAATTTTCGATGCTGGTTTTAGGTGGTGTCCACACAACATTTTTTGATCGAAATGGTGAAGTTTTTATTCATTTTGTCCTTTTGTCCACGGAGCGCCGGTATTCTGGGAGGACAAAAACGGTGTCTTTTGAAAATGGGTTCCAGAGTGGAGAAATCTGAGAACACCAGCGTTGTGTTGTCATGTGGACAAGCAAACCGCAGCTTTTGGAAAACGATGACGTCGCGACACCGCCATGTGACCACAAGAAAACCCTGCGCACAGGACTCTTTGTAGTATTGTGTGTCCAGTGGCTCTGGCTGTATCCTGTTTACAGCACCACATGCAGGTGTGGCATATGTATTACATCGTTTTCACTCGGTGCTCCGTTGTCATGTGGACGTGAATATTTACTGATCCGACACATGTGTGGACCTGATTTTTATTCAACCTGCAAAATTGTCATGTGGACGTAGCCTTAGTTCCAATTAGTATCTGATATTCAATACTTCTGACAAATCTATTCCAAGCAAAGCAGTAACACCACCATGGACCCAATCAGGTGGTGGATCCTCTCACAGAAAAGTTACATTGTGCAGCTTTAATAACCAAAGAGACGCAGGCAAAAAAAAAAAAAAAGTAAAAATCATCTCTTTTCCATGAGTGAATTCCTTAAGAAGAGAGGAGGTCTGAGAGGAGCAGGAAGGTATGGCTCTTCCCAAGCAGAACAAATGCATTCATAGGCTTGAGTCCTCGCATGAAGGAAGTAATTAAAAAAGGCCCTGACTGATTAATCCTCTGGTCCACAAGGAGAAACAAAGAGCCAAAACCAGCCTTCCCCAGTCAGTCTCCCGTAGGGCTGGAGTCTCCACTGTTTCTGAAATACCCAAAATAGAATTGCTCAATGTATCATTATTTGTTAGGGATTTTGGTGCACAAACCTCTACACTGAACCTCATGGCTTAAAGCTGCACTGTGTAACTTCTAATGGGGGGTCCAGTACTTGCTTGCTTATCTTCATGGAGGTGTTATGTCTTTACCTGGAATGTAAACATATCTCTCTTGCATTTGTTCAATTACCGGTGTTTTAGCTCAAAAATACCTTAAAAAACACAAATTCTTACCATGTGCAGGCTTGCTTTTCCATAGATCTGGCCATTAACCTGCCTCCATTGTGATTACCAAATTTATTTCCATACACAATCAGTTCAAAACATTAATATCTTCATGGAGACAAGCAGGTGGCAGACTCTCAAACAGAAAAAGTTACACAGTGCTTTTCAACAATTACTTTTTCAGAGTTGAATAATGGCACCACTTTCTGAAGATACTGTAGAGAAAATGATTTCACGTTTTTATTTATACTGACAGAGAAGATATTGAACTTTGTGCCAGTTTTTGTTTCATGTGGACAGACCCAGTAATTACAGAGATATTCACCATAAACCAGGTCAACAAATCTGCAGTCTGACAGTTAAACAGCAAACTCCACCATCAAAGTCTGATCTCCAGCTTCATTTTAAACTATAGGGGTTATACAAGGTTGTGATGTTATGTGAACAAAAGCTATTGCTGAGCTTCAGATGAGATAACTGCATTTAACAGGGCAGTAATGTCTGATTCACATGGGGGAAGATAAAATAAATATAACCGAAATGCAGATTTTAGTTGTAATATAGCAGGCTATAGGCTTAAATCAGCTTCCTGTAACATGGCGACATTTTGAGGACGGTTTACCATTCTAAAGATGTAATATTTTGTTTTGAATTGTTAATTTCCATGGCGTTCTGAAACCCAAGCACTGGTGGTTTTCAGAATCTAGAAAGTGACGATGTTATACTCTCAGATAGGTAAGAGCCCGTTCTCATTATTATGTTTATATAATAATTTGTATCCATAAATGCAATAAATTAAAAGAAAAAGTTCTGGTTAGTCTTGTCGATTATGTCTGTACTATGTTTTTGTCAGCTGTATGTGCTGATGTTGCTTTGTGTGCTGAGGTTTCTTTTTTGCTTTATGTACTGGTTCCAGATAGTTAGTGTCCCAGATTCCAGACAGTATAAGTTTCCAGATTCCAAATAGTTAGTTAGTAGTAGTTAGTAAAAAAAAAAAAAAAGAAAAAGATAATTATGTCATTAATTATGTAATCTCAAGAGCAAACTTTATATCTTAGCTTTGGGGGGGCGCTTTAATCACTGTAAAGCGCTTTGTGTTGCATTTTTGTATAAAAAGTGCTCTATGAATAAAGTTTGATTGATGGATTGATTAATTAAGCTGTACTTTCATAAAAGATATCTAAAAACAAAATTCATAAATGTTGGACCTGATCGTGACTAGATCCTACAAACCAATCCAACAAAAAAGTTTATGATATATTATTAGTCTATTGGTAGATTTAGATTCTAAAAACTGAAGATGTCATACTCCCAGATGGGGGGTAAGAGACATTTTCAACTATTGATAATGTTGTACTTCAGTGTAAAATACCCACACAAGTTGGACCTGATCATTTAGATTACTGACTAGACCCCAAGAACTGTCAATTTTAGCCTCCTCATAACATTTTGGTTTGGTCCGTCACCTGCTTGTTTCTATGGATATGTCATTGCTCAGTATGACTATTAACAGCTCTACTTTACATTTATTATTACAGATGGTTTTATAGCGCAAAAATACCTAGAAAAACAGGCATTCTGACTGTGAGTGGGGTTGCCTTTCCACAGATCCGACCTGTAACTTGGTCTGTTTTGGTCTCCATGAAGATTGAAAGGTTTAATATCATACTGTTAAACATTCCAGACAAAGCAATAATATGTCCATGGAGAAAAATGTTTGACGGACCCTCCACCATAAAAGTTACATAACGAACCTTTAATTATTACTGTCCTTGAGAATATTGTGACATCATCTGAAACCCAGCAATTTAAAAAGGCCCTGGTTTATAATTAATCCCATGGTCCTGGAGGAGAAACAAAAAGCCAGCGCCCCCGTCCCTCCCTCCTGTCTGCTCCTGCTCAGGTCAGGGGCTGGATCAATAAAGCTTCCTCCTCGGGCTGTGGGGGTCCTGCTTCACCAGACCTTGTTAAGTCGTACATGTGAGCCACAGCGCGGCCAGACTCACTGTGCTCTCTCGGCACAGTCACCAGGGGCACCCACAGCACCGGGAACAGATGGAGTCTGCCGCCACCTACTGGACAACAGCGCTAACTGCCTGTCAGACAGCTACGGACAGTGGAGGATTTACACGGTCAGGAAAAATCTGAAAACTGGAATATTCAGATAAGACGATAATTAGATGTGATTTTGGTGTGTGGTTACACGCACACAAAAAATCTGAAAACATCGGGTGCTGTGTGTCACTTAATCCATGGATTTTATAGAAACTGTTGTACAAGAAAGACAAAGTACTATGAATACTAAAATAACTCTTTCAGTGTTTAACATTTCGTATTTCATTTTTGTCTTTGCCACAATAGTTAGCTTTTTTTTTGTGACATTTCAATGTCAAACATGTCAAAACCTGTCGTCCCACGTCAAAAACAATCATACAGAAATTTGATTTTTGGTGTGCATGTAAACAAAGTCAGCCATAGGAAATCTCTACTTGACAAAGTTATACACATGCTGTGTTGTACTCATGGACCCAACTTTGTGTCTTGTCTAGTCTAGTGGAAATTCTGTCATGTCCCCCAATTTATGACACTTAAATGTCCTATATTGCGGAATATTTACTCTGGGGTAGCTTTAAGGTATGTTATAATGTTATTACCTCGTCAAAAACATACCTGGAGTTGTATTTTGTTTCATTCACTCACACATGTCTGAGCAATCCTTTATTAGGATTCTGTGAAGATACAGTCTACATACAAAACATAAAAGCTCTGTTCCACCTTGTGATGTCATGAAGGAGTAGTTTCAAGTTAACAGCTCCTTTTACCCTTTGTTCAGTAAAGATTGGAAATTCTAGGGCTGAAATTCTAGTGAAGGCGTATGGAGTTTAAAAACATCGTGGAGCACTTCCTGTATTACCACATGACATCATAAAGTGGAACAGAGTGTTTTCAGTTTGAGAGAAAAACTGAAGATTTGTGTGTTAAACATGTGTGAATGAAACAAAACACAACTCCAGGTCTGTTTGTGATGAGGAAACAATTAAAACATAGATCAGAACGTTGTGTAGTATGGGTCCTTTAATTTAAACAATTGTATGTAATTTTAAACATAAATTCTCACATGAACTGTTAGAACATGAAACCTACAAAATCACAAAAAAGACAGATAGTGATGCTGAATATCAAAGCATGTTTAAGCACAGCGGTATTGTTATTTTTCTTTGAGAAATCAAGATTTGTGGAGATGCATCACCTAAAACAATTTTTTAAAGTGTAAATTGGTAATCATAAAATCACACTGTCACATTGAGATTGACTAATGAGAAAATCTGAGATGAAAATGTGCCTCTTTTTAATCAGAACTCCCCACGTCTTTGTAACAAAGCCTGGATCTGATAAAGCAGCCACACCTGTGCACGTGTTGACAAGAAAATTATTCGAAAATAATGTAATGTGGCGAAGACAAAAACAAAAGAAAAAATGTTAAAGACTGAAAGAATAATTTAAAATTGAATTGTACTTTGTCTTCCAAATACAACAGTTACTTTGGCTCCAGTCAAATGAAGCTCATGAGGCTAGTATTCAGTCTCATCAATGGAAATTTGGGCAACCCTGAGGCCTGGTACAACAGATCCCTTTGTCTTTCCTGCCAGCTCCCCTACTAGCAGTTATACGAGCAAATTTGGAGTCGGTTCCATATTAGGAATGAGAATTTATGTTCGTACAAAAAAGTGAAATAAAAACACCAGGGTCAAGTAGAGCAGATTAATACGAACATTTTCGGACCAAAATGCACTCTCTGCATCAGTTACAGAGAGAGGGGTGACAATATTTCAGTGTAAAGTCAATTGGAGCCAGAGCTGATGGAGTCAGACGTGCCCTCATGCTCACTTCCTTTTCAGATCAAATTACTGAGTCATTCAATCACTCTAGTTATCAGATTTCTCCTGGCTATATAAATGTACCCAGTGCCACTTATTCCACTGATGCAGCCCTTTGAGTAGCTCCACATAGGCACAGCTGAACACAAAAAAACAAACATAGTCATAATTTAGGGAGCCCAAAGTTCAACGTGGGACCCTCAAACTAGAGGTGCAGTCGGGGGGGCACCAGCGCAAACTCCCTCAGAATGTTCCGCGCTACGTCCACTTTATTCTGCGCGATCATGAGCGCCCGCTTCACGTCCTCGAAGGAGTAGCCCTCGCCCATCAGTTTGGCGATCTTGGCGTCCACGTTCTCTGACTCCAGGCCGTGGGGTTTCCCTGAGTGGAGGTTTCGGGGCAGGGGCTTGGGCGGGCGAGCGGGGGCCTGCAAGCACTCCATGGACACTGCGGAGAAGGACAGAGAGAGGGAAAACTGGTTAGTGAGAGCAGAGGAAAATTAATAATCCATGTATCATTCCTTCATTTGTTTTTCAATATAAAACCAAAAATAAGAAAATGAAAAAATGACTGTTTTCTTCATTATTTGTCTCCAAAACCAAAATGAAAAAAACAGATAATGACTGTGTGTTTAAATGAGTAATGAAAAAAACGGATAACGGCCATTTTCTTGTTAACGTGACTTAAACTGCCGGACTTTTGCTCCGCATATGGACTGAACCAGGACTGAATAAGGACTAAACCGTTTTCAGTCCTGGTCTGGTCCCCGTCGGGTCCCAGTCTCAGCCCTGGTCTGGTCCCGGTCTGGTCCCAGTCTCAGTCCTGGTCTCGTCCCGGTCTGGTCCCGGTCTCAGTTCCAGTCTGGTCCTGATCTCAGTCCCGGTCTCACTCACGGCCTGGTCCTGGTCTGGTCCCAGTTTCAGTCCTCGTCTGGTCCGGGTCTGGTCCCGGTCTCAGTCCCGGTCTCAGTCCCGGTCTCAGTCCCGGTCTCAGTCCGGTCCAGTCCCGGTCTCAGTCCCGGTCCTGGTCTGGTCCAAGCCTCAATCCTGGTCCTGGTCCCAGACTCAGTTCTGGTCTGGTCCCGGTCTAAGTTCTGGTCTCAGTCCCGGTCCTGTTCCGGTCTGGTCGGACCTGGTTCAGTCCTGGTTCAGTCCGTATACAGCGCAAAAAGTCCAGCATCGCAGTTTAAGTCACAGAAGTCATGGAAGTCATGGAAACGGCTACTTGTTACGGCTAGTGTTATCCGTTTTTTCCATTATTCATTTAAACACAAAATCGAAAACTGAAAAAATGAACTGTTATCCATTTTTTCATTTTGGTTTTGGGACAAATAACAAATAAACAGTTATTTTTTCTTTTTCAAATTTTTGGTTTTATATCGAAAAACAAATGAATGAATGATACACAGATTATTATAGTAAAGCGATTTTTATTTATATAGTTATTTGTTTTGTAATTTCAGTATTATATTTAGTCAGTAGTATTTGATTTTTAAAATGTATTTTAACAAAGTGATATTACAGATTAGGTTAGTTCTGTTGAGAGGAGAAACAACTCATATCTAAATAACAAAATGCTACAATATAAACTAAATTATGATATATATTTTGCTTTAAAGGTCCTACATTGGGCAAAATAAAGATACTCTATGGACTGTGCAAAATGTTGACATTATTAGCTGAATTACTCAACAACGCCAAAATAAAGAATAAACAAAACTAATAAAAACATTTAAGGACTAAACCGTAAAGGAAGAGATGGAAAAGATAATAAAACATTTTGTGCACTTTAAATTAGAGAAGTTGCTTTGCTCTAGGTTTCAAAATCCAGACCAGATTTTTCATTTTTATTCATTTGATATTTTTAAATAAATGTAATTACAATAAAATTTTGACTGATTGCACCTCACTGCCACTTAATCATTAAAAATGTCTTAAATGGATGTGAATCAAAACCATTAAAACATTCACTTAGTTATCAGTCCAACCTCACCATTAGTTTATGAGATTATAAAAGGTTTTAAACACAATTTTAATAGCTCACTAAATAGCAGGTTAAACTTAAGAATCACTTCTGAGAGTCTGCGCGTGTTAACAATAGTCCACCATTTGCTGTTAATCGTAATACTTATAGTCCTATTCAAGCTTTTTTCACTGCTATTATCAGTACTTGCTTTAGTCAGTTTTTATATTCTGGCTTGACTTGAATTTTTCCTTTTATTTAAGCTGCGTCTTCAGGCAATTCTGGTTTAGACAAAGGGTTTTTGTTTAGTACAGCACTTTTGAGCTTAGAAGTTCTTCCGAAACCAGCAGACAGTAGTTTTGTCTCTATGCCATTTATTAATATTACACTATTTTATAATGTTTCCTTTGTTCCACTTTATGATGTCATGTGGTAATACATGAAGTGCTCCACTGTGCTTTTAAAATCCACACACCTTGACAAGAATCATTTGGATCAACCCTGGAATTGACAATCTCTACTGAACTAAAGGGAAAAGGTAGCTGAAAACTACCACTTCATGACATCCCAAGGTGGAACAGAGCATTTTGAGCTTTGTTGAAGTAGATAGACTAATACCGTATTTTTCGGGCTATTAGGAGCTCTGGATTATAAGACGCACTGTCATTGAATGGTCTATTTTCAAACTTTATTCACAAATAAACCGCACTGGGCTTTAAAGGAAACACAACAGTTGGATGGGTCAGTTGGACTTTGTTTGGTGCGTTCACGGTGACTCTGGGCTTTGTTCAGTTGTGGCGTGTAGGGAGGGTGCGGTCTGGGATCGCTGGATTGTTGGTGTGTTCCCAGTGACTCAGTTGTTCAGTTGTGGCTCTGAAAAGTACATTGGACTCGCTTTTTCGGTTCTTTCCTCCGTTCCATTCCTCGTCTGCGTGGAGCGATGAGTGTGGCTGTGGGTGTTTTTCGCTGAGCGGTCGCTGTCTGCTCCGTGCGTGTTTGCGGTGCTGCTTTGTAGTTTACTGAAGTCGTGCTGGGACACCCGAGTGGATTCGTGTATGGGGCACACAGTCGTTTTTTGATGGGGTTAGAAGCTTAAGAGCGTGTCTAATAGCCCAGAAAATACGGTAATAAAGAGTTAATGAAACATGTGTGAATGATACAAAACACAACACCACAGGTACATTTCTCAGGAGAAAACTTTATAACATGACTTAAAAGGTACAATGTGTAATTTTTTTAGTGGAAGGTCTGCAACCTGCATGTCTCCATGGAAAAGTTATTGCTTTGTCTAGATCAGGACTCAAACTTAACTGGAGCAGGGGCCGAAGTTATAAAATTACCAAACTATCATGCAGTCTCATGTAAGAATAAACTTGATAAATATTTGCAGTATCACTGTGTGAGATATATTGTGTTCCGCTGTACCGCTCTCTCTCTCTTAAAGTAAGTGTTATATTTAGTTTAGAGGATAAAAAATAACATTAACATTGCCATTTTAATGTTTAGATTTCTTTAAACGTGGATTATATAATTTTTGTACATTCACTTTATCCATTTGTTAAGGCGCCCTCCTCTGCTCCTCTAATACGGCCGCTCCTTTTGGGCGGCTGGATCACTGTACCCTTTCACTTTCACAACGAAACTTTTAGAGATGCAGTTCCTTTCGTGGTGTGGACAGTTTTTCATTTTCTTATATCTCCACCAACATCAATACAAGTGGTTTGAGTGCCCATTATAGATGCTTTGAGTATGTCTTTCGTTTTCTCATGGACTTTACTGTAACTAGTGTTATACATTAAAGGTAAAGATCTTTTACGCACTAACTTGTTTTTTTCTCTGACTTGGCTCTTTCTGTTTCTGCAAGAGAGCAGCTTTGAGCTCTTTCCACTCAAAGTCTTTTTCATTTGTCTTTTTGGGTGTTTCATTAGTGACTTTTTTGTAGGTGCCTGTCCTTCTCCTGAAGAGTAGCAGAGTGTTTTTGCAACTCCAAGCCTTTTGCCTTTTCCATGACTTCTTTGGAGTTGGCAAGCTCTTGTTTTAGTTGCACATTTTCTTGTTTTGTAAACTAGATCTTGAGAGTTCTTTGTTCTTCTTCTGAAGAGTATTAGTGAACTCCAAGGTCTTTTCTTTGCCCTTCTTCTCCTCAATCTTAAGCCTGCAGTCCAAAACAAAATTTCTTTGGACCTGATCTAGGGCCCCTGCTCCAGTGCTGTTATTTTTATTTTTTATTTTTGAAAACCATATGATTGAAATCACAACTAAAACTTGATTATAATGAAAAGTTGGCTGCTTTGTATAAAAATAAAGCTTTAAAAGCCACTTTTCTCTATTCTTTCTTTATTTTGACACTGCACACATACGCAGTTTTTCACTAATGGCACCAGAAAAACATCGGAACACAAAGCTGCAGCATGACTGGAACGCTGCTCTTACAGTTTGGCATATGATTGGCTCTTGACAGCGGAACAGGCGGGATATTTGCTGACACTCCCCGTATTGCTGTTACGAAGTGTCCCTACAGACAGATTATTTGTTTATCAACACAGCGGATGCGCGTGGAGCCTGAGTGCAGAAAGCACCGCTGTCTGTGAGGTTAAAATGAAGTTGCAACACCAGCTCACGCTGTTATCAGTGCACTAAAATTTTATCACGTGTGACAAAATAAGTTATGATGCAAAATTAACAAGAGTGGGACACATCTTAATGACCAATATGCATGAAATGCAGGTGAGTGAGTAAATGACAAGAAGAAATGGCTCAAACTTCAGTAGCCGGACATCTACTCATAACTGATTGATACACCTAGCCCCGCCCCCGGGAGAGCCTGAAATCTGCTGAAATCCTACAAGACACTGACATGAGACCAGACAAAACAGCGTCTCTTTCTGCAGGAGACATGCACAGTAGAGCACAAAGTGGCTTAGTCTGAAAATCCCTCTATACATTTCAGTGGACGATTTGTCAAGTGGTCTGTCTCCTTGTATTAGAAAATCTGTTAATATTCATTTTCTGCCGCTGCTGCACTGGCAGAAGGGAAGGGGCCAAATTGGCGCTATAAGCTGCAATGCATTATGGAAACTGTAGTTCAATTTGCCTTATGCATTTTAATTGACAGGCCACTATTAATAGAAATTAGAAATCGTCTTGTGGGCCAGTAGAAATGATCTCGGGTGCCGCATTTGGCCCGTGAGGTGCAAGTTTGAGACAATGATGAGCTTAAACCAATCTCAAAGGAGACAGCTACACTGCAGGTCAGATCTGTGGAGAGGCAATCCAATACACAGAGAGAATTATTGTATTTTTGAGCAATAGAAACACCTATAATGAATGGATGTGTTTAATGTCATACCATAGAACATTCCACGCAAAGCAAAAACATCTCCATGCAGACAAGCAGGTGACAGACCCTCCACCAGAAAAGTTACACAATGCACCTTTAAAGCTCACAAGTGTCAATTTTTTGTAATATAGGACCCTAAAATGTTTACAAAAAATATACTCATCACTCAACAGACAACTGAAATGATACACAAACTCTCCTCTTTCACTTTAAAACAGCTTGCGTTGGACTAGACCCAGAGAGAAGTAGCCCACACTTAAGTCAATGGCTGTCATATGCATGTGTACAATCTGGTCTAGACTGTCTGACTTGCATTCAAACCAAAATAGAAAATTGTATAGCATTAGCTCCACTTATTTCGCAGCTTCTCTAGCTTTATATGCGTGAGAGACTGAAAATGCTTTCTGAACACATGACAAAGTACCAATGGACTAATCTATGACCCTGAAAAAAACACTATAAAAGTCATCGTGCCATGTACCCAGACTGAATGTACTGTACAATAGAAACACATTTTCCCTGGGCTTTTGTTGTAATGTAATGTTCAAGGCCAATTTCACATTGAAAGCTTCAATCTTCTCACAGCCCTTTAATCTGTGTGCACTGATTTAAAATGTGAAAATAAGACCCCATTCATTTGCCCAGTGCCAAAGGAACATATGGTACTTACTAATTTACATGTTCACTTGGTCCTCGCGGTGTTTTAGCTCAGAAAGAACTGTTACACACAAATATATAGGGGCCAATAGCAGAGTGAGTTAGCTGAAGATTTGGTATTTTTTTGTATTTACATGTAAAAAAGCTGATTAACAAAATTGATTCTTATGAGATTTAAGCCATGTTATAAAGTTACCTCACCAAAAACATATCTGGAGCTGTGATTTGTTTCATTCATACATGTTTGCACAATCCTGTATTATTAGTCGGTCTACATCTCCAAAACAGAAAACACTTGGAGGTTTTCAAGTAAACAGAGACCTTTTACCTTTTGTTCAGTCGAAATTCCAAGGTTGATATATTCCAAATCCAAATGACTCTAGTGAAGCGTAGCACTTCCTGTATTACCGCATGACATCACAAGGTGGAACAAAGCGTTTTCACAAGCTCACAAAGGTCAATTCTACATAATACAGGGCCGATCGTTGTATTTTTATGTCAAAATCTTGTCTTTTGTGGACTCAATCTCATATCTAGTCAAAGCCTTCACTTTTACTCTTGTTTTTTATTTGGGTATTCATACTTTTGACAACACCACTGAACACTTGGACTTACCTTGGCTAGTTGCTATCAGGTCTGGATCCAGGCATCCTCTGAGGCCCTTCGTGTTTTCGGCGTGTCTTCGGACAGGAGGCAGAGGAGCAGCGTTGTTCAGCATGTCAAACACTGTGTCTAAACATCACAACAACAAGAGCAGAGGAGAGCTTTGCTTAGCTGTCACTCAAACACTGCACTGTACTTAATCCACAGAGACGCAAGGAAAACAGATCTGAAGTGTCATAGGAGCGCTAGTGTTCGTAGCCCACCAGGGGGCAGCAGCAGGGGCATGTTCTGTATTGTTGTGGTACTTTTGTTTGGCTTTGCTCAAGTACTTTGCTTACAACCCCTGTAGCTAGCATTAAATATGTTACATTAGGGATATTAATTTTTTTTATTCTGGTTGCGTCTTATTGAGTTTATCTAGTTAGGGTGTAGTGCTGTCACAATACTAAAATTTCCAACTCAAAATCAATATAAAAGAGATGGGCCAATACTTGTTACTATTTTAATGATCATTTAAATAAGTAATTAAACAGCAACACATATTATTGTAAAGTGAGAATATGTAACTTTCTGGAGAAGATGGAAGGTCAACTACATGATTCAATGGAAACAGAAAGTTAAAACCCTACTGTGGAACATTCTCCATGCACATATGTTTATATTTAATGCCATACTGTATAATATTATAGCCAAAGGAACAAGATTTTCATAGAAACAGACCATTGGAAACCTCCCTCCAGGCCAAGTAAGAGTCAGATTTGTGGAGATGCAAGCACTCTCACAGAAAGGAAGAAAGCTGAAATAAAAATTAAAGCTTGGCCCAATAAAATTGTCTTGTTAAGCATCAAATTAGACAAATTGCCATGTTTTGGATGTGGTCTTTCAGTAGCTTCGCACTTTTTGACTTTTCACTAAACACAACCTTGAACATAATAATTAAGACTCTTTGGAAATGCTGATTTAGATGAAAGCCCCACACTTTTCTAAAATCAAAATAACTGCAGATAAAGTTTAGTATGAGTTCTACAGTCTGCATTAGGATTGGCAAAAGTATCAAAAATCAGATACTACTTTTAGTATTGGTCAGTACTATCTGGATACTCATTTGAGCAAGTATCAATACTAAAAACGTTACATTCCCAGGACAGAAATAAACCTTTCAGCAGCTTTAGAATGATCTTAAGTTTTATCAGAACAAGTATAAGACTAAACAGACTAGTATACGCTCATGGACCATTATACTACCTACCTAGACGACTGAGGGATTACACAGATAAAAGACCACATGGGAACATAAAAGAACTGGTGTGTTTTTTTAATTATCATTGTGGAATCAGAATCTGTACTGAAATCAAGTTTGTGATTGCAGTATCGTGACAAGAGTAGGCTACATAACACACCTGGGGTCAACAGGAGGTGCTCATGTCCGGAGCAGGGTCTGTGTGGTCGGCTCGGGGCAGATGAGGAAGAGGAGTTACAGGATGAAGATGATGATGAAGACGAGGAGAGGTCCACAAAGCTGTGTCTGGCAGGAGGAGGGGGCGGAGGGGGCTGTGAGGGGGGACGGCTGTTGAAAGGATCTTCTAAAGCTGGAATACAGGAACAGGACGTGGACATAAATGAGCTGCACTGAATCACACTGTGGTAGGATATCCACGGATCACAGAAACAGGACAAATTGAGGCTTATTAACTTTTGAATGGGAAAAAGTCCTCAACATGTCGCCTATTACAGGAAGCTGAAATAGAATAGAAGTATGTAATATATCTGTAGATAAAATGAAAAGGTATTGTGGTGTATTCATCCAGTAAAACCTAAAACACACTTTTTTGCTTGGTTAAAAGCATCTGCCATAATGTCCTTTTGAATAAATAAAGTAAAATACAATGGTAAATGTATTTAATTGTATTTAAACAGACTAACCCGCTAGCCACTGCATTCAAAATAGGAAGTGACCAAGGGGATGCTCCAGTTGTCTTTACATTGAAACATTGTCAAAACTCTCTCTGTAATTGCTGTAAATTCAACTCCTAATGTGAAAGTCTGCTCCAATTTCACTCCTATAACTGCTGCCATTAGGGCTGGGTATCATTAAGAAGTTGCTGATACGATATATACCTCAATACAGTGCACTTTCAATTCAATGTGATATATTTCAAATCAATTCGATCAGGTTCAATAAAAAATAAAGGCTAAATCATGGCTATGATACTAAAAGTCTTTGTTAAACCACTTCTTGTGCAAAGTGAATAATATGAAACAGACATTTTAATTCTCAAAACAGTGAAAATGTCAAATGTGTCGCATAAACAAGTTTCCTTTCTCTAAACAAGCAACAAAACTGCAGCGGTAACAAAATAATTTAGTAAAATATATGAAAAAATACTAGGGATTTAACACTAACCAAAATATTGTGATATCATATCGTCAAAGTTCTCACAATAATATCGTGGACAATCACAATATATCGAATTACAAGTCTCTTTGCTTAAATTAAGAGTTATGATGCAGCAATAGCTAAAAAAAAGACAGAGGGAACTACATAGACCATGATCCTTTGCTCCATTTCAGTGTAGACTACAAGAAGAAATAACAGTTCTAAGCACTTTTAAGTCTTAGTTCTTTGGATTAAGCCTTGTCAAGGCATTTTAAGAGGAAAACGTAGCATATAAGCCTTCACAAAAATACCTCAATAAATATCGTGAGATGTATATCGTGAAAATATCGTACCGAGAGATTTGGATATTGTTACATCCCTAATTGTGAGCCTCCCCACCACATTGTGAGCTTTCCCACGGTATCGTAATAAATTTCGTACCGTGAGGTTCATACCGTGACGATATCGTATCGTGAGACTTGGATATTGTTACGCCCCTAAAAAATACTCTGGTGATATATTGATGCAGCAGTCCACGATATCGATACTGTATCATCACATTAAGCAATACGATATATCAATATTTCAATATTTTTGCACACCCCTAGCTACCATCATGAGCTTCATTTGACTGGAGCTGAACACTATGGGTGATATAAAACTCCCTTAGTCCACTTCTTTATGCAGTCTATGTTTTAAAATGTAAATGTATTCAAATGACATCAAGTTCCAATCATATATGTCCATACTCAGTGTATGGTTCAACTTCACTTTTTGCCTCCAGTGGCTTTAATTATGGAATTTACAATATTTATTAATATTTTTGTTTATTACATCCTCAAAGCCGTGGCTCATTGCTTCCTGAGAATGTGTCTGTATTTTCGAGCAGAGACTACAGAGAAGAGCGGGACCAGTGACAGCAGCAGTATAAGTTAATAAAGCGGAGAGGTGAAAGAAACTCAGAATGAATTGTTGCTGCATATATAGGTGCAATAGGAGAGCTCTTATAGGTAGAAGTGCTCACGCTTCTCAAAGAAATACCAGGAAAAGCCACATCTGTGACGAGGGAACCGCACTCATGTAGGGTAATTGAATAAATGCAAGATATGTACAATTAATGACATACTGCAGATCATTTCAGGAAAAAGTACATATAGAAACGTTACATAGATAATTGATAATTCTGTGTATGAATCTGATATGGGCTGAATATGTGCTCTATGTCACTATGGTACTGAACAGGGACATTTGTAAAGTAAAATAAAATGTAATTAATAGGTGTGTAACGATATCCAAGTCTCACGATACGATATCGTCACGGTATGAACTTCACGGTACGATATTTATTGCGATATCCTGGGAAAGCTCACGATATGGTGGGGAGGCTCAGGATTAGTGATGTAACAATATCCAAATCTCTCGGTACGATATTTATTGCAATATTTTGTGCAGGCGAATGTGCTACTTTTTCCTCTTAAAATGCCTTGACAAGACTTAATCCAAAAAACTAAGACTTAAAGTGCTTAGACCTGTTATTTCTTCTTGTAGTCTATACTGAAATAGAGCGAAGGATCATGGTCTATGTAGTTCCCTCTGTTTTTTTTTTAGCTATTGCTGCATCATAACTCTTAATTTAGGCAAAGAGACTTGTAATTCGATATATTGTGACGGTCCATGATATATATTTCAGTTATTGTTACATCCCTAGTAATTAGTAAACTAGGTAACTTACAATTATTTTAAAGGTACATTTATTATTTTGAAAAGGGACACTGCACATTAATCAACATTATACAATCCAAATACACCAAAGTTAGCCGGCTGAGCAAAATTTCATCAATATTACCTAAGTTTCAAACTGCAAAAAGAAGGTATTGAAGTCTCTCTAACTAGTTCCAAGCTCTACAAACCCTTAGGCACTTTGCTGGTATTCACACGCATAAGTTTTTGGCTGTGTGCATGTCTTTACTGCAGCTTTTTCAAATGCCCCGAGTGGAGCAGGGGTGGCCCTTTCCATGGGTTTGCAATCGATAAAATACAGAATAAAAAGCTGACAGCGTTCAGTTTTAACAAGCATACACAATGGAAAAAAACAACAAAATGTGCTCATCTAGTCGAATAAAATCAGGTGCCCCACTGTTAAAATGTTAAATGGATTTGACACGCAGTATTCTAACATTTCTAAACACCACTAAAAGCTCTAATTTTATCAGTAAGAAAGTGTCATCATTACTTACATCATTCCACTTAAAGTTCTACAAGTATTCTCTTATCACTCCTTCAGTAATGTCTTGGAAGTGTTTGAAATAATAAAGTACATGCAATTATGTGCGAAACTGTTGTAGTAAATTAATATGCTATTTGCAGACATGTGTGTATGGATCAGGGACACAACACAAAAATAGTCTCATTAACATCAGAGAATAACACGGAGCTCCACAACTGCACTAATTACACTGAATATTTCCACACGCTGCTTATAGACGCTCGGCATTTACACACTGCGTTAGACAACAGACAACGCTAACACGAAGAGGCCACTCAGGAGATTAACTAGGGATGTAACCACATGCAAATCTCACTTTTACGATATTTATTACAATATTGTGGAAAGGCAAACAGAATTATATAATGCTGTCTTTTCCTTGCCTTGACAAGATTATGGTGCAAATAATTACTTCCAAAGAATTAAGATGTAAAAGTGCTTAATGACAGTTATTTCTTTATGTTGTATGCATAGACTGTGTAAAAAGCCCATACCATTCAGTGCCACTCAAATGAAACTCATGATGCTAACAGTTATAGGAGCCAATCTGGAGGACAAAACAGCGAGAAAAAAACAGGATCATGTAGAGCGGGTTAAGACGAACAATTTAAGACCAAAATGACGAGGCTCACAGCAGCAGTCACAGAGAGAGGGACGGCAATATTCCAATGTAAGTCAAAGGGAGCCAGGATCAGTAAGCCAGAAGAGCTGCCTGGTGAACTTCCTGTTTGGAACGCGGCAGCTAGTGCGTTGGCTATATCCATAAATATATATATATAGTCTATGGTTGTATGAAATCAAGTAAAGGATCATGGTCCATGTTGTTCTCTTGTTTGAAGTAAATAAACAAAGTAAAATAAAATTGTAAATGTAAATGTCAATTTAAACCATAGACTGTATATTTAAATAGACATAGCTATTTAATCTATTTTATTTTTTTAGTACTGCTTTTATGTATTGATTTTATTTATTGATTCTTACTTTTTTTTTTTTTTAACTAAAATGTTTTTTACATTGAGATGTGAAGCACTTTGGAAACTGTCTTGTTTATAAAATATGCTATACAAATAAAGTTGGAATAGGATTGGACACAACTAACCAGCGAGCCACTGTGTTCCAAATAGGAAGTGACCAAGGGGATGCTTCCGACTCCATTTGTCTTTACATTGAAAAACATTGTCTATTTGGAACGGCGGCTAGTGTGTTAGTTATGTCCCTTAATATATACAGTCTATGGTTGTATGAAATCAAGTAAAGGATCATGGTCCATGTAGTTCTCTCATTTGAAGTAAATATAGATGATAAATGATAACACTGAAACCAAACCCTAAAGCAGAATGTTCCTCTAAATGCACAATATTGTTAAAAAACATAGAATGAAAGCAGAATGAAACACTATATTTTGTATCTACAATGAGTCATAGTTCGTAATTTTACTTTCTATAGTTAAAATTGTAACATCTTGCAAAAAATACTCAAAAATTCTCACTAATACAAAGAAAGATATACCCACGATAATATCTACCATGTATTGAACAATAAGTCAATATAGTAATGATTGTCATAGGCTGAATGGTCTGAACAGAAGACGCAAACGTGGTGTCACGTCTTCACTTTTTATTCCGCGTTAAGACGAGAGTTTTCAGGAGGAATTCTGCATGCACACAGTGACGCAAAAGTGATGAGCAGACCTGACCAGAGTTTTGCGTCTTGGGCAGTGTAGACGGAAACATTATGATGGAGTGTATTCAACTTTTCCACTCTGGAGGGAGGTTTCAGATTTTTGCGTTTTTAAGCCCCAAAAACACAGTCACCGTCTAAACGAAAGGCACTTCCGATAAAATATTTTGTCGTTTTTACCCACAAGGATTCTCGTGTAAACAGACCATTAGACTGAAATATAATAATAACATAATATAATGATAAACTAATGCCAGAATCCCATGCGACTCAAAACATGTTTGTAGTGGTCTGAACTACATGTACCACAATATTCTTCTATTAAAAAAATACCTATCAACGCAAAATAGGACCTTTCAATGCAAAGGCTCCAATTTATTAGACAGGATCTAATTAATTGGAGCCTTTATAATTGCGCCAACTCAGATTTTGTTTCGATTGCAATTAATCTTGCAGCTCTACATGACAATCCCACAGTATTTGGTTACAGTTACGTCTTTACCACCGCCTCCATAAGTCATGCATAAAAACACATGAGCAGCCAGAAACACAAGCTGGTGACTCCCTCTGAAACTCTTTCCCAATTTGTGTAAAACCATTTGTTTGTGCCTCGTCGCCATAAACAAACTGTCAGGGTCCATCTGTGAGCCTGTTCATTCACAGTGAAATAAGCCCTGTGTAGCCCGCGTATAATTGGAATACAGGATCTGACAGCAGCCTGAAAATGGTCTGTCCACGAAAACAATTCAGCACACATAAGAAGGAGAAGCAAATGAAGAGGAGTCGGACACAGACTTCATCCACACCTCGTCTGGGCGTTTCACACTGAGGTCTGGGCATTTCACACTGAGGTCTGGGCATTTCACACAAGCGCTGGGCGTTTGACATGTTTCACAGAGAAGCAGAGTGCAGGACAACACAGGGACAGAGTAAAGAGAGGGCTGTGACAGAGTGTGGAGGATAGACAGGGAGACGGGGAGGAGAGGAGAGAGGGGAAAGAGAGAGGGACAACACCGGTAAAGTGTAAGGGGATGGCTGTGACAGAGTGTAGAGGACAGACAGGGAGAGGAGGGAGAGGAGGGAGAGGAGGGAAGGAGAGAACGACAACACCGGTAAAGCGTGAGGGGATGGCTGTGACAGTATGTAAAAGGACAGACAATGACAGGAGACAGAGGGGAAGAGAGAGGGAGGAGGAAAGGGGAGGAGAGAGGAGGAGAGAAGGAAGAATAAGGAGGAGGAAAGAGGAGGAGAGAGGAGGAGGAGGAGAGGAGGAGGAGGAGGAGGAGGAGAGGAGAGTAAGGAGGAGAGAGAGAGGAGGAGAGGGAGGAGGAGGAGAGGAGAAGAGGAGAGAGGAGAAGGGAGGAGGAGAGAAGGAGTAAGGAGAAGGAGAGAGGAGGAGAAGAGAAAGGGAGAGAAGAGGAAGGAGGAGGAAAGAAGGAGGAGTAAGGAGGAGGAGAGAAGAGGAGGAAAGAAGGGGAGAGAGAAGGAGGGAGAAGGAGAGAAGAGAGAGATGGTGTGTACCTGAAGCAGGCAGTAGGATGTCATAGTCACAGGGGGTCTTGTTGGCGTTGAAGGAGGAGACAGGTGCGCCCCTGCTACCCGACTCGGGGGGTACACCTGTCGAGAACAAAACCACATATAAAACTTTAAGCAATAACGTCCACATGTCAGAAAAGTTACATAATACACCTTTAAATAAGACGTTATAAGAATAAAATGATAAGATAACCATAGCCATAGATACTTATTGTTCATAATAGTTTTTGTAGCATAGCTTGACTTTACTCCTCCTTTATTAAGACAATTTTTTACTCCATTCTGACATGACTTCTGGACGGCAGTTGAAATGTCTATATTTAAAAACAGTGTCCAGACGACTACCTTTGAAACTTTATTCTCCCTCCATCTTGTATTTTTATTTTATTCAGTACATTTATATATTCTTATACATTTAGATTTAATTTTTGACTGTATATTTTCACCACACTGTTCATGTACTGTCCCCATTGTAAAACAAATAAAGATTCTACTGTCTCGTCTTTTCTTTTCTTATCTACAGCCACATTTCTGCATCTCAACTAAGATATAATATTTCCAAAAATTGATGTATTTCTTAGAATAAATAACGTATGTTGATTCCTGTGGGTACATTTTGCGTTTGATGTTTTCTTTCTGTCTTGGTACTGCCTTATTTTCCAGTGATGCAAATGTCTCTTGGAAGGCTTTAATTTCAGTTTGTTTGTGTTGCCTTCAGGTGATAAAACTCAGTGATTGACAGAAATAAAATTTTCCAATACTTGATCCCCTTCAGCTAGAGAAAGGTTTAAAAACATACGCTTCGAAGATTTGAACAACTTTAACACCCAAGAATGGAGAAATACATCATCTAGCCAGTTTTCTTAAAGGTTGGTGGTGCCAGCAGGGAAACGGGTCTGCTATTTGCCTTGTTTCCATGGAGATGTAACTCCTTTGCATGAAATGTTCCACAGTATTTAATCACAAGTGTTTTTATTGACATTTGTAACATGATTCAGAGTCTTCTTATATGCCAGAAAATATATCATGAATCTTAACATTTTAAGTGAGGGCAGTCACCTCTCCACAGATCTGACAGGTGACTTGGTGTCACCTGTTTGCCGCTGTGAAGATAAATAAGTGTAATGCTTTATTGTGTAACATTCCAGGGAAAGCACTAAGGCAGCTAGCTGATTGTCCTCCAAAAAACTTAGTGCACCTTTACAAATTTTGCACTATTACAACTGCAACTACTGCAACTACAACTACTACAACTACTACTACTACTACTACAACAATAACTGCAACAACAACAACTACTACTACTACTACTACTACTACTACTACAACAACTACTACTACTACTACTACTAACAACAACAACAACAACAACTACTACTACTACTACTACTACAACAGCAACAACAACTACAACAACAACTACTACTACTTACAACTATAACAACTACTACTACTATAACAACAACAACTACAACTGCAACAACACCTGCTACAACTAGTACTACCACTACTTTTGCAACGACTACTACGACTATAACTATTACTACTACAACTACAACTACTACTACTATTACTACTACTACCATTACTACTAACTCAAATACGCTTTACATAGACAGGACAAAATAAAAACCAAGTGAACCGTACCTGGGTCTGGTCTGGTTTTCCTCTCCTCCACATGGGGCTCAGGGGACCCGTTCTCTAAGTGCCTAAACAAAGCAGGTCGGATAAGTTTGACAGTGTCATGGGTATATTATGTCACATTTGTGTGTCTCCATGGTAACAGAGGGGGCGGATGGTACCTGGTGGGCACAGAGATGCAGAGAGGGGCCTGGCTCAGACACAGGTTAGATGAGGGGATCTGGTATTCGTCTTCTGGTCTCTCTGGTCTCTCTGGTCGGTCTGGTGCTCCGCGTTTTCTCTCCACGGCTGGGCTGCTAAAGGGGTTGGACGATCTACAAAAACAATATTTATTTTTCAAAATTAAACCAAAGCAAAAGTATAATTATGTTTGTACAGAAATGAAAAACAAATCGTCATTCTGCCTTAAAAGATTATTTGAGTTCCTATGTTTGACCTGGTACAATGGTACAATTGTCCAGTCATAGTATTTTATTCTGAACTCTTTCGATACTTTAAGCACTGAGTGGAGCTGCATTATAATATAGTGTAAAATTGCAACAGGATTAAAACTGCTTTATCTCCATGGTTATTTATTTACTATGAATTAAGTGCATCCACTTAATACAAGAGCTGCTTTCTCGCTTATACTGTGCACTTTGAAGCATAATAGCGTGATCAAGTACTGCAATGTATTCATTTTATTTTAGCAAAGTAAGTAGTCTGAATGAGGTATTCAAATGAAAGGGCAACTGTACCTGGATACAGTTACACTCCAAATTAGTATTCTGAATATTCATTTTGGTATATAGTTAGTTACTTCACAACACTGTCTTTAAAGGTTTTATATTATGTGAAATTGAGTCTTGTGAGCTTTAAGCCATGTTATAATACTGTTACTTCATCAAAAACAGAGTAGTGTTTTGTTTCATTCACACATGTTTGAGTAAATAGGCATTTTTGAACTGTCTGCAATGCCAAAACTCCAAATCAGGGGTGTCAAACTCAAATTAAAAACTGGGACTAAGTCATGGGCCAAACTAAAGAATTTTAACAACATCTACATGTTTTATTTTCTTTCGAGATATGTAATGTTAAACCTTTTCTTATTAAAATAAATGTTTATTAATAGCTTTGCTTAAACACTGAATCCAGAACAAGCATAATATAAAATAATAACAACATTTTAAATAAATAATGTCTCTATAGCCTATTTGTAGCCGGCGGGCCAACTCTAATACATATTTGGGCCAAATATAAAATAATATAAATATAAAATATATATAAATAAATATAAAGTAAAATATCGCGGGCCAAATTTGGCCTCTGGGCCTGAGTTTGACATGTCTGCTCCAAATGCTCTATGCCAGCTTTTGATGTCATGTAGTGGTAGTTTTCAAGTTAAAATCTAACTTTTACTTTTTGATCTGTAGAGATTGGCAATTCCAGGGCTGAAATCATTGAAATAATTCTAGAAATGTGTATGGAGTTTAAAAACACAGTGGAGCACTTCCTATATTACCACATGACATCACAAGGTGGAACAGAGTGTTTTCACTTTGAGAATTCAGCTTAAATGTGCAGAATTTGTGTGTTAAACGTGTACAAGGAAAACCAAAGACAGCTCAAGATATTTCATATTTGTGATGAGGAAATAACATTATACAGAATCAGATCTGAAAATTGTTTATATAGGCCCTTTAACAAAAGCACTCATAAACTCATTTTGCTTCATAGGGGGTTGAACATGCTGCCATTATAAGAGAACATGTGTTTGGAGCCCGTTATAATGAGGAGCTACACGGGTCCAAAGTACAGTAACTCCTCCAGTCAGTCGAGTGAATGATTACACAGGCAGGAGAACAGGCAGTGCTGGGGCTGTATAATTGCTTAGTTTCAACTCAGAGCCACAGAAGCCTATTGGAACACATTGTTTAGTGAATCCATTCTGAAAATAAAGCTTTAGAAATCTCCTTGGACAAATAACAGTTTAAATCTTTGAGAGCCCCTTCATAGCCTTTTCAAATCTATCTTTTGTTGAGTTACGAAAATGCCGCAAGCTCAAGGTGAGTGACTTGTAAGAATTTGCTGAAGTAAATTGAGGTTTTAAGTGCAAACGCAATTGAAGTATTAGAAGGACTTTTATATGAAAACCAATTTGTTCTCAAGCAGTCAAGGTCCTATATTATTCTAAATTGACTCTTGTCTGTTTTTGTCTACATCTCTAAAGCTCAAAATTCTCTGTTTCACACTGTGATGTCATGTGGTGGTAGTTTTCAAGTAAGCAGCTACCTTTTTACCTTCAGTTCAGTACAGTCATCCCTCGCTATATCACGGTTCACTTTTTGCAGTCTTGCTGTTTTTTTTTTTTGGTGCAATTTTGAATGCCTTTTTTTTTTGCAGTGTATTAACGTGCATTTCATTCCTCCCCCTGCATCCTGATTGGCTATAGACCATTGTCAATCAATCTCCTCCGTGCCGTGTCTCCTGTACAGTACAGAATGCGTTAAGCTGCCAAATTTGTTCGATGGCTAACAGTGTGATGCTGAAGTACTGTATGTTTGCACGTTTTCTCAAAACCCACAATGTACGAAAACTAAATGTTCTGCACAGACAAAGGCTCCTGCGGTCGCACCCAAAAGGCAGAGGAAGATGCTAACCATCGCACAAAAAGTTGGACTTCTGGACACGCTGAAAGAAGGTAGATGTTACGTGGCTGTGGCAGAGTCCTGCACCGGGTTGGGTATGGGCAAATAGTTGCTGAAACGGGCAGGATTTAACGTTCTGGAATTTTACGGGAGGGTAGTGATTACACATGGGTGGGTCAGGACTAAATCAGGACTACAGCAGGTCTAAACCAGGACTAATATTGGATTTAAGAGAGAGAACACCGAAGCAGGGTGTCCGCAAAGCACGATGGGGCGACGGCTGCGTTTACCTCCGTAAGGTGCGGACCTTCAAATCAGGCAAGAAATCTAGGGGTAATAATGGACTCAGACTTGAACTTTAACAGCCACATCAAATCAATAACATCTGCAGCCTTTTACCATCTAAAAAACATAGCAAAAATCAAAGGTTTACTGTCTAAAGCAGACTTGGAGAAACTTATCCATGCGTTTGTCTCCAGTAGGTTAGACTACTGTAATGGTCTGCTCACTGGTCTCTCCAAACGAGCTGTGAGACGCTGCAGAACATCCAGAACGCTGCAGCTCGGGTCCTTACTCGAACTAGGAAGTACGAGCACATAAGTCCTGTGCTCAGGTCTCTGCACTGGCTTCCTGTGCCTCAGAGAATAGACTTTAAAGCAGCTCTGCTTGTGTACAAGTCTCTCCATGGCCGAGCACCAAAGTACATCTGTGACATGTTAGTGTCATATGAACCATCTCGCACTCTGAGGACCTCAGGGACCGGCCTCCTGCTGGTGCCCAGAGTCAGGAACTAAACAAGGGGAGTCAGCGTTTCAGGTTCATGCAGCTAAAACCTGGAACAGTCTTCCTGAACATGTGAGACAGACTCTTCTGTGACGCTGTTTAAATCCAGACTCAAAACATTTCTGTTTAACTGTGCATATAACTGAAAGGTTTTCATTCCGCACTCTTCTCTCCAATTTATGTCTCTCTTTTTTCATTTTAATCTTCATGATTATTTATGTTTTGATTTGTTTTTATTATGATTTTAATGTATTTCTTATTCTGTAAAGCACTTTGAATTACTTTGTGTACGAATTGTGCTATACAAATAAACTTGCCTTGCCTTGCCTTGCCTGAGCCGGTCCTTTCTCCTGCGGTCACCTCCGAGCACGTCCCGACAGTGAGTCCTGTTTCAGTTTCAGGTTTAGTCCTGCTTTAGTCCTGTTTACTCCTGTTTTAGTCCCGTTTTAGTCCTAGTTCAGTTCACCTGTTTCAGTCATGGAATCATTTCTAGGTTAGACCTGGGTTAGTCCTTGTTTAGTCTTGGTTAAATCCGTAGCGTATGCAGCGCAAACGTTTGATATAATCTCGGGTTAACGGGTGGGTGCGGGCAGGTCCTGGCAGGTGCGGTGCTCTACTGCGCGGGTGCGGGTCTCCAAAAATGGACCCATGCAGGACTCTATGCTGTAGGGCGCCATTACGGAATAAATTAATTTTTGGTTAGTTACATAAAGGACGAAAATAACTAAAGGACGACAGTAGCAATAAGTTTTAAGAAGGATGAAAAAAGGGCTGAGAAAGGGTGTGAGAAAAGTGTATAAAGTTTGTGGTGAGGGGTTTTACAGCCTTAAAACGAATATAATAATTGTAAAAATATAAAGTTGACTACTTTGTGGATTTCACCTATCGCGGGTTATTTTTACAACGTAACCCTGCGATAAACGAGGGATCACTGTAGAGTAATTTCAGGTCTGAAATCATCATTCAAGTGAAGATGCATGGAGTTTAAAAACACAGTGGAGCACTTGTATTGCCACATGACATCACGAGGTAGAACAGAGCATTTTCCATTTTCCATTCCAACATGATGACGTAGATCAAAAAATTTCGTAACACGGGCCCTACATGCACAACCCAAACACATGATCTCGTACATTAAATGGGCCGTGCTCTGTACACGGGGAAGCCATGTCACTCACCATAGCCACGGTACTTTACAAGAGTGAACAGTGTCGGGAGGCGCATAGCTTCCCCCGGTGGGCTGGATGTTCATCACATGTGACAGCTCCATCCCCTGCCTGGGAACGGAGCCTGATACACACAGAGACCTAATCTAATTCAGACCGCGGCTAAAAGGCTATTAGCTGAGCAGCCATCATTTTTCAAAGCTGTTTCAAACCAGGAGTTCTCCCCAAGGCTACGAGATTTCACTGGGAGAAAGTGTCTGTCGGAAACCACAGTGGGGAGGAAGAGGAAGGTACAACTTAGGGAGAAAGAGGGAGAAGGATGCATGGTGAGATCACTTTTAACAGAAATGTGTTTCAGCCCAGAGTATTACTGACAATAGGCACGAAATGTGAAACTATGGCTGGATATAGGACTGTCAAGATTTTGATTTTGCAGTGTGATAAATTGTTGAAGAAAATTTAGACGATAAATGATAATATTGAAATTAATTTATTATAGTTCAAAGAATTTAATTTCAGTCTTACAATATTATTTACAAATACAATTTCTTTTTTGATGGACCAGTGTGTTGTTTATAAATACTCTGACATGTTTTGGAGGGCCTCTGCATCCCTCTTCCTTCTTCAGTTCCCAAGATCGAGGATTTAAAGCTGGAATAAAGAGGATGTTTGGTGAATTTTATCAAGGGGAAAGACGTTATTGCCCTTCTTCCCTGGGATTTGGGAAAAGCTTAATATACCAGTTAGCCTCATTAGCGGCGCATTACACACGTTACACGCAGCGATTGGTTAAATGATAAAATGTATCTGCCTACCGTCGAGCGAACAAATTCTAACAGTGCGAGGTCAGACGGTTTGTACGAAGTGAAATGAAGTAAAACTGGCTGATGAATCAGGCTAGTGTCTTGCAGCTGATTTACACAGATTTTGCACATATCATGGACTGGGGAAAAGTGCTAAAATAATGTGATGGAGGACAACAAACACAGAAGCTGGATTCAGGAGGCTATTGAGATCCAGAGATGAGCTCACAGGACAATAAACAGGGATGAGGGGGACCTATCAACTTTCATGTTCCTGGAAAGCCGTTCTGGAGAAGTGGGACTGGAGTGCAGATGGCGCTATTCCCCCACCAGTGGCAGAATGGAGCAAAAATCTGTGTGAATCTGACCCAAGACATCACTGGTCTGTTAAAAAAGAACCTTTATTTGGAAATAATATAAATTACACCAAAAATATTCAAATTCATAATGCTATTAAAAAAGTATGACCAACAATAAACAAAAAGAAGAAGTGTTCATTTGTATCTATAACATGTCAAAACATACAGGGTTACAAGATAAATCTGGAAGCAGTTAGGCCGATATCCAACCCGCCAATATTCAATAACAGCTTTCGATTGGTGCATCCCAAATTTTTTTTCATATCCCCGACCTCCATGTGAAACCTACTTAAGCCACATTCTACTGTTATAACATGCTTTATTTTATCACCTGCTTTATGAACACACACAACAAGGGGGAAAAAAACACTACAAAACTACAAAATAAAATCAAAAAGAAACCTGCTTTTGATGATAAATGTTATGGTTTTAGAGTTGGCTCTGTGTGTGTACTCCTCTTTGTACTCATGTGTGTACCTGTGTGTGTACTTGTGTGTGTACTCATGTGTGTATTTGTGTGTGTGTGTGTGTACTTACTTGTGGCTGTTGGCGAGGCAGGGCTGAGTTGGAGAGAGGCGCGTTGGGAGGATGTCATATTCATCACTGACTTGTACTCCATTGGAAAAAGGCTGCAATGGCAAAAACACAGAGGAAGGAGAGTGAATGGAACGCACTATGTCAGAACGCTCCAGCACCTGCACTTACGAAATGTACAAGTTTGAAATGACTTGTATTTTGGCTGCATAAAAACTAAAGCTGCACTATGCAACTTTTTCTTTTGGGGGTGTCTGTTGGTTTCTTGTCTCTGGAGATGCTGCAATGTTCCACAGTGTGACATTTAAAGGTCCTATATTACACACAATTGACTCTTGTGAACTTTAAAGTCATGTTAAAATGCTGTTACCTCATCAAAAACATCTAGAGTTGTTTTTTGTTTCATTCACACGTTTGAGTAACTGAGTTATTTTAGTCTGTCTACATCTCTAAAGCTCAAAATCCTCTTTTCCACCTTGTGATGTCATGAAGCAGTAGTTTTCAAGTTAACAGCTCTTTTTTATCTTTAGTTCAGGACAGATTGGGCATTCTGGGGTTGAAATCATCCAAATGCTTCTAGTGAAGGTGTACGGAGTTCAAGAACACAGTGGAGCACTTCCTGTATCACCACATGTCATCACAAGGTGGAACAGAGAACTCAAAATATGCAGAGTTTGTGTGTTAAACATGTGTGAATGAAACAAAACACAACTCCAGGTAAGGCTGTGCAATTAATTGAATTTTGATCGCGATTTTTTCGATTTGTGTGTGAGACGATCTCCAAACTCATATAATCAAGTTGAAACAATTAAAGCTTAACAAAGTTTATTTTGGGATTTTTAAAAATATAAATAACTATATTTATTTTATTTAAATATAGACATTGTAGAATAGCTGGATATATAGTTTATTTTGGATACATTTATGCTTTTCTATGCCTTATTTCATGTTCAAAGTATACATTTGTTTAATTTTATTGTGTCATACATCCCAAAACTGCTCTAAGGTACATATTTGTAGCCTATATTTATTTCCAATTTGAAAGTTTTGCGTAAATTATCAATAACGAACTCTTTTTTTGAGAGAGATATGCTGAAGAAATGCATCGTGTAACTAAAAATAATCGTTTGAATAATCGAGATTTCAATATTTGTGATAACCAGCCCTAACTCCAGGTATGTTTCTAATGAGGAAACAACATTATTACATAGATCAGAAAACAGCCTAACATGGACCCTTTAAACTGGCAATATGACTAATTCACTATCAACCCCTTAGCTTCATTATTTGTAAGTGAAATCGATAAACAATATTAGTCCACTATCCTAGCACGATAGAAAAATGCTCCCTTGGGTGAGATTTCATTTTCTATGCACACACACTGGAGATATAGGCATAATTGGACTGCATAGCAAAACCTTTGAGAAGACAGCTCATAGATTAAGGAGACAACTGGCAGAATTTGTATTATCAGTAGAACAACAATGCTTTGTACAAGATGTATAAGGGCTAGTTACATAGGGAATTTTAAAAAGGCATTTGCTATGAATAGAATGTCTTTTAGACGCGCCAAGTACAAGAGAGATGAGTTGTGACACCGGATCAGAGGTGGGGAGAGTAGACAATCATACTCAAGTAATGTAGAGTAATGTTGCTTCAAAATAAATAAATAATAAATATTACTCAAATAGAAGTACAAAGTAGTGATACATAAAAGAGTAAAAAGGTATTCGGGAAATTTTCACTGTTCTAATGGGTAAAATGTGCCTGTTTCATAATCACTTTGCACAAGAAGTGGCCATGATTTAGCCATTATTTTTTTATTGAACTGTATCGAATTGATTTGAAATATATTGTATCAAATCGAAAGCTCACTGTATCGTATCGTGGCCTATACATCGAAGTTTGTATCATATCGACAACTTCTTAATGTTACCCAGCCCTATTGTCAATGTAAAGGTTTTGTCACTTACTCACTCACAATGGGAAGAGTAACTAAAACTTTTACTCAAGTAAGTACTGTTCCTTCCCTATAAAATATTATTCAGGTAGGGATAAGTATGCCGCTAGAAGAATGCTCTGAAAAGTACAATTTCTTAAATAAGTTACGCAATATATTAAAGAGATGTACTATGAACGCCAGTGAGGTCAGATTTGGGATGTGTACCAGTCAGACTCACACAGCTGACCCTCACATTAAGCAAAGGGTGTGAATGAAATCATATTTGTATTGAACGTGTGTTACTAAGGCAACTAACACTCAATTTCGCATAAACTTTGGACAAAACCAGCCTTTTGAAACATCACCATAAATACATGGAAGAAAATTGGGATAAATAACACAACCTCAGTGTTAAAGGTTCACTATGTATGTTTTCAACAGGATGGAGATGTTTTTGCCTAGAATGTTTCACAATATGGCATTAAACTTATCTATTTCATTGGAAACATTTTGATCACGTTATAGGTCAGATGTGTGGAGAGGCGAGCCTACTCAAAGAAGAAAGCATAGTAATTTTTGAGCAATAAAAACAACTGTAATTGAATAAATGAAAAAAAAAAAAGATATGTAAAATACAATGGGACATTCTAGGCAAAACAATAACATCTCCATGACAACAAGCAGATGGTACACCCTCCAGCGAAGTGACATAGTATACCTATAAAGTGCATTATGTAACTTTTCTGGTGGAGGATCTGTCACTTCTATGGAGATGTCATTGTCAAAAGCAATAACATCTCCATGAAGAAAAGTATTTGACAGGCCGTTCACCAGAAAAGTTACACAATGCACCTTCAAAAAAAATAATATAAGTTTATAGCTGTCTTTGAAGTTAAACTTGCACAAAAAAACTACAAAAGCTATGTAAATAAGTAATCAAAAAGATGCATATTAGTGGATAGGACAACGCGCTCCACGGGGGATCTGAAGTGATCAAAGACTGCCCCAGAAGCGCAGTGTGTTAGCGCGTTAGTGAGTTACTTTGTGTGTTGTTGTATAACTAAAGCGGAGTGAGGGCCAAATTATGTAAATGCACTAGAGCCATTTCCATAGCAATAAATGTGGCTGTCTCGTTGGAGTGTTTTTGTTGTGAATGGTCAGCTCCTTCTCTCTCTTATTATGAGATGATTATTACAAGACTAGCTACAGGCTTTAATATTTGCAAACTGTTTCACACCTTATCAACAAAGTGACTGGGCTTTATTCAGTCTTTTATTATAGTTTTGCCACAGTCGAGTCGTAAAAAATGAGTTATTAAATCAGGCCTGACACAAAATCCCTCTTGAACGTTAAAACAATAAAAAACATGTGGTCTGGCTCATAAACCCAGCACTATCTCTCTCTCACTGAAACTGCAGAGTGTAAACAAAAGACAAGAATGTAAACTCATTAGGATTTGTGCAACATCAAACAAAAGCGTGTTTCATTAATTTGGTCTGAAAATAGAACATCTAATCCCATCGTAAACCAGTTTGGATGTCTTTAAAGGTGCACAGCTTAACTTTTCTGGTCCGTCCGTGTACGTCTGTCAAATCCTCATGGAACTTACAGATTAACTATAACCCTCAATTTTACAAAGTGTGTGTATTTATATATCAATAGGTATGAATACTAAAGTATACTTGGGTCAGCGTGTGTATGTCTGTGTATGAACATGGATGTGTTTTGGACTGTGTGTCTGTATTGTGTATGTGTCTATACCAAAAGAAGTATGTATTCTTTGCACACTGCAAAGATGATTTTTGTGTTGTTTTCTGTAAATAGTTTTGCCGTTTTGTATCCTGTTCTATATGCTAAACTATACTAACTAAAACTAAATGCTTTTCTTTGTGAGACGTTACTGCTTTGTCTTGAATGTTTCACAGTATGGCAAGGAGAAAATTCTGTTTGTCGACTGGACAAAGGTTAGTTTGGTTGAAGACGTTTCGCAGCTCATCCAAGCTGCTTCTTCAGTTCTGAAACGTTTGCGAAACGTCTTCAACCAAACTAACTTTTGTCCAATCGACAAACTGAATTTTCTCCTTGCCATGGATTCTACCTGGACGACTGAGGGATTTTTCACACGTTTCACAGTATGGCATTAATCTTCATGGAGACCAAACCAGACCAAGCTATAGGTCGGATTTGTGAAGAGGCACCCTTCGCTCGCATTCAGAATTCCAGCATTTTTGAGCTGTAAAACCACTTGTAATTGAATAATAATTGAATGTTTAATGTTATACTGTGGGACATTTCAAGCAGAGCAATGACATCTACACAGAAACAGGCAGGTGAAGGACCCTCAACCAAAAAGTTACATCGTGCACCTAGAAGAATTTATTATTAACTATATACAGAGAGGATGTTAAACTTATACCTGTAAGGTATATGGTCTTTAAGAACTGTCATTCATTATTTTTGTATAATCCATAAAACTAGAATAAAATCTGGAGGTGAACCCAAGATGGCGTCATATTTTTTTCAGTGGCCGGTGCCCATTGGCGCATGGGCCCAAAAAATTTTCTCTTCCACATTTACTTCCTCAATATGGGTGAGCTCCTCCAACCCATGTGACATCTGTAACGTGCACGGCGTGGATCAGGGCCAAGCTAAGTCTTACAAAAATCACTTTTAGGTGTTTTGAGGATTTAAACATTTAAAAAAGTTTATGTTGTGAAAACAGAAAAGAATCCCTACAAAATCTGACATTTGTTAAAGTTGTGGATGCCCTGTCACCCAATAAATGCATTGTGCTTCTATGGGAGAATTCATTCTGGGCCCGAGCTCCCGGGAGCTGCAGTACCTGGAGCAGCCGCTAGTCGGTCTCGACTCGGCACAGAGAGGGAATTCCTTATCCAGTTTTTATTACAGATCCATGGTATAACCGCACAAGTATTTCCGGCAACAGTTAATCACTGTTCTATATCACCACACTGCGGGCATCAACATAGCAACGGGTAAACAAATTAAATACTGTTAGAGGAGGGACTAGCAGAAATAACCAATGCTTTGAACATCCAGAGACAGCTAAAAGGTTTTCAGATTTAAAGTAAACTATTTTCAGTTGGTAGGACCATCGTATTATTCGATTAAACATCCTTACCTCTAGTTTGTGTAAAAAAGAAACAGAAAAGTACAAAAATACAGGAAACAGCAGTGAGTACGTCTAAAACAGAATACCTTTATCTATGTCATCAACACTGAAAATTCTACACAAAATACAGAAACAGCTGAGTTTACACACAAAGGCATTTTTCTGGCAGTTTAAACAGTTGTTCAACAAAATAAAAGCGTTTTGTTCACACTATTCCCACGTATGGCACTAAGTAGGGGTCAAACAATTTTTAGGTGTGTCCGAATGACCAGCAGGTGAAAATATAGTGCACGCAAAATTACCCAAAATGCACCTCAAAAAGCAGCGGGCATCTAAACTGATCAGTTTAGACCACAATGCATTGCAAGAGTCACAAAAACAGCGACAGGTGTTTAACTGGACACAACATGACTGAATGGAGCAGATAGAAGTGCTGGCTGATCCTGATTATGAATAAAACACCATTAAAGGTGCAATGTGTAACTTTTCTGGTGGTCCGTCAAATGTTTTTTTTCTGTGGAAATGTTCTTGCTTTGCCTGTAATGTTTAACAGTATGGTATCAAATCTTTCTATCATCTATTTATCTAGTCAGAATGCCTGTTTTTCTAGGTATTTTTTGGAAATAAATAAATGTAAGATAGAGCTGTTTAATGTCATACTGTGGAACATTTCAGGCAGAAAACTTACATTATCTAGCTGTTAAAAGATGGATAATTTAAGCACTTTAAGTTCTTTTACACTGCAGTACATATGTTATTCAGGATCATGCATGAATTCAGGCCAAACAACTGCTAATCTTGGCTGTGGGGAACTGGGAACTATCCAACTTGGAACCAGAGTACAGGTTTACTGGATAATCGCCCATTTGGGAATAAGAAACAACTCAAAACTGCCTTGTGCGTGATATTATTTCACAACTGAGCAGCCCTTGCAAACTCTAATGCTCATAGAAAACAATATTATAAAAGCTGTCGTGTTTTTGTTCCCTCTCCTGCTTTCTAATAATGTATTTCTGAGTAGGGAGAAATAGGCTGGCTCATTCAGAATGCCCAGTGTATTGTGCCTCGAGATCAGGAGGAGAGAAAGGACATAAAGAAAGGTTCTCTATAACTGGCCAATTCATGTAACTGCAAATTAGCACATGTACATAGTGTTATTATTACAGATGTACTGAGATTTGGAGGTGAACAGACTAGACAAAAACTGTACTCAAGTAAAAATACTGTTACGTCAACATAATATTACTCTAGTATTACTGTATTTAAAACATTTAAGTTCATCTAATTAGAAGCAAAAATGTAATAATGCATAAAATATAGTCATTGTAAGGAAGGGACTGCAAAAAAAGAACAACTAAATCATACCAGGAGCAAAAAGACAAATGTTCAACTCATTTAATACTGTCAACATAAACAACAATCCAAAACATGCTACACAGGTTTCCAGGAAGAATATCTGATAGCTGATAGCTAAGGTCAATTAATCAATTAAAATAAATGAAAATACAATTAATCAATGAACCTGCCCAGGGACGATGGGTGGAAATTAGCACTGGTGCTACATCCTGGTCCAATACATCTCTCCTGTTAAGGTTAATGTATATTGTGTACTATCACTGTCTCATTAAATACATAAACTAAACATAAAGATTTTGTCACTTGCAAACTCACAGTAGGAAGAGTAATAAAAATATATTTAAGTAACAGTACTGTTACACTGTAAAATACAGTATTACTCAGGTAACAGTACTAGTTTTATGTCACTGTTATTCATTATAAAGTTGAGGAAATGTACCTGTGTATTATCCACCTCTGCATTTATAAAAGGCCAATTTGGATTATAATGTGAATGCAAAATAGGTATTAGGTAACAGGTAAAATAGGTATTGATGCAAATGTAAGCACTACTCTGTACTCTGTTAGAAGCTTTGTTACTCAACTTAGATTTTACAGTAATCTGAGCTTTATTTTAACACAATCTTACCAGAAAGAACTCACTGATGTCTCTCACACACATAATTACAGTCACAAGGCAGCTAGCCAGCAGTGTTTCAGTTAGTCACTCTCACCATTTTGTTGAAACTCAAAAACTTAAGACCATGAACACTTGTATTGATCACAGGCTCCTGAAAATGTGTTGTTTAAATCTTTTTTGTGTTCTTTCTTTTTCCTCTTAAAATGTTTTGGTCAGTGTTTGTTATTGTGTGTATCATGTCAGCATGGTAACTGCTACATGTATCTCTAATGGTGGAACATTTAGAAAACCCCCAGCCTGATGTCACTGCAAAGTATAAATAGGTCAAACCGTTCTAATCTATGACCGTAAACAATGAAAACGGGGCCGCTCACTCATTTAAACGTACCTTACTGCTGTCTGAACTCCCCTCTCTATGGTGGTTCCGCGTGGAGCCGATGGACGGGCAGCTCTCTGGGCGTCGGTGGAGGTGGGGGCACCCGCTCAGACCCAGCTGGGCAGGGTGCTCCGTGGCGGGGGCGCGGTAGCAGTCGGACAGGTGGTGGTCTTTGGACAGGTGCGAGTCGGGCAGGGCACTGGTGGAGGTGGAGATGGAGGAGGAGGACAGGGGGGTGGAGAGCCAGGACAGGCGGGACTCCGGGGGGATGGGGGTGGACGCTCGGGGGGAGGAGGTGGAGGAGGCTCTCGCTGAGGGGGAGGAGGTGCAGGCAGAGGCTTGTCCTGCTTGCGAGACATACCTGGAGAGGACTGAGGACAGAGGAGACAGAGTTACAACACATGAAGAGACAGAGATTTTCATTCAAGCTTTCACGTGACACTTGTCTAAATAATTATTCTGAGCAAGCATTCTGAGCAGTAGCGGCTGGTCAACAGAGGGCGCAAGTGTGCCGCACTCCCTAACTTGACCTAGATAAAATAAAGTTGTTATTTTGTATTAGGCTACATGTAGATCTTTAAAAATTGAATGTGTATTTGCATAGATGTCATGTTAAATGTGCTCATATAATTCTTTATTTTTTGATACTTGTGTTTGCCCTTTGAGTTTGCTTCATCAGAACGAACTGAATGGAGTTCTATGGAAGAGAGTCTTGAGAAAATTTGACATTCAATCCAGTGTCTCTCCCCATTACTTTACACTGCAGCCCTGAAATACGTCTTGGGGGAGTAGCTCGGGGCAAACTCAAATCCAGTAATTGGTCTTCATAAACGTTTATCACACACCTGAACTATTGCTACACTACACTGATATGTTCTACTAGAAAAGTAATAGTGTATCTTTAAAATAGTTTGCTATCATTTATTTTGAATCTTCCATTTCCTTCCTTTGAGACTTTTGGACCCCACCCTCCATGTGATACTGAGTTTGGCTTTGTAACCACACCAGACAATTTACATAAACTGTGACCATTGACCATTCAGACACATTTCCTAATTATTAAAACATTCAAAATAATTTAAATCTACAAATTATAATAAAACATCTGAAAGCATGCTGACATAACACAATTTCAGTATATTGAATATTTAAAATTCAAAACATGAATAGCTGTCTTTTGAATGTGGTTTGACCTTTAGCTGTATTACTCATGGTATTCACCGCACTACTCACTAATACTGCTCTAGCCTTGCTCTTTGAAATGAATAGAACTGTTTTCTTCACATAAGTCATTCTTTATCCCCGCTTAAAGTCCATATGACAAGTTTATGTTTTTCTGATTCTTACTTTGTTTGATGGAGTAGCATTTGTGGTGAACATGTATCAAAGTATATATCAGTCAAGTGTGAACAAAAGTTCAAAGAAGTTGAAGAATACAGGAAGTAGCAATGAGTTCTAAAAAGAAATCCCTGTATGTATATTCTCAATTAATAATCAATTGACTGTGCAGTAACATCACGCTGGGGGTGCTGTACGTGTATCTCTATTGGCAGAATGTTAGTTACCATAGTGAGTGACACAATGCGACGAAAATTTTTTAAGATTCTCTGGATTTAAACAGCATATTTTCAGGAGCCTATGATCAATATGAGCATTCATGGTTCTATTTAGGTGGTTAATTTTCAACAAAAAGGCTTCTTTAACAGCACAAATCACCTCTTTTGGGTCAGATTGTGCTAAAATAAAGTCAGAACAGATCTTAAGACAGAGCAAAGCGTAAGGTTAGCATCACAAAGTAAAGTATCAATGCACAAAATTCCATCCAAAATGCAAAGACAATTTACAGGCAAGGGACACAGCTCACAGTTTAAACATTAATTTAAGAAACTGGAGGTGTTGTCATACATTTTTAATAGTCTGTTAATAACTACTGTGTAATTTTGCTAAGCTTTGCCTCTTGTTTACACTTCGATTGGTTATGGAATTACTTGTACATGTGTCACATCTCCTGCCTATGATCAACCGAGAAGTAAAATTATAAACTTTAGCTAAACAGATAATTTTATGATGATTTATATTTTGATTTGTTTGTATTGTGATTTTAATATATTTCTTATTCTGTAAAACACTTCGAATTACTTTGCGTATGAACTGTGCTATACAAATAAACTTACTTTGCCTTGTCTTGTCTAAAAAACTAGAAAACAAGGCAAAGTTTGTAGCTTTTTAAAACCTTAAATATAAATAAAGTAATAAAATAAGTAGACTGTCCTGTCATATGCACTTTAATGCTTTTCAAAGTAATGACAAATTGGAAAGACCCTGCCATCCCATACAGAAAAAAACTGGAAAAATAATATAAGAATTTACCACTGTCTTTGTAGTAAATATTTATATAAGGTTTATATGTGCCATGTGTGGTTTACTCCTGAAAGTGAACCCCTTTTGCATTTTTCTCATACAACTATATTATGAAAAACTAGTAAAGACAAAGTGAACATTTTGCTTGACATTTACAGGTAATGTGCATGATAAACTACATTTTCTTTGTATGTTCCATGTAATGTTTGTATTCTTTAATTATATGTTGCAGAAAAAACAATCAGAGTCTGAAGGAGGATTTGAACCCAGATCTACCATGTGGAAGTCCAGTGACTTACCAATTGAACTAACCAGCTGCTGATTCCAGAGGCAACAATAGCAGATATTGAGGACAATTACAAGTACCTTGGTATTTGTAACTGATATGACCTCTTGTCACTTATACATAAGTGTATAGCTGCTTTTTGGAATATTACAAGTCAATATAGACCTTTGTAACAATTAGGATTTTGCAGAGTAAAAATATTTTTACAGCCTGATGTATGTTCACTGTGAGATCAGTGGAATATGTTTTTTAAGGTTGTAATGCAATATTTGCATTACTGTGTTTACCCCCATGCTGCCCAACACACACACGCACGCACACACACCCCCACCTGCACCCCCACACACAAACACACACACACAGACACACACACACACACACACACACACACACACACACACACACACACACACACACACACACACACACACATACACACACAAACACACACTGTGATCATTTTCTTTCTCACTCTCATACACACACAACACAGCAATCAAGTTTAAGGAAACAATCATCATCTCACTTGTTTTTCTATGAAATAAATGACCTTTGTCCAACACTTGTGAGAATATTGTATGTGGGATTAGTGTCATATACAGGCCTTGCAGGGTACAAAGTTTTATATGTTTCATGCTGCACATATTTACCAAAGATCTTGTAAGTGTTTTCACTGTCATATAGAAATCTTTTAGGATTCATTTGAAACATGTTAAAATGGTGTATGATTTGTCTATACCTTTTCCATATGGGATAGCGCTTTACAATTTAAAACAAAATAATAATATATCTTTTGAATGTGAAAAACTTCTCAAAATGAATTTTTTCATGTTATTCGCCTATAGACTCTCATGTCTGTGTATACTATAGACAGTGCAGATGTGTATGTCTGACCTTGGGGGAGGCGGTGGGGCTGGCTGAGGGGGAGCGGATGCCCTTCTGGATCAGGTCCAGCCGTGGAGGGACGGGGGGCAGTCCCAGGTGTTGGATGCAGTGGGCGGGGCCTGTGCTGCAGTGGGCGGAGTCTGTGACATGGGGTTTCCTGTGCTGACTCACAGGGGACGAGTTGGGAGACACCATGGGGGAGTTCTGACGCTCGGGACAGTGCTGTGAACAAAGGAGGAACACAGATATTTGATATAATTAATGCTATATAATAATACATACTAAATACTACATTAAGCTATGCTATACTATTATATACGTATTACAGTTTTAAACATGTCTTTTCTTCTGTAATACCACTGCATGCCACTTTTTGTCTTCTATGAACAGTAAAGAGGGGGGAGCTAAACTAAGATACCAGTATGTATATCTACAATATATCTAACCATCTCTAGTCTTATTTAAATTAAGCCCCACAATTTACATGTAAAAATGTAAGGACCTATATTATGCATAATCGACTCTTGTAAGCTTTAAGCCATGTTAGAACCCTTTACCTATTCAAAAAACATTTCTGGAGATGTGTTTAGTTTCATCCACATGTTTCAGTAGCTCTTTATGTTCGTCTACATCCCTAAAATTCAAAATGTTCTGTTTCAGTTTGTGATGTCATGAAGTGATCGTTTTCAAGTTAACAGCTGCCTTTTACCTTTTGTTCAGTAGAGATTGGCAATTCCAGAGCTGAAATTATCCAAATGATTCTCGTGAAGGTGTATGGAATTTAAAAACACAATGGAGCACTTCTTGTATTACCATATGACATCACAAGGTGTATTTGGCTTGAGAGAAAGCCTAAACGTGCAGGATTTTTGTGTCAAACATGTGTGAATGACATAAAACACAACTACAAGTAAGGCTGTGGAATTAATTGAATTTTGATCACGATTTCATTTTGTGTGTCAAACAAACTCCAAACTCATATTTTTTGTATAAATAAGTATACTTATTTTTTTAAATATAGAGATTATAGAACATCTAGGTATATAGTCTATTTTGAATTTTGAATTTATGTTTTTCTAAGCCTTATTTCATGTTCAAAATATATTTTATTAATTTTATGTTTTATACGTTGCAAAACTGCTGTAAGGTAGAGATTTGTATCCTATATTTATTTTCAATTTGAAAGTTTTGCATAAATTATCAATAACAAAGTGTTTTTTTTTGAGAGAGGAATGCTGAATAAATGCATTGTGTAACTAAAAAATAACAGTTGGAATAATCGTAATAATGATTTTTTTTCCATAATCGAGCAGCGCTAACTCCAAGTACATTTATGATTAGGAAACAACATTATAACATAGATCAGAAAACAGCATAGTATAGGTCCTTTAAGTAGCAGTAACAATAATTAGTAGCTAGTAATAACATATTTTTTCCCTTCATGCACCACTAATAAAACTGCATTTGCATATTTCTGCAGCTGTTAAATGAATCTATACAGCACAGTATATGGGGGTCATACCTTCCTAATGTTAGCGAGCCCGTTCATGACCAGGCCCTCATCTCTATCTTCGTCCTCGTCCAGGTCGAGGAGGGGGCAGCTGTGGCGCTCCAGGAAGAAGCACTTACTGCCCTCGTTGCGGGGGTCAAAGGGGTCCACGATGATGGGCTCTGTGCCTTTGATCTCGCAGCGGCAGAAAGGGCAGCCCTGGCCATCTGACTCCTGCAGCAAACAAGAGGCAACTCAGTCAGGTTTAACGCAAGACTGAAAATACTACGTTCTGTCCATTTAGGATTGTAAGGTTCTATGTGCGGCTCTGAGATATTGAGGTGTAAAATTTTCATAGAGCACAGTTAGGAAAGTTAAGAGTCAGGAAATGGGTTTTTGCTCATATAAACCTGAATAACTGACCAAACCCTAAATGGTCAGGAACAGCAATATATGAATAACTCATCTTCAATAAAGACATAATAATAAACCTTATGATTCTAAGGGGATATTTTAAACAGATATTTACATTTTGATTTATTGACTTTTTTTTTTTTTTGGTGAAGTAAAAGGAGATTAGCATTAAACAGAGTAACACAATTTACACACACAGAAGTCCTGTTTTATACAATGTGAGGTGTGTGTGAATTGTGTTATTCTACTACTATTCAGTCATTTTACTCATTTTGTTAAAGGTACATTGTGTAACTTCTCTGATAGAAGGTCCGCCATCTGCTCATCTCCATGGTGATGTTTTTGCTTAAACAAATATATATATTGTATTTATTCAATTATGGCTAAACTACTGCAAAAACATATGGTCCAAAACAATAATGTGAGCTGTCCCACTTCTCCACAGAACTGACCGATAAATTGGTGATATAGCCTGTTTGTCTCCCTGGAGATAATTAAATTAAATGCAATAATGTAGAAAATTCCAGCAGGGGTTTGGACCCTCTACCAGAAAAGTTCAACAGCGCACCTTTAAATCATTTCATAATGTTGTACTAATACAAAAAAAAAAAAAAAGCTTATTATTATAGTTTAGTATTTTGATTACTATCTAGGGGATGTAACAATAACCAAAATATTGTGATATCGTATCGTCAAAAGTCTCACAATAATATCGTGAGCTGTCACAATAAATTGACTCACAAGTTCCTTTGCTTAAATGCACGGTTTTATAGTAGCAACAGCTTATAAACATAAGAAACTACATATCCCATGATTCAATTCAGTGCAGACAACATGAAGAAATATGTTTTTTACTTGAATTCTTCAGATTATATGGAAATAATTAACACCAACATCTTGTTAAGGTATTTTAAAAGCAAAAAAGTGGCCCATCTACAATTATATCAGCCTCTTCAAAATATCCCAATAAATATCGTACCGTGAGATTCATATCGTGATAATATCATACCGAGAGATTTGGATATCTCTACATCAATACTATACAGATATAACTTTTTTCTTTTATTTTTAATACCCAACCATATAAAGATATCGAAATAAGAAAAAAGAATAAACACTTTTACCATTTAAATCAGCAAAGTTCAACCCAAGCACAATGTTTTTAAGTTTGCGCTCACATCTGCAGCGCACGTGAGCACCATTATGTGATCACTACCGACCTACTGTTCTGAGGCTCTGTTTTTCCCATTCACCAAAGAAATCTGGCTCTGGCCACTGAACACATGTTAGCAAGAGATTCTCCGGGGAAAACTGTTTTGCAACTTAACAAACCAGCGGCCACAAGCTCACACATATTCCTCCAGGCGGCCCAGTCAAACCAGGGCCATAAATAAGAAAATAAAAGGAGTTTTGGGTTTCAGAGCATCTCCCTGTGTTAACATGAAGCTCCAATCGGAAACAGACAATATTTGGGCAGAACAAAGCGCGTTTGTGGCAGGCATATGGTTGGGGGTTCGGCTGTAGATGCACCAAAGGCATGTTTGAAACTGAAGCCTAATTGGAGTGGGAGGAGAGGGGAAAGAGTGGGAGGTTAAAAGGAAATAGGCTGAATCCTGGGAGATGGTCATGGACAGTTGAGTTACAATTGATTATGAACAGACGCAATGGAGCAGACAAAATAAAGTAATGTAAACAAAAAAAAGACTGAGTAGCACATACATAGATACATAGATAGATAAAGGTCCTACATTAGAAAAATTGACTCTTGTGAGCTTTTAGTCATGTTATAATGTTGTTACCTCATCAAAAACACACATGGAGTTGTGTTTTGTTTCATTCACACATGCTTGAGTAACCATTTATTTAGTGTGTCTATATCTCCACAGCTCAAGTTGAGAAGAACTCAACCTAAATCAGGGGTCTCCAACCTGTAGCTCAGGAGCTGCCAGTAGCTCTCCACCCCCTTCTAAGCAGCTTGCCAAGGGATTTCTGAATTAACTAATTAAACTAAATAAACTAATCAGTGACTAAGTTTGTACACTAATGAATGGATAAAAGTTAATGTTTTATCAGTATCTAACTGTTTCCCATCTAAGGCTTTCTATGCTCAATTTCTTGTGACCGCTAAATAGTGTGACCAGTGTCCCTATTTTTGACCAATTTGATCTAAACCAGGACTAAACTAAGGCTAAACCAGAACTACATCAAGTCTAAACTAGGATTAAACAAGGACTAAAACAGGACTATCATGATTTTTGGCTAATCTGATCCCTGCGAACAGTAAAGAGGAGCATACATTGTCATTTGTTATTCCAAAATACTGAAAACAGTGTTTGGAAATGACAACAAAGCAAAAAATGCAGTGTCAGAAGTCACAAGACCCGGGTGTGTCCGAATTTTGAATTTTGAAAATCTGGTTGCTCTACCACTAAAACTAGTAGCTCTAAGGTATTTTATTACCTCCGCCAAGGAGGTTATGTTTTTGCCGGCGTTTGTCTGTCTGTTTGTTTGTCTGTCTGTTTGTTTGTCTGTTTGTTTGTTTGTTTGTCTGTTAGCAACATAACTCAAAAAGTTATGGACCGATTTTGATGAAATTTTCAGGATTTGTTGGAAAAGGAAGAACTGATTTCATTTTGGGGGTGATCCGGAAGAAATCCTGGATTCTGGATCACTTTGAAATTTTAGTTAACATTGTGGTAAATGGGGCCAAAAATTTTGTTTCTCAATATCTCGGTTAATTATTGACCAAACCCCATGAAATTTGACTCAGGGATGGACAATGGGATCCTCTTTCATATTCCAAAGGCTGATCCGGATCTGATCCAGAAGACTTATTTTATCGCAATTTATATAAAACATGGGGGTAGTCCTTGGCGGAGGTCTGCGCTCTCTGAGTGCTTTTCTAGTTTTGTAAATGTAGCTCACCGGAGGAAAAAGGTTGGAGACCCCTGGCCTAAATATACATAATTGTGTGTTAAACGTGTGTGAATGAAACAAAACTTAAAATGTATAATAACATAGATCAGAAAACAGTGTAATATAGGCCCATTTAAATGTGCTGTTATTATAAAGCGGTACTGATTTGTGGTATCTTTTACTAGCTTCTAAAAGCACTATTAAGTTAATTGTAAGATATTTTATCACAGCTTCTACTCCAGATTCCCCCCAGCATCTCACACACGCACTCATATGTAGCAGTGAGAGAATCTGTACAGAAACGGAGAACAATGGCTGTCCTTGTGAATATAAAGAGTCTTAAATTACTCATTCTAGTTCTGAAGTGATGTGATTGAGGGATCCAATTATATTACATTCATTTTACTTTCATTGTCACAAGGTTTTGTTCAGTACACAATTGTACTTTGGAAAGTAAATGATACATATGAAACATACCAAGTGTCATTATAAAAGGCCATGAGCATATTATTAAGAATAGTATTAATTATATGCAACTTTGAATAACGGTTAACGGGCATTGTCTCAGCAAAAAGAAGTGATTTTATAATTTTATGCTATAATTTGATTATTGTGTGTTTTTTGTTTCTAAATAAAAAAAGATGTTTATGTTATTATATTTTATTGATCAAAGATATTTAAATCTGTTATTTCAAAGGCTCTGAGGCTACAGTTTCTTCCCCTCATGAACACTCTTACCTACCACCTGCCACTGTATAACACCTGTCACTCTATACCACCTGTCACTCTCAGTATAAACAACTGTGATTACTTGTACTGACAGCTTTTGCAATGTTGTTCTTCCCATTTTGTATCATATATCTATATCGTATAAGTCTATATTTACCTTCCTTTAATGTGTGCCCTTGTTTTTATTTTATCATTCATATTATATTATTATTAGGGGTGTAACAACATCCAAGTCTCACAATAGGATATCATCATGGTATGATCCTCGCAGTATGATATTTAGTGCGATATCATAGGAAAGCTCACAATAAGGTGGGGAGGCTAACGATTATGAATGTAATAATATCCAAATCTCTCGGTACGATATTTTCACAATATATATCTCACGAAACGATATTTATTGCGATATTTTGTGGAAGCTAACAAAACTGTTAATATGCTATTTTTTCCTCTTAAAATGCCTTGACAAGACTTAATCTAAAAAACTAAGACATCAAAGTGCTTAGAACTGTTATTTCTTCTTGTAGTCTACACTGTACATTGAAATGGAGCAAAGGACCATGGTCTATGTAGTTCCCTCTGTCTTTTTTTAGCTATTGCTGCATCATAACTCTTAATTTAAGAAAGGGACTTGTAATTCGATATATTGTGATGATCCACGATATTATTGTGAGAACTTTGACGATACAATATCACAATATTTAGGTTATTGTTATATCCCTAATTATTATTATTCTTTGTTTGAAGTTGCACCATAACACCAAAATAAATTCCTAGTTTGTGAATGTTGCTCACAAGAAAACTTTCTGATTCTCCAAAACTGTAGCCAGGCAAAACAAATAAAACTAAATATAAAATGTGCTATGTAACTTTACTGGTGGAGAGTCTGCACCTTTTTGTCTCCATAAAAGTGTTATTACTTTGCAAGGGATGTTTTATAGTATGGCATTAAACTTATTTATCACCACGGAGACAAGCAGATGACAGCATCAGATTGAGTTAAAGGTCAGTTCTGTCAATTATAGTAATTAGTCATTGTTTTTCAAGGTATTTTTGAGTAATAAAAATTCTTGTATTCAATAAATAGAAGCTACATAAGTTTAATGTCATACAGTGGAACATTACACACAAATGTTAATGGAGAGAAGCAGGTGGTGAGCCCTGACCAGTAAAGTTACACAGTGCAAAACTCTTGAGTGAATCATGGTGAAAAAGCAGCTTGGAAACAGCACACTAATTTCTGAAGTCCGGGATCCCATATTCAGTGTAGAGATAAAAGGGCCTCATTAGAAAGAACAGGAAATGAGTGATCGACCACCAGGCAGCTGTGAGCCAGGAGCCACCCAGGTGACTAACACGCTGGCTGGGTAAAGTTCGGAGAGCACCCCCCTGAGTCACTGGTTCTGTTTGCTCACAGTCACCAACACGTAGGAGGATTCCCTTGTATTCTGACTCAAATGAACTCATGTTAAGGGGAAAGAATTAAGTCTGTATATACGCAGTGGGGTTACAGTGTGTGGGACAGCTACATGAAGTGAAAACTAAAAAGGATTCCCCAAACCTAAGTCATCAACATGGATAATTCCACACAAAATGCAAGGACAATTTATGCACATTTCATTTTTCTGGCAGTTTAAACCTTCATTTAACTAAATAAAGGAGTTGTCATTTATTAGTATTTGTCTAATCATAAGTATAAGGCCCTTATTGACATTATGGTTGCTATGTAACAGTTATAAAATCTGCTGCCCCTGTCCAACTATGAAGTATGTTTCTGGTGGAGGAGATGTTATTGCTTTGTCTGTAATGTTACACACTATGGCATTAAACGTAACTGCCTCACATGGATTCAGTTACATTTGTTTTTAATGCTCAAAGTTGTTTTGACAAACATGTATTCTTACAGTGATGCCTCTCCACAGATCTGACCTGTAACCTGGAGGTGTTGCCTGCTCGTCTCCACGGAGATATGATATTTCTGCCAAAGCATTGACATTGACATGGAGACAAGCAGACAGCGTATCCTCCACTGGAAATGTTACCAGGGTTCCCACTCACTGACAAAATTTCAAATTTTTTCCATGACTTTTTCATAACCTAAAGTGAATTTTCCATGACTTTACGCCACCCCTAAATGATCATACTTTTAGGGCTAAATATGAAATGTTAACCCTTTCCACTCATCTTATGGTTATGGTATTAGTTTTTTAACATTCAAAATACTGTCAGTGCATTTATTGTCGTCTCTTTTAAACAAAAGGTGCATACATTCAGAAATAATCATAATTTCCTAATGATAACTTAACAGAATGGTGTAGTTGTGTGAAAGAGAGACTAAAATTCCATGACTTTTCCAAAACTTTCATTAAATATACAAAATGCCATGTCATGGCCTGTAAAATGACATTTTCAATTTCCATGTACCTTTAATGGTCCTATATCACTTTATATTATCAGAAATAACCAGCAACCATTTATTAATAGTCTGTCCACATCTCCAAAACCTCAAAATGCTCTGTTCCACCTTGTGATGTCATTTAGTGGTAGTTTTTAAGTTAACAGCTATCTTTCATCTTTTGTTCAGTAGAGATGGCAAATTCCAGGGCTGAAATTATCCAAATGATTCCAGTGACGGCGTATGGAGTTTAACATTTCCAGCATTACCACATGACATCACAAGGTGGAACAGAATGTTTTATGTTTGAGAGAAGAACTCAGCCTAAATATGCAGGATTTGCATGTTAAACTGTGAATAAAACAAAACAAAACTCCATGTATGTTTATGATGAGGAAACAACATTATAACATAGATCACAAAATAACATAATATGAGCGCTTTAAATATAATTGTGTTAACTACAGTTTAGTGAAATACATATAGTCTGATAATGCCATATATATTTAGCTGTCACTTGAGCAGAGGAAAAGGGGAGCTAGGGGAGGAGAAGAGGGTCGCAGCCAGTTGTCATAACAGGAAGTGTGACAAACAAACAAAACTGGTGTGGGTAGGACTGCTCGTTTGAGAAAGCAAGACTAAATCCACCCAGAGAAAACCTATCTACTGTGAAGGAACCATGAAATCAAATGTTGTGAAAGCAGAACAAACTGTGGACAGAGTGCAGAGAGAGGAGGATTAAATCGGAGTTTACCAAGACTTTAATGTGAGGATTTGTGAAGCCGTGTCCCGTAGGCCACAGATCCTCTTTATATCCTGTTTTAATAGAGGTTGTAGCCTCTGAGCATTTGTATTCTGGTGCTGGTGGGTTTGTGTATAAGAGTGGGAGAAAAATATCCAGCAAAACAGGCACTGACAGGACTTGGGATGTCACGATTAGGACTGTCAAAAAAATCAATAATTAGATATTAATCAATACAACACTAAACAAGTATTGATACTGAAAAAACAAACAAACAGATAAATAGGACAAAATATGACCTTTTCTGAATAGCTTGTACTGATCTACTACCGTATATTAGATCTTTTAACTTCATTTTCGGTCTGATATAATTGTGGTAGTAAAGATTATGATGTTACAACTATTCACATTTATAGACACTAGGGCCGAGCAACAGTAAAATCCTTAAAGGTCCCATATTACACAAAATTGACTCTTCTAAGTTTTAAGACATTATAATACTAATACCGCATCAAAAACATGCCCAAAGTTGTGTTTTGTTTCATTCCTACATGTTTGATAACCTTTTATTAATAGTCTGTCTACATCTCCAAAGCTCAAAATGCTCTGTTCCACCTTGTGATGTCACGAAGTGGTATTTTTTCAAGTTCGCAGCTAACTTTTACTTTTTGTTCAGTAGAGATTGGCAATTCCAGGGCTGAAATCATCCAGTCATCCAATCCATCCATCATATTACCACATGACATCACAAGTTGGTACTGAGTGTTTCCATGTGAGAGAAAAACTGAGCCTTAATATACGCACAGGGTTTGTGTGTTAAACATGTGTGAAAGAAACAAAACAAAACTCTAGGTATGTTTGTGATGGGTCTTTTAATTTGCTTTCATATACAGTGAAAATTAAACATTAAACCTACAGTATCTATCACCATGGAGTCAAGCAGATCACAGCACTACACGACATTACAGTTCAGATCTGTGGAGAGTCGCCCTGATTCACAGAAGGAATTATTGTATTTTTGAGCAATAGAAGCACCTGTACTGAAGAAATACTACATGGATATGTTTAAAGTCACACTATGGAACATACCATTAACATCTCCATGGAAACCAGTAGGTAGCGGAACCTCCACCAGGAAAGTTGCAGCTTTAAATAAGTCTAATGACTTCACTTTGTAGAGTTTTGAAACTACTTCATGATTCCATATATCTTGCATCATATATTTGCTTATATTTATCTTCTGTATGTATCTAAAATGTTAAAAGTAAAAAGTAAAAAAAACACATGATGAGAAGGTGTGTCCAAACATTTGACTATGGAAACAGTTTTAGAATGGTACATTGTTATCCGTTCTGTCACATTTATCAGCGAGCTAACTTTAGCCATGAGGCAACCTTTACTGGAACTGTTATGTAGATTCAAATTTATCAGTTCATTTGAATATTTTCTGAAACAACACTGTTTCCAATGGGCACACTGAACCAGAACAAACATCCAGGAAACAAAAGATGATACATGGAAAAGATTAAAGAGATAATCAAATGAGAAACCAAATGTAAACAACTCTGAATCCTCCTCTTCATTAGAGAATAGCAATGCCATAACCCAGACAAAAATACTTGCTTGTGTTCAATATAAGTAGGAGTGGGAGTTTAATTGATTTATTTTAGACCATATGAGAGGTACATGGCTCTGGGCAAACTAGGACTGTATATAGAGGTGTATCACTCATAATAAACAAAAACAAGAACAGGAATCAGAAGTTATCACAAATGAGCTAAGACTCGCTGAACAAAAGGTGCACTGTGTCACTTTTCTGCTGGAGGGTCTGTCAAATGCTTTTTTCTCCAAGGAGATGTAATTGCTTTGTCTGGAAAGTTTAACAGTATGACATTAAACCTTTCTATCTTCAAGGAGACCAAACCAGGCCAAGTTACAGGTTAGATCTGTGGATAGGCGACCCGCAGACGCTCACAGTCAGAATGCCTGTTTTTCTAGGTATTTTTCAGCTATAAACCCACCTGTAATTGAATAAATGTGAGGTAGAGATGTTTAATGTCACACTGTGGAACATTCCAGGCAGAGCAAAGACATATCCATAGAAACAAACAGGTGACAGACCTCCAACCAAAAAGATACACCGTGCATCTTTAAGGGTTTAAGGGATTTTAAAATATAAAATACAATAATAGTTAACTTTTCTTTGGTAGGAAATTCACTATTTTTGAAAGAAATATCCAAACTTATGACTCACAGATGCTGAACCTTATCATTATGTTTGTTAAGTACTGGCTTTACAAACTTCTCATAGTTTACAAGGACATCATGCTGGCTGTGTTCTACATGAATCACTACTGGCGTAACGTTCGGTAGTTACCATGGTGGCACAATGCAGACATTAGCAAACACTGTCAAAAAAGTTCATCTGAAAAGAAAAACACAAGCCTGAGATGAACACAATTTAATTTGCCTTCTGTTTGTGTATAAAATGTAGAAAGTAGTGCAAATAAAGAAATAAAAAAAACACTAAATGAGATGGTGCGTCCAAACATTTGACCGGTAGTAGAATCACAATACTGTCTTATTTTACCACACTATACCGTCTTGACTGTGTAACCTTGGTAGTACTTAGTGATGGTGAGCCTGCTCTTGGGCTCTGGTCCAGGTCTGCAGAGGGGGTGTGAGTGTCTATGGTGCAGTCGATCAATAACAGTGGGCCAAGAGCTACACTACACTATACATCTCTGTGACATGTCTGAATGCAGCGCAGATGTCCAGCGTCGAGAGCCAAATATGAATGGACCACGAGGATGCTAATATTTCATTGAAAGGGGGTAATAGGTTGTCCTAAAATTAGTTGATGTTATAATTTCAAATAGTCAGGAGCTTATGTACCATATTTTTTGTACTATAAAGCGCACCGGATTATAAGGCGCAATATCAATACTGTTGAATTCTCTCGTCTATTTTCATACAGAAGGAGGACTGGATTATAAGGCGCATTAAGCAAAACAAACGGACACTTGAGACTGATCCCTTAGCCCAGGCATCCACGATCCATTGGCAGATTGTAACATAATAAGCGTGGGGTTGCCTCCCTGTCTTGGTGAAAGTGTATTATGAATGTGAATGTGGGTGGATAACTTAAGTTTATTTTTTTATTTCCTACAAGACGACTCAAATATACACTGAGTAATAATGTGTTTAATGCAGCTTTAAGGACATTTGATAACGTTTTACAGAAACGAAACTTAAAACCACATGGCTAATTTACATAAACTATAAGCACTGAAAAAACAGCTCACTCCTTGTGCTGCAAATGCGGTCAGCTTCTGTCGGACTAACTTTGCAAGGCTCCTGACTACTGTAGCCGTAAGCCTCCGACAATCCATCAAGCGGTGCGGCTTCATAGTTTACCAGAGTTGTACTAAAACATTCGGATAGATTTTTGAGCGCTGTGTACCACATAAAATCGGTTTGAGGTCAGTACACACAACCTGAATTAATACATAAGGCGCACTGGACTATAAGGTGCAACAACGATTTTTGAGAAAATTAAAGGAATTTAAGTGCACCTTTTAGTCTGAAAAATACGGCACCTCTTCTGATACTTTGCAGCTGATGTCATGTATATCCATTGGGGTCTGTCTGAATCTCTGTTAGACTTTAATCTGAGCTTTATTTTAACACAATCTGACCAGAAAGAATTGACTTGGCTGGAACTACAACAAGTGAACTAAGCTGTGAGCAATTGCCAGCAGTTTTTTAGTTAGTCACTCTGACCTTTGTTGTTGAAAATCAAACTCCTAAACAGCAGCACGAATGCTTGTATTGATCACAAGCTCCAGAAAATGTGCTGTTTAAACCCATTTTCTCTTCAGTTTTGTGACTATATTAAAACATTTTGGCACTTTTTGCTAATGGGTGCATTGTGTCCGCCAATAGAAGTACATGTAGAACACCCCCAGCGTGATATCAACCGCAAAGTATCAGTTTTAAAACATAGGAATTGTAGGATGTTGTGTTGATGTGCAGAGTGACATGGGCCAGGCCTTTGTGAGTATGTGTGTAAGAGTAGCCATCACTAGAAGCTTGAAAACACAGTGGGACTTATACAGTATCCACTCTCAGTTTTCACTTCCGCTCTAGACTGAAGTGGAAATTTGATTAGGACAAATGCAAGGACACAGCAGGAGCAGAGGGAGGAGGTCTGTCTCTCCTGCACATAGAGCTATAGAGAGGGCGTTTCCATTATTTATTCCTTGATACACTCGTGTTCAGATGCTTCATGATCAAACACGTGTTCTTTTTATGGTTGATAAATAACTAGGTTTAGACATTTTTCAGGCCATTAGTCTGGGCTGGAGGGGAGGGCTTCACATCAGCGAAACAGAATTAAAATTCAGGTGGAATACCAAGACATGCCATTAGTCTCTGCGGAAAAGAAGCAGTGAATTGGACTGTTAAAGATGATAATTGTGAATAATACTTTATATTTTTTTTGTGGAAATAGAACATTTTTGCTTGAAAATAACTTTCGCTTTAGTACCAATAAAAGTGATGCTTTATTGGTGTATCTGTCATTACCTATAAAAATAGAATGTTAAAAATGTTCATTAAATACAATTTATTTGAGGAATTAACTGTTGTTTGAGGCTGCGTTTATATGATGACGGCCTGAACAAAAGACGCAAAAGTGGTGCCGCGTCTTCACTTTTTATTCCATGTTTCTGGGAGGAAGTCAGCATGCATACGGTGACGCAAAAGTGTGTGGAATTCAATTGGGTATGCATGCCAGGCGGCTCGGTGGTGACGTAAGGTGGTAATGTATGTGACGTAAATGCGTACGCGACGTAGGCAGATCTGACCAGAGTTTTGCGTCTTGTGCAGTGTGGACGGAAACGCTACAGCGTATTTAACTTTTCCACTCTGGAGGGTGGTTTCAGATTTTTGCATTTTTAAGCCCCAAAAACACCATCACTGTCTAAACGAAAGGCACTTCCGATAAAATATTTTGTAATTTTTACTTGTAAGCGTTCTCGTGCAAACGGGCCCTGAGTGGTAATTGTAGTTTTCTTATATAATGGAAATCTATATTGCATTCCCAGAACCCATAGGAAACCATTCTAATAATTAACACATTTTTGACAAACTTTTGATTATTGACACTGATACTTTGCAGTGGCTGGTGGTTTTCTACATGCATCTGTATTGGTGGAATGCACACACTGGCAAACACAGACAAAAAAGTTTTAAGAAACTCAAGAAACAACTAATTTTACAGAGCCTGCGATCAATACGAGCCAATATGAGCGTTCACGGCCCCTTTTATAAAACTTTATGTGTGAGAGACTTGTTTAACAGCACAAATCAGCCCTTCTGTTATAGTTCCAAGTAAGTCAGCACTTTCTGGTCAGATTGTGTTCAAATAAAACTCAGATTAAAGTCTAACTTGAGTAAGAGAGCCTCAAGAAATGTTGATGACATGAGCTGCAAAGTATCAATACCTTGTTTTTTATCTGTATCAGTATGTGAACCCGCCCAGCCCTGTGTGGAAATGACTTGTGTGCTATGGGTCAGTATGAGTGCTCATATTTTGCGTAAGTGGTGAAATTGTGGAAAACACGCTTCACTGTGAATGCGAGTGAGGCACGAGGACAACGGGTAGAGTGGTTTAGCTTAAGTTAATTTACCGTAAACACAAAGCGCAAATGGTTACAGTTCTGAGTCATCTGAGTACTTTCTTATTGTAGTCTCATTCTTAACAACAAATGTGCCGGTAGTTATTATAGCAAGTAGTAACACCCTAGTATTTTTTAAATTGTTATCAGTGCGGTATCTCAGTATCTCATGAATCTCTTACTGAGTCAGTACTGGATGCACAATATCACAACTGAATTGAAATGGCAATTTGAGTTCATTCAATATTCAAATCGCAAAAGCTGCAATTCTTTAGATAAAACAATGTAAAGAACTAAATTTTGTATCTCTTTATAGAAAAATCTTGCTATATCTTTTAGTAGTTTCTGATCTGTTCTGAAATGCATGGGATTCTTGTGTTATATTTCTTTGTCTTATTTACAATGTGTACTCAGAATTCTACTTCAATCAGATTTGGGGCAATACATATAAGACTAATAAAAATCCAATCTTTACTATGCAAAAAAGGGCAATAAGAGCAATCACATTATCATCTTATAATGAACCAACCAATGCATTATTTATAAACCTTCAAACTCTGAGATTTTACGATTTAGTCGACCTTTACACTTTGAAAATCATGTTCAAAGTAAACAACAATCTCTTGTCAAAATCATTACAGAATATGTTCAAAATTCTAAATAGCCAAGGTGAGCTCAGAGGTACGGCCATGTTTATCAAAAAGGAAATCAGAACAAACATTATGAAAGTTTATATCTGTTAAAGGGATGGAGCTCTGGAACAATTGTACAGAAAACCTAAAAATGTGCACCACTCTCTTCCATTTTATAAAGAAGTTTACATGTTTAACTCTGGGCAGATACATGGATTATGATACTTAGTTTGTGCTGTAGTACTTTGTTGTACTGTTACTGATTTGTTTGTTTCCTTTCGCTGTATTTATGAAAATGAACCGGTGTCAAGATGACGCTCTGACAAAGGAATAAATGGTAGGCATAATAAGATGAAGCTTCAGCCTACACCTTTTCGGTCTGTGTATGTTAAATACAACCATCTGTCTGTGAAATAATGTCAGAATATACCTGTAACCAAAATCAATCAATCAGCCAATCACAATACTAATCCCAACATTGTACTATTGATACTGTGCAGTGGCATCATGCTGGAGGTGCCAGGTACCATGATACACAATGCACACATTAGAAAACACTGACAAGAACTTTTTTTTATTTAAGCAGGGCATTTTCAGAAGCCTGTGATCAATTCAAGTGTTCAAGCATTTTATTTTCAACAAAAAGGTGAGAGTGACTAACGGAAAAGCTATTGGTTAATGCTAGTTTGTAACTGTAATGTCATTTGAGAGGAACTTGTTTAACCGTAAAAAACTTGTTGCAGAGGTCAGATTGTGTCAGATTAAAGTGTAACAAAACCTCAGAGCAGTTCCCACAGTTAGTATCACACCTCTGAGGGAATCTTGATGCCATGAGCTGCTGTCAACTCCCTGATGTTTGATGGCAACAGACCAGTAGTTAGTTAGAAAAAAAAATGATTTAATGCATCAGCAGCTGCAAAGTCTCAGTTGCCCCATGCTGCTGTTGTGTGTTTGTGTGCGATAACTTGTGTAATAAGAGTCCAGTACCTGCCAGGCGGTGAGGCAGGAGGTGCACATGAGGTGGCCACAGGGCTCGATCTTCACATCTTTGTCGTTCTCCGCACAGATCTTACACAGCTGGAACGTGGAGCCCATTTCACAGTAGAGTTCATACTGCTCCTGTGCGCAGAGACAGACTGTCAATACAGATCAGGCCAAGCACGAGCGTCTCACAGTGTGCAGTTGATAAAATAACCACAAGATAGTCATGTGAACAGGAAAGCCCCACATCTCTTGAAACACAATATAGAAAAGATTTACAGGCAGGCAAAAGACATCATGAAAAGAGTTAAACAGTTATTGATTCTTTGCAGTTACATCACACCCCGACATCAAGGGGAATGTTCACAAGGTACCAATTGTGACACAACGCACACTTTAGTAAACACAGCCAACAAGTTTTAAGAAAAGTCAAGAAAAAATACAAAATGGATTTAAACAACACATTTTCAGGAGCCTGTGATCAATACGAGCGTTCATGGTGCTGTTTAGGAGTTTGATTTTTCAACAAAAATGTGAGTGTGATTAACTGAAAAACTGTTGAAAAATGTTAACTAGTTTGTGACTGTAATGTTATTTGGAGAGGGGTCAGGCCTATGTTCCTTTATTCCTAAGAATTTTCTTATTTCTAAGATTTCAAGTCAAGTCATTTTTATTTTTATATTGTATCTAAAGGGATGATTCAGAGTAATTTCAACCTAGGGTCATTTTCACCATGGCCTCTTCATTACATCTGTAGTCAACCGCTGCTGGATAATAGGTCGCGTGTAACTGACTACCAAATTTGGAGAAATAGGGATAAAATCTGATGCAAATTGATGATAATGTGGGAACATAGGACCTAATATTGAAAAAAAAAAAAAAAAAGACCTTAGAAATGAGGGAACATAGGCACGCTCCCATTTGAGAGGGACTTACTTAACATCACAAATCATATCACCTCTTTCTGGTCAGATTGTGTTAAAATAAAGCTCAGATTAAAGTCTAACATGAGTAACAGAGCTTCAGACAGAGCAGTGCCTACAGTTAGCATCACTACCCCAGGGAATATTGACGCCATAGGCTATAGAGTATCAATATTCATATTTTACTGCCAATTCCCTGATGTTTGATGGCAACAATCTAGTAGTTAGTTGGCAAAAATAAATAAATTTAATGCATCTTATACCATGGCAGGATAGGCCAAAAACAGACCATTTCAGCCACAAGGGGTCAGTAGAGATGAGAATATTTGACTAAAAAGCTATCAAAATCAGAAAGGCCATACAATGTGTTTTTCATTCACTACTGAAGTCACAGCTGCCCTGGGGTAGACTGGAAAAATGAGGGTGCCAATCTGCACCATCGGCCTCATGCGCTCACTACATTCAAACTAGGCAAAGTGGGTGAAGTGTTTTGCCTAATGACACAACAACAGTACACACTAGACTAACTCTCCACTCCAATTTATCTTACCTTCCAAGATGGATTGGATGAGTTTAGGCATTGGCCAGGTTTTATGACTGTGAGAGATCATTATGACCGCTCCAGTACCTCCTTTTCTAGCATTTTATTCTCTCAGTTAATAACATTTTGTATTGTGCAAGTATGTTTTACTTATATACAGCTGACAGGAAAAGTGATGCTACATTCAATCGGGAACTAAATATAAGAACTGAAAGCAAAAATTCAGTTCAGCATTTTATAAATCAGCACACAGCTCAGTACCATTCTGTGAGCACGTAGGTCTGTCACGATAATTACTACATTAACCTACTGTTCAATATATGATACCTGGAACTATATATTTTGGATCTCAATATTTATCATGTGCATATTTTGTTGTAACAGTAGGGTGGTTTCTGCTATTATTTATGTGAAATAGTAAGACTTGTGCTGCACCTTAAACTGTGGCTGAAGGAAAAACAAGTCTTTGAACACTTTTAATCCACTTTTTTACTGTTCTGTGCGATGTCTCTTTGTAACTGTTCAGTATTTTGTATTGTTTTCTGTGTCACATGCCTAGGGACACAGATGAAATAAGCATTTTTTGTATAATCTGTCATACTTAAACTGCATTAGGGATGTTTTTTTTAAATGTGCACTATGTAACTTTTTATTTGGAGGTCTGTTACCTGCTTCTTTGTACGGATATGTCAGCTCTAACTTACATTTATTCAATTACAGGTAGTTTAATTGCGCAAAAACCCCAGAAAAACAAGCATTCTGACTGTGAGCGGGGTCGCCTCTCCACAGATCTGACCTGTAACTTGGCCTGGTTTGGTCTCCATGAAGATAGAAAGACTCCACAGAATAGTTACACAAATATAATATAGAAATAGAGATGAAAAAGTAACTCCCAGTACTAATTTTTGGTTCATACTGTATTAAAAATGGTTTACTGAGATTAACCTGCTTTATTTATAGTTGTGTAAGTGGCATAAAGCAGTTTCAGTATTATCATTTATCGTTATATTTCTCTGTAGCAGTATATCATGCTTCAAAAAGAGTTACCGTGACAACTTATGAGTGAGCTTTTCCAGTCTTCCACAGTTTAAACCAGAGCATGACCAACAGAAGAGCATCTGAATCACATTAGCCTCACCTGTGTCACTTTGATGTGATCGTGAGGCGTAGGTTCACACAGGCCAGTCAGGTCCGGGTTATAACTGCGACCATCAGGAAACAAGTAGCTAAAAGGATAAAAAATGATAATATAAATGTATGGAAACACTTAAGAATAACTGCATTTGAACAGCCTTAAAGGGCCCGTATGAGACTGTTTTCTGAGCTACTGTATATTTAATGTTTCATCATAAAAATACATGGAGTTGAGTTTCGTTTCATCGCACGTGTTTAACACACAAACCATGGATATTTAGGCTGAGTTCTTTTCTCAAACAGAAAACACTCTGTTCCACACCTTCATTAGAATCATTTGGATTATTGTCAGCCCTGGAATTGTCAATCTCCACTGAACAAAACGTAAAAGGAGCTGAAAACTACCACTGTATGACATCACAAGGTGGAACAGAGCATTTTTGAGCTTTGGGCAATAATACTAAAGTCAATTTTGCGTAATATAAGACCTTTAATAAAACATGAAGAAAGAGTTAATTCACAATAAACAAATGATTTTATTGAGAATGATTCAAGAATGATTTAATACTACAGCTACTACAACTACTGCTACTACTACTACAACTACAACTACTACAACCACAGCAACTACTATTACTATTATTACTACTACTACAACTACAACTACTACTATTACTATTATTACTACTACTACCACTACAACTACTACTACAACTACCACTACTACTACTATTACAACTACTACTACTACAACTACTACTACCACTACTGCTACTACTACTACAACTACAACTACAACTACTACTACTACAACTACTGCTACTACTACTACAACTACAACTACTACTACTACAACTACTGCTACTACTACTACAACTACAACTACAACTACTACTACTACAACTACAACTACTACAACCACAGCAACTACTACTACAACTACTACTACTACAACTATTACTACCACTACTGCTACTATTACAACTACTACTACAACTACCACTATTACTACTATTACAACTACTACTACTACAACTACTACTACCACTACTGCTACTATTACAACTACTACTACCACTAACCAATTGCTACTATTACTACTACCACTACCACTACTACTATTACTATTACTATTACTACTACTACCACTACCACTACTACTACTACTACCACTACTACTACTACTACCACTACTACTACTACTACTACTACTACCACCACTATTGGTTTAACTACCACTACTACCACTACCACTAACACTACAACTACCACTACTACCACTACCACTACTACTACACTACTACTACTATTTTTAAAAAACTAACTTAACTTTTATCTATCTTATGTATCTAATCAGATACAGCCACTTTATCTTATACTTTAGTGTTTTGGCGTCGCAGTGTGCTGCCAAGAGTTGAAGAAGTGTTCTTTTTAAAATGACATTGATAAATATTTGAAACTTCCATTAGCTCAAATACAAGATTAAGATTGATCTAAAAAGTATAAAAATAAATAATTATTTTCAATGTGAATTAAAAGACGACTGTCCCAAGACTAATTTAATCTGAGAAAGAAGTTGATATTAATTCACGAAAGAAAGAAAAAAAGAAAGAAAAAAGAAAAAAACACAAATAATTATGCCGACAACAAAAATGACAACAGACAGCTGGGTGCCTCATTTCATCTGAGTGTTAATTTGGAAAATGTTTTGAGCAGAATTGAAGCATTTGAGAGTGACAGATGAAAGCCAGTGTGAGGGGACCTTCTTTGGCCCCAGAGGTGCTTGGGCCTCCGTGCTTGATCAAAACCAGAAAGGCTTCAAACGGGACCCCCAAACCTGCCCTCCCTTTCCACCCCGCTACAATGGAGCCACAGCCAATTGCCAGTGATGGATGACAGAAGAGAAACATGCAGAAAAAAGGATAAAGAATGTTTGATGTTGCCTTGACGATGTCAGATTAGCAGGTACAAAACTGGTTTATTTCATTAAAGAAGTGGATTTGTGCGACAGACTTAACAATATAAATGAGACAGGACACCAGGCAGACGATGTTAGTCAATTATAATTATTCATTCATTACATTTACTGGAGTAACCTTTTATAAAATTGTACTTCTCTGAGTCATTTTACTTCTACTTGAGTAATATATTTTGGGATACACTGATCCAGCTTTTTAGTTCCGATACGGATTTTGATACTGTAGCTTTAAGGATCTGCCGATACCCGATACTGATCGATACCAGAGACTGAAAGCAGCATTTACTAGTATTTCCATTAAACAAAAATAACACAAGACAAAACTGATCCAAATATGTTATGGCACTGTTATTTATCCCACACTTAACTACAGATCACATTTGTATAAATAAAAGTTCAAATTTTAGGAGACTTTCAGGACCAACTACCAGCAGTAAACGGTCTTATTACATCAAAATCAGGATATCGGATGAACCTATATTTGGAAGTCGATATTCAGTCCAGTTAATTTCTCAATATCAAATCAGTACAACCCTAAGTATATTTACTCTTACTGAAGTAGGAGTTTTGGTGACTCTTACCACTGTGGGAAAGTCTTTTTGTTGACAATATTAAATTACATTTGCGTTTCTTGTACCGCTGTTTCAGATATGATTTCAGTTTTTGTGGTCTATCCTCTGAAAAGACAAGATCACTACTTTAGATTTACTAGAGTACAACTTTTGACAGCTCTACCCTCCTGTGACACACAGACACTCTCATTTCATCTGTTTGTAGCTTGTTTAGCCCAGCTGATCAATAGAGCAGCATGGGGTGAAAGAGTGGAAGAGAGAGGAGGACGGAGAGAAGTAGATAGATAGATAGAGAGCGAGAGAGAGAGAGAGAGAGAGAGAGAGAGAAACAGACAGAGAGAGAAAGAGATATAATGAGACAGAGAGAGAGGGAGTGTGAGAGAGAGAGGATGGGATACAGGAAGAGAGAGAAAGAGAGAGAAAAAGCGAGCGAGAGAGAGAGAGAGAGAGAGAGAGAGAGAGAGAGAGAGAGAGAGATAGAGCAAGAGAGAGAGAGAGGATGGGATAAGGCAGGAGAAAAAGAGAGAAAATGGGATACAGGGAGAGAGCAAGAGAGAGAGAGAAAAAGAGAGAGAGAGAGAGAAAGGATGGGCTATAGGGAGAGAGACACAGAGAGAGAGAGACAGAAATAGCGAGAGAGAATGGGATATAGGGAGAGAGGGAGGAGAGAAAGTGAGAAGGTGGGCTACAGGGAGAGAGAGGGCTGAGAGAGTAAGAGAGAGTGAAAGAGAGGTAAGAAGAGAGAGAAAGAAAGGGAGAGAGTGAGTTACAGAAGAGATGGGAGAAGAGAGTGGGGGGGGCGAGAGAAGGGACAGAGAATGAGTGGGATAGAGGTAGAGAGAGGGAGGAGAGTGAGAGTGATTGAGAGAGGGAGAGAGAGAGGAGGGAGAGTGGTGACGTACAAGCCCTCCCTGTATCCGTCGATGAGAGCCTGGAACAGAGGCTTGTTGTGGGGGATGGTCTGTAGGATGTTGCCGTCGTTGGTCACATATCCGATGGCCCACTGGCCCAGCCGCGTGCAGCTCAGTCTGAAGATGTAACTATGGAAACACAAACACAAACACGTGTCACACAATGCGTCAAGAAAGGGGAAAAAATAAGCTAGTTAATATTTTATTATAAATCTTACAAAGCTTTTCATAATTTAAAGTGTTTTCAGTGATTCGGCTGGTACAATTCAATCTGTTACAACAGCGGTCGCCTCACAGGACTAAACAAAATTTAACCAACAGAAAGTCAGAAAATCAAACAGTGAAACAGCAGATTTCAATATAATAATGTATTCTTTATTTCACGTTGATGCCAAAATATAAGTGCTTTATGTAACTTTTCTGGTGAAGAACCCATCACCAGCTTGTCTCCATGGAGATGTAATCGATTTGTCCGGAATGTTCCACTACGTAGCATTAAACTTATATAACTTTATAAATACAAGGCAGGCAAAGTTACAGGTCAGATCTGTGGAGGGCCGAACCTGTTCACCGTAAAAATGCATAAGGTGTATTTGAGTTATAAAAAACCCTTGATAGATATGTTTAATGTCATACTGTGGAACATTCCAGAAAAGTTACACAGCGTTATATATTTTTATTGAGGTATCACAGTATGTCCATGCAAGATTTACAGCTCATATTTTTTTCCTTTACATTTTTCTTATTTTCAAACTCCCCATCTTAATAATAAATGTCAAATCCAAATATGATCAAAAACAAAATAAAGGAGAACATAAAAAAGTTGCTTAGTTGTTGCAATATTTAGGATTTCTTAAATTAAAGATAAACACAAAACCACTGGGATATTTTAAACAAACTACAGTGGATTTCCAGAGAATCAACATATTTTAGCGAGCTATAAGTGACGTAAAAATAGTATTTTGGAATGAGCATCGTCAATTAACAAGGTATTAACTGGGAGACCAAATATAGTTAAAAGGGGGTCAAGGGTCAACCTTAATTTTAAGAGCATTAGAAAGCATTTGTCTGCAGTAGTGTAGTAGTCTTGAGCAAAAAAAACCCAAAAAAAAAACATGTGACTCAGATTACATGGGCTGGCATTGATCTACAATCTGTGGGTAAATTTACATAGTGTACCTTAAAAATATCATTGATGATCCACAACTTATTCTGTATAAATATATAAAAAGAGAAGTATATATGTGTCTCGAGTGGTCCTACACTGCACTGTTCTGTTGAGCCTATAGTGTTTGGCTCTTTAAAAGCACTCACTGATAAGAGCTGGGCCTTCACACTTCATGTTTATCCAACATTGACTGGGATGGATCGCAACAGGATGCCATAATGATCGCTGCCTGATGTATTTGTGTGAACTTCCTGGTTAAAGTTGCTCCACTAGCTTTCGGAGAACTCAAGTCATGGCATTCTTGACTTTCAACCTCTTAAAACAACTTTTCAGAATGTGCTTGGGAACATTCAACAACAACAAAAGAAGCAATAGCTAAAAAAATGTGGTGAAAAAGAAATCCGCAAGGCCATAGAAGCTCAGTGTTTTCAGAATCATGGAAAAAAATAAGTGGTAAATTATCCATGAATCAACTTGTCAAAATTTTGCACTTTTAAAATCACTTCTCTGTGAAAATCTTAACAGATGGAGAAAGCTGTTACCTTTAACCACTAACCCCTACTTAAGTCAAACACTTGATTTTAGAAGTTGTTTTGTAAAATTGCCCTTCTCTCACCGCACCACTCAGCTACGAATGAATCATCGCCAGCCATTCTATTTTCATTTTATTCATGCATAAATATTGACTATTCTGAAACCGATTTAAGAAACAATATCTCTGAAAGGAAATATTATAAAACTTGGTTGTGTAGGCGTAAGCGCATTGTGTAACTTTTTTGGTAAAGTCACCTGTTGACTCTATGTAGATGTTATTGTTTTTTTTTTCATGGAATGGCATTTAATTTCATCTCGATGGAGACAAGCAACTAGCCTGATTCATAAGCTGGTTTCACTTCATACAAACTGTCTGACCTTGCAGCATTAGAATTCGTTCGCTTGACGGTAGCCGGGTCCTTTTTTTAATTTAACCAATCGCTGCCTATTTGGTCGTGATGTATGTAATGCACCACTAACGGGGCTAACTGGTATATTAAGCTTTTCCCAAATCCCATAGGAAGTAGGGCAACAATGGCTTTACCCTTGATAAAATTCACCAAACTCTTTGTTCCGACTTTAAATCCTGGATCACAGGAATCGTTGCCAACACAGAATGTATGGCTCTTCACTGATTGGCTGGTGCCTGAACTCGCACTTCCGGGGTTCCGTCTAGTGCAGGGGTGCCCACACTTTTTTCAGCATGCAAGCTACTTATAAAATGTCCAAGTCAAAAATGATTGACCGACTACAAAGCCAAGTAAACTGTACTGGACTTAAGAGAACTTTCAATAGCACTTTACAGAAAACTGAAAAAAGTGAAGACAGTGATTAAGATTTTTAAACCTGTTTTTTCAAGTTCTTAACTGGAGTTACATGGTTAGTACTAGTTTTACAGTGGGATTTAGCCTCTGCACATTTATCAAACCAAACACACGTCGTGACAAACCCAGATGTATTTGTGCACGTTTATTAGGCAAACTTTAGCCACATGTCGCGGTAGGTCTGCTCTGTGCTGTAGGCATCCTGTGCCAACACTCTAACATAAATTTAGATGGCAGGACCCTGTGCGCTTTACGCGGTAAAGAGCGAGAGCGTGAAAAGGCGAGGAGCGGTGCGCTGACGTGAGTAGATGGACAGGTAGGATGTTTAAAAAAAGTTTAACTTGCCCTGTGATACACGCTGGTACACAAGGACTAACGCTGTTGCAGACAAGCCGTGCGCAGGGAGCGTGTGTGATTGTGATGTGCCGCACAGTACCCGCGTGTTCCAAATGATGCACAGGCTACAGAGAGACACTCCGCACGCTCCCGCACCCCAGTACAAGTTTACTGCCAACAGCAGCGGCCATAATATGATCGCACTTGTCCAGTGTCAGACCTCGAGTGAGAGACAAGACCGAGGCCAAATGTGATAGAGTCCAAGACGAGTACTAGGACACTGCGATCTACCCACACTACCTTGGCGATCGACTGGTAGATCGTGATCGACGTATTGGGCACCACTGGTCTAGTGTATTCCGATTCCTGACCTAGTCGCTGGAGAGAAATGAAATTGAGTGGAGTCACTAGGTGGTGCCAGCCTGGCTAACAAGCAACCACATCACCAAGAAAAGTTACAAGTCAGATCTAATATGATGGTAATACTGTATACTTTTGTGGTAGTTTTGAGAAAGTAAAAACACGTAATTGAATAAATACAACATATATTTTTTAATGCTGTACTGTGGAACATTCCAGGCAAAGCAATAACATCACCAATGCACCTTTAAAATATCTGCCTGACAGGACAATATTCATACCATACTCCAAACAACCGTACAACAACTCACCCTTATATAAGAGATAACCCTATGGCCTGTCAATCACTCTTTCAGTTTTGCACCTCATGTACATAGCTGAGAGACATGTTTGTGTTACTATATTTCTACTTTTTTTTAAACTTGTACATGTATATTTATATCTTTCTATTTTATTTTTCCTTGTACATTTACATTTATATAATTATGATTTATTTAAAACCTGTCTCTTGCTATCTTTTTTGCTACTTATTTAGAATTTATTATTACTATTTATATTTTTGGTCTTTATTATATTATATTGTGATGTGTGAGCTACTGTGTCCAAGTAATTAACCTTGTGGATCAATAAAGTTTGTCTAAGTCTAAGTCTAATATAGTTATGCCTTATTTGACACCAGTCTTGTTATTTTTGCTGCTTATTTAGAATTCATCATTACTATTTATATTTTTGGTCTTTGTTATTATAATATATTGTGATGTGTGAGATACTGTGTCCAAATAACTTCTCTTGTGGATCAATAAAGATTTAAGTCAAAGTCTATGTATCTAGAGTCACGATTTTTACATTTAGATTGGATAGAAAAGGGTGAGTTGGCTCGTTAGTTGATAGTTCATAAGCTATAGTTCCAAAATGCAGTGCTATAGTGACAACAAAAATGTTTAATAAAATAAGTTAATGAATACATTCTGAGGGCAAAATAGTGAACTGGGTCACACAATTTATTGCAAATCATGTCAAAATCTATGGACCCAGTCTCACATCTCGTCTCGTCTTGTAGGAATTGTCTCGTCCCAACCCTACTATCTATCTGTCGGTCTGTCTAGAGTGTATTTATCTATCTATCTACCAATACCGCCCTAATCATGGGTTTCACTTTCTAGTTTATAGGTGAAGTTTGAGGACTTTTTGAGGACATTTCAAAAGTCTCTCTATCTTGTTCTATCGTCTGGATTGAGAACAGAAAAGCAACAATCAGTGGGCTATTGGAGTGCTCTGAGTCACTGCCTCTGCTCTCTCCACAACAGGACTGAGGAACACTGCAGAGAAAAGACCCACTAGATGGACAAGTCAAACAAAACAAGTCCAAGTATCTCTACTGAAGAAATTGTAAAAAGGCAGCACTTAACTTGAAAACTACCGCTTCATGACATCATTCATGAGTATTTGAGCTTTGGACATGTACACTAGTAATGCAGGTTTGCTCAAACAAAACATAACTACAGGTATGTACACCTCACAAGAGTAAATTTTGTGTACCGTATTTTTCAGACTATAAGTTGCACTTTTTTTCATGGTTTGGGTGGTTCCTGCGATTTATAGTCCGGCCTGACTTTTTTCACACTGACAACTGCGGGAGGGTGCTCTAGGCTCGTACGTCAGTATTGACTTCGTGCCCTACTGCACACATCTCCTGCAGAAAAAGCGATTATCCTGCTGCCAGCAGTGAAATATTCAGCCGAAAACGGTAATCGAGCAGCAGAAAGAAAGTTTGGAGTGAGCGAGAAACTTGTGAGGGATTGGTGGAAAGCGAAGATGGAAAACACAGCTTAACGATAACCGGGAGGGTGCACCAAGCAACTTTCCTGGAAGTCACTGAATGGATTGACAAAGCCTGGACTTCAGTGACACTCGAAACCATCCTGTCGGGATTCAGAAAGGCCAGAATAATTCTGACTGGAACTGATGCTGAGTCTGATGACAGCTACACAGAAGAGGAAGGAGTGTTCCGTTTACCTCATGGCTCTATGGTTTACCTCCAGAGGTCATGAATTTGCTCAGAAATGACACAGAGGATGAAAAATTCAATGAATTTAATGATTTGGAGTGAGATTGAGAGTTTGGTAAACTTATGCTATGTTGTTTATGCTATACTTATCTGAATAACTGTTCATGTTACGTTAACATACCAGACCCCTATTCAGTCTGTTGTTCTCTGTTCTATAGTTATTAATATAATTTGAGTTTCAAGATGAAATGTCAGTTCCTGGTCTCTGATTTTATAAAATGAATTTCCCCCAAAAAGTGCAATTTATAGTCCAATGTGATTTATATATGTTTTTTTTCTTCTTCATTACACATTTTTTGGCTGGTGCGACTTATACTCTGGAGCGACTTATAGTCGGAAAAATATGGTAATACTGGCCCTTTCAAATAGTTTGCCATAATTCAAATGTATTCCTTATTTACCTTTTCATTTCACTGCATCCAACAGATCAGTGTGTGGATGCAAAACAACTTTCTCCAGCTAAACTCTGACAAGACTGAAGTCATAGTCTTTGGTCCACAGAAACAAAGGAACAGTGTCAGCAGTCACCTCCAGTCTCTCTCTCTAAAACCTTCAAATCAGGCAAGAAATCTAGGGGTAATAATGGACTCACACTTGAACTTTAACAGCCACATCAAATCAATAACATCTGCAGCCTTTTACCATCTAAAAAACATAGCAAAAATCAAAGGTTTACTGTCTAAAGCAGACTTGGAGAAACTTATCCATGCGTTTGTCTCCAGTAGATTAGACTACTGTAATGGTCTGCTCACTGGTCTCTCCAGAACATCCAGAATGCTGCAGCTCGCGTCCTTACTCGAACTAGGAAGTACGAGCACATAAGTCCTGTGCTCAGGTCTCTGCACTGGCTTCCTGTGCCTCAGAGAATAGACTTTAAAGCAGCTCTGCTTGTGTACAAGTCTCTCCATGGCCGAGCACCAAAGTACATCTGTGACATGTTAGTGTCATATGAACCATCTCGCACTCTGAGGACCTCAGGGACCGGCCTCCTGCTGGTGCCCAGAGTCAGGAACTAAACAAGGGGAGTCAGCGTTTCAGGTTCATGCAGCTAAAACCTGGAACAGTCTTCCTGAACATGTGAGACAGGCCTCTTCTGTGACGCTGTTTAAATCCAGACTCAAAACATTTCTGTTTAACTGTGCATATAACTGAAAGGTTTTCATTCCGCACTCTTCTCTCCAATTTATGTCTCTCTTTTTTAATTTTAATCTTCATGATTATTTATGTTTTGATTTGTTTTTATTATGATTTTTATGTATTTCTTATTCTGTAAAGCACTTTGAATTACTTTGTGTATGAATTGTGCTATACAAATAAACTTGCCTTGCCTTGCCTTGCCTTCAGAGCATCTTAATGATTCACCATGATGAGTTTATAAGCACAACTTTCAAGGGCCAGAGTGAAGCGTATACTTCTGGATTTAAACTTCCTGAGCCCAACGTGGTAACGAAATATTGTAGAACGTAAAGGTTGTTCAGTGAATGCATCTACATACATCGAACCTGTCACTTGAATCGAAGCAAAGATCATGTTATTCTTCCTCTAGTGTGGCGTGAACTTTCTACCTGTCTATATTTTATAAAACAAATCATCAACACACAATGGCTGCTGCTGCATCTTTCAACGTTATCACAGAGGGACTTCTGAGTTCAAACTACGGCTGAATACAAAAGGAAATGGCTCAGCAGAACAGGGAACAATCTGAATTTCAAAACGACATAGGAGAGGGCTCATAAACAGACAGGGTTTAGAGCAGGTCCACAGACACATGCACTCAGCTCTCTATCAGGGCTTTGACTCGAGGTTCTGCCTCATTTGTTGATGTTTGCAAAGTGATAAAAGACTGCCCGAAGCAAGTCTCAGAAGGCTAAAGGATCTGAGCCTTTTAAAGAACATTATGATAGAGGAGCAATATGCAACTTTCTGGAGGTGGCACGACACCTGCATGATTCAATGGAAATAGAAGGTTAAAACTAGGGATGCATTAATACTGAAAAATGAGCAGGATCAGCTTAATATTCTGCCAATATAATATCTGTCCAACTAGGATAAGACTATTTATTGTTTGTAGATGGCCTAGAAAGTCATGTAATGTTTGTGCTTTTATTTATACAAAGCTGTTCTATGGTTACGTGAGAAATAAATAACAGCCACATAACACATTTGGTTCCATTCTGTCTAATTTTGTTTTAGTTTAAAGAAAATAAATGCTGTTTTCAGTCTCTGCACTGGTTGGCTGCTATTAGGTATCGGCAGATAGTTAAAGCTACAGTATCAAAATCGGTATCGGAACTGAAAAAGCTTGATCGGTACATCCCTAGTTAAAACCATGCTCAGAAACTCTGTCCGTAGAGACAAGACCTGCCAAATAACAGCCAGGTTTGCTGGTTTAGTGTATGCCACATGCTTGTGTCCATGAAGATTTTAACACTTTCCCTAGAATGTTCTAGCCTGATTCATCAGTCTGACCTCACAGCATTAGGATTCTTTCGCTCGATGGTAGGTGGGTACTTTTGTTATGTAACCAATCGCTGCTTGTGATGTATATAATGCGCCAAATCCCGTAGAAAGAAGGGCAATAACGTCTTTCCCCTTGATAACATTCACCAAACATTCTCTTTGTTCCGGCTTTAAATCCTCGATCTCATGAATCACTGCCAACACAGAATGTATGGCTTCATCGACATCCATCTCGACCGCTTTGTTTACTGTTGTGCTGTACCACAAAAGGGACCCAGACAGGCGCTTGAGTTTGACGTCATGGCTTCACAGCTCTTCGCTGATTGGCCGGTGTGCGATCTACAACTTCTGGGATTCTTGCAAACCGTCTAGTGTATTCTGATTCATGATCTATTCACTGGAAAGAAATTAAATTGAGTGGAGGCACTAGCTGGCACCAGCCTGGCTAAGAATGTACCACACTATGGCATTAAACTTGTCTATAGCTCTAATCTGTGTGAGCCCCTGCTCACAGTATGAGTATGAATGCATGTTTTTCAATGTATGTTTGTGACATAAAACATCTGTAATGCTGATGTGGAATACTCCAGGAAAGGCAATACAATCTCCAATCTCCATGGAGTCAAGCAGGTGTTGTTTTCTTCATCAGAAAAGTTACACAGTGTACCTCAGACTAAATCAACTGCAGAAATTTCACTTGACTCACTCCATTTGTCTGATTTGAAAGAAAGCATCGCCATTGGAAGTTGTCCCATTCTGTGAAGATTGACTCATTGATTTGAATTGTAAGTGATTTTTCAGAACATAACAAATACTGACTTCTTTCAGAACAGTTGACCTCCACTGACAAAAATACAATAATTGCTTCCAGCTCAATTATAGAGCACCACTTTAGCCACTTTTGTATGAGCAGAAATGTTGTTAGTGATTTGTGTTAGCATCAATTATAAATGAATCACTAGTTCTAATGATCAAACCATCATATGAAAGCATGACTGAGAGGGCCACACTGTGTAGATCTGTATAGCACACATTTCTCACCCACTTTGTGTTCTTGACGTGTCTCTCCTTCTGTGAATGTGTGGGTGAGAGCTCGTGTCCAAATGTTTTCATGTCCAAATGCGTCCAATTGACTGACCGCCCCCATGAGCAGCTGCGACTGTGGTGTGTGAGGCTCGCGGCGGCCATTTTGGTTCATAAAGATGGTAGTTACATGAATCACCTGGTTACTGGCACTGTCATTCCTCAATTTGACTCATTTACAGAATCTGTGTCCATCACGCTTGACTATAATTTAGTTATTTTACTTGCCAGAAAAAGAATATCTGTCATCTGTACCCTTAGTTCACCATTGATTTAAATTAAACAGTTTGGCAAGAGGTTAATAACTTTATTTTTAGATGAAAATGTGTAAAATACCATAACATTACCACCAAACACATTCATGACATATTACACTAAAGTCAGCTGATGTTTCTCAGTATTGATCTGCTCCGGTTTAAGTAAAATGTTTTCATGTATTTGAGCAAAAACATGTCTTGTCTCAGTAAAGATATTTTGTATAAGTAGCTCTTGAACTCAATATGAGTTTGCTGTGTACTGTCTGCATCAAATTATAAAGTATGTGGTTAGCATGCTAGTTGTTGTTTTGCTTTATCATGGCGGTAAGCGCTTCATGGTGCATAATTAGGACACACAGAATGCATAAGGTAAGTGAGGAATAACTTTGAACAACTGCAAAATTAACTACCATATTTTTCGGACTATAAGGTGGACCGGATTATAAGGCGAATTAAGCAAACAAATGACGACACTTGAGACCGATCCCTTAGCCCAGACATCCACGATCCACTGGCAGATTGTGGAGTAACTCGCCTGGCGTTGCCTGCCTGTCTTGGTGAATGTGTATTATGAATGTGAATGTGGGTGGACAATTTAAGGTTGTTTTTTATTTCCTACAAGGAGGACTCAAATATACATTGAGTAATTCAGCTTGGAGCACATTTATTTACATTTTACAGAAACAAACGTTAAAACCACATGGCTAATTTGCATAAATTATAAGCCTGAAAATAAAAACAGTTTGCTCCTCATGCGCTGATGTGGTGTCGGACTAAAGGACACGACTCAGTGGAATATGAGTGTTTTTTTTTCTGTGACAGAGGATGTGCTGCTGATGGTGACTCTCTTCTGTGCTTCTATTACGTTGGAGATGGTTTATGTGAAACTTTTCAGAGATTATTATTATTATTAGACTCCACGAGGCTCCTGACTACAGTAGCCATAAAGCTCTGACTATCCATCAAGCGGTGCGGATTCATAGCTTACCAAAGTCGTACTAAAACATTTTGACAGATTTTTGCACACCGTGTACCACGTAAAAGCGGTTTGAGGTCAGTACATACAACCAGAATTAGTACATAAGGCACAGGTTCGAATTTTTGAGAAAATTAAAAGATTTTAAGTGCATCTTAGAGTCCGAAAAATACAGTAGTTGTTTTTTCACATTTTTAAGGAAAATCAAGTGCAGAAATTTGAAAAAAGAAAACTGATAGATGTAGTTTGTCCGTGTATGTGTTGCAGTAAGTGACCAACATTTGAGTGCACTGTATACATTTGCATTGACTTGCCGCCCACCCGCCCATCGCTCTCCCACACACAAACACACACACACGCACACACACACACCCACCCACACACACACACACACACACACACATTAGCTCTCCTGTCATTATCCGCTCTGCTCTACCGTGTTGCCACAGAGAGCAGCTAATCACAGGGCATGGCTAGGCTTGCTCGGGGCTATACTAACCACCAGCGCTCCATAAATCAGCACTCAAGGTTTTTAAAAGTTCAATTTAACTCTTTTAATAAAAAACACTGCCACGAGGAGGAAAAACCAGAACCAAATGTACATGTGTCCAGTCACATCTCCACATGCTTCTCTTACAAATGAGGGCCATTATTTTCTGGACGGTTATACGACTTGAGTCAAACTTGTCAAACTGGCGACAATGTGCTTTAGAGGTGGGAGAAGTACAGTTAAGTATATGAAAAAACAGAATATCAAGCATATGCCTGTGTTTATAACTATGGAAAATATCTTCAAAAAGAGACAGAAAATGTATCTCCAAACAAGAGTATAAAGTGTTATTTCCGCATTTTTGTAATTAATTTTATAGTCAGTTCATGCAATAATTGAACCTAGAGTTGTAAAAAGTATTGAAAATCAGATACTAATCGATATTAAATCTAGTATCAAAACTAGATACTGACATGAGCAGGTATAGATACTAAAAAAGTCAATTTCACAAAACAGAAATGAACCTTTGCAGAACAGCTCCAGAATAAAACACCAAAGGATTACAAAGATATTAAACCACATGATAATAAAAGAAAGAACAATTATTTAATCTTGAAAATCACATTATATTGTCTAAAGATTGATTTTATTATCATTGTGGTATCGGAATCGGTATTGAGTTTATTCCTTAGTATCAAAATTGAGTATAAAGAAATGTTAGCACCTGAAACTTGATTCAATATATATACATTTTTGTCAGTTTCTTATATAATGCTATCTATCCACTTTTTATACCACACATGGAGACAGGAGACAAGTTTATTTCGAGCATCACTCAAAATAGAAATGGCATGTTTAATGTTTTATTGCCTTTTATACATCACATATTGAATCTGTTCCTGTGGCTTTGTTCCCTTTATGGAGGCACACAGATGTTTGTACTGATCCGGACCAGTCGGAACTGATTTACTCAAATATGAAACAGAGCTTTGGCAGACGGGATCCCTACACACTACTGCCTTTGCCTTCACAAGCTCACAGATACATACAGTAGATACATATGGTTTTATATATTCTATAAATAGACACCTGATTTGGGCACACATTAGCAAACATGAAAAGTTGAAAAAATTGGATTTAGACACCACAATTTTCAGGATCCTATTGTTCTTGGTCCCATTAAGGTGTTTAATTTTCAGCAAAACAGATGAGTGCAATTAAATGAAAAAACTGTGGGTAAGATGGTTTGCAATTGTAATATAATCTGGGTTTGTACCGTACATAACATGCAACTACGCCAGTTCTTTATGATCAGATTGTGTGAAAACAAAGAACAGTAAAGTCTAACTCGAGAAAAAGAGCTTCAGACAGACCAGTGCTTCCAGTTAGGGTCACATCCTCAGAGAGTGTCCACAAGGGATAAAACAATGTTAAACTTTTAAGTGCGGTGGAACTATGCAATACTGTTTTGGGGTTTTTTATGTTATTTATTGTGTTTTAATTGTTGTTTGTACAGCGTCCTTGAGCATGGTCACTTCCTATTCACTTCTCAATTGGCAACATAAGGCAAACTGAAAATTCCGATGCATGTAAAACGACCACACTCTTATAATAATCTCTAGAATAATCCTCAAGTGAAAATTCACAAATGTCCCTTTGAGTGCGATCACAGTGTCACAGAGGCGGTTTGCTAACTGCTAAATATTCATGAGCATATGTGCAGGCCGAGCAGATCAATGCTTATATCTGTGCAAATTGGATCCTGAGACACTATGTTGACTTCCAGACCTGGCTGGGCTTGTGCACTGAGATAACAACAAGAAGCTGCAAGTCACCGGTGCCCCGGGCTCCTAATAAGTCAAGGGTAAACAAATGTACGCTTTTACAATCGCTACGCCAACACAGGGGCAGTTAGGGTCGTGTTTGTTCATATTCTAAGCCATGTATTTTTACGTTTTATCTTATCACTAAGGCATGTTAAATGATATAAAACATGCAATATGTCATTTTTCTGGAGGGAGGAGGAATATTGCAAAGCCTGAAATGTATAGTAGTATGGCAGTAAACGTTTCTTTCTTTATTGTTACTGTGAGCAGAGTCGCTTCTCCATAAATCTAACCTGTTATTTGCCCTGCCTGGACCACCTGATTGTCTCCACAGAGAGAGAAAAGTTAAATGAAATGAAATGAAATGATGACATTTTCATGGAAAGTAAGTAACAGAAAGAAGTTACATAGTGCACCCTTAATTTGAATAATTATCTGCATGTTGCAAATTAGCAGAGCTAAGAGTAAACCATTTCATTCATTATGAAATTAGAAAGACAACATTAAATAAACTTATAATACTTTACTTTTTCTTCATAATAATTTACCTGCCTTCTGATTATATATATATATATATATATATATATATATATATATATATATATATATATATATATATATATATATATATATATATATATATATATATATATATATATATACTACTATATATTTTGTGTTTGTGCCAAATATTTTCATAAGAAGCATGAAACAATATTCAAACAATATCTATTCTGACCCTATATGTACAGTATGTGACCATGCACAGCAAGATAGATTCTCATGATATATGTGCAATCACAAACTCATGAGAATCCATCTTGGCATGCGCCTGCTGTATGATTAATTGGACGGATGCACCAATCTCAGGACAACATTGAAGTTTGTGAGGAAGCCAAAAGCGAAGCGCCCAAATGAACCAAAACAAACATTGTGATGCCAGCAGACATACTTCAGTCTGTTTTCGTGTCAATATGGACTATTTTGTAAGGTCCACACTAGGGCTGGATATCATTAAGATGTTGCCGATATGATACGTATCTCGATATAGTGAGCTTTTGATTCGATACAATTTATTTCAAATCGATTCGATACAATTCATTAAAAAAATAATGGCTAAATGATGGCTGTGACACTAAAAGTCTTTGTTAAACCACTTCTTATGCAAAGTGAATATGAAACACACCATTTTTAGTCCTCAGAACAAAATGAAAATGTGAAAATGTCAAATGTGTTGCATAAATGAGTTTCCTTCCTCTCAACAAGCACCAAAACTGTAGCGCTGTAAGAAAAATAATTTAGTAAAATATACCAGAAAATACTCTTGGTGATATCACATTAAACAATACAATATATCGATATTTTGATATTTTTGCACACCCCTAGTATGCGCTCAGTGAATTTGTGAACAGGAAAGATGCTTTTTTTGGATTTTTCGTCTTGTTCTGCTGTTGTATCATTTTGACCAATCAGATTCAAATAGTCGTCATGACACTCATAAAATGTCTCATTTCATCCAAACCACTCACCTGCCCGGCTTGTTGATGTACTTGTGCAGTCTTGCTTTGACTTCGTCGTAGGTGAGAAAGGCCATGTACCCCGGATGTGTCACAGCTAAGAAGTTCCAGTTCCTCAGAATGGATCCCCACGGCTGCAACACAGACCACCAATAAAGTCAAACCCCAACGCCACCATTTTTCACACCCTCACAACATCCCTGAGATGAAAACAAATATGCCGACTTGGCTGTGTCTGATCCTCTGGCCGACGCTAAATTAAACAATAACTCGTGATAGCCTGTGATATGAAGCCAGATTGGCCACTCGCATTTTGGAAAGAGGCAGGACGCAGAGTGCCCAGTTGTTTTTGGAAGACTTTACTGGTGCTTTGAGGTTTTCTGCAGTGAAAAGATAGCCCCATGCCAAGCCATCTGAAGCAGAGACAATAAGAGGACCCTCCATTGCTGTTGAGGCAGTTTTGGCTACATGGTTTTAACTAGCATTCCTCATATTGATCGATTTCAATTTTGTTTTTGTTTTTTATAGCAAAATAAAAAAAATAAGTATTGACATGGACAAAACAGACTTTAAATGGGTGGATTTTAACACAACAAATATCAAAATGTATTCCTCCAAATTAACAACTCCAAAATACATGCTTTCACTGACAGAGGATTAACTGTAGCTGATTGTTGACTATAAATCTCGGCCATGATTTAAATTCAATTAAATGCCCGACCGTTGTATTAAAGGCCCTGTACCCGATTTTTAGGCTACAGATGTCAGTATGCGGTCTGTCTAATTAAAAAGTGTTTTATTGTCCAATAAACAGGAAGTACTGGTCACTGAGAGTTGTGAAAAGCACTTATGAATAATTAGGATGCTCGGAATGCATAACGTAAGTGAGGAATCATTTTTGGACCACTACAAAACTTTGAAAATGAACTAGCTCTGTTTTTCATGTTTTTTAAAGACAGTAAAAATCAGGTACTGCAACTTTAAAGGGGCCGTATTATGTTATTTTCTGATCTATGTTATAAGGTTGTTTCCTCACCAAAAACATACCTGAAGTTGAGTTTTGTTTCATTGACACATGTTTAATATGGAAATGCTGCATATTTAGTTCTTCTCTCAAACAGAAAACACTCTGTTCCACCTTGTGATGTCATGTGGTAATACAGGAGGTGCTTCACTGTGTTTTTAAACTCTGTACCTCTTCACTAGAGTCATTTGGATAATTTGATAAAAAGCCCTGGAATTGCCGATTTTTACTGGAAAAAAAAAAGTAAAAGGAGCTGTTAACTTCAAAACTACTGCTTCATGACATCACAAGGTGGAACGGAGCATTTTGACCTTTGGAGATGTAGACAGACTAATAATAAAGGGTGACTCAAACATGTGTAAATGAAACAAAACACAACTTCAGGTGTGTTTTTGATGAGGTAACAGCATTATAGAAAGTGAGACAAAGCCTACACAGTTACTCCCAAACATTTTGATTAGTGGATCTTCGTCAGGTCATTATAACATGGCTTAAAGTTCACAAGACTCCATTTCGCATAATATAGCGCCTTTAATAAACAAAACCTAACTTCACACGGACACATACACGTTTTTATCTAACCACAAACAGAACATGAAACTGAAAACATAAATTTCACATCTGTAACTTTAACGAACACCTCGCTAGTTGGTATACGTGGGTGGTACATTGGTTTGACATTTGCTAGTGAGCTCCAGACTGCAGGCTAATTGCGCTGGCATTGATGGAGAAGCGGTTAGCCCAAATGAAGAGCTGAAGTTAGGGGGCCATTGTGTATGGACGAGGCTGTTAATGCCAGCTGGCTGCCTGTGACGCCAAGTGCCACAGCATCTCTATAGTGTGTGTTTGCCCAATGTAGACAATGATCCAGTGGGCAGACCACAAGGACGCACTGGCATGAGACACACGCTGAACTGGCTCCTGGGTTTGTTAATAGCACTGGAGGGAGAACACTCAGAAGAATGATTACAGAAAATGGCTTTAACGTTGTCCTTCAAGGTCAAATTAAGGACATGGGATTAAAAAATTAGCTGAAATTATTTGATGATGAAAAGTAATTAAGATGCCTAATAGTCACAGAAGTTTGAAGGTGCCTTGTGTGACTTTTCTGGTCAAATGCTTTTCATCATGGAGATGTTATTACTTTGTCTGAAATGTATCACAGTATGGTATTAAACCTTTCTATCTTTACCAAACCAGACCAAGTTACAGGTCAGAGCTGTGGAGAGGCACCCCCACTCAATCAGAATGCCTGTTTTACTAGGTATTTTTGAGCTAAACAACAAACAAACAAACAAATAAACACCTGTAATTGAATAAATGTAAGGTATCCACAGAAACAAGCAGGTGATGGACACCCAACCAAAAAGTTACACATTGCATCTTTATGAAAAAACTATAGAATATTGCATGAATATGACCTATCTGTGTCTGTGAAGTAAACATAATAAAAAACTAAACAAAAGCGAGTGCACTTGCAAGCATAAAAACATTATAATAATGTACAATGTGTTAAAATTCTCAACACGATTTTGTAATCACAAAGATGTAAAGGTTTAGTTTGCCAGATATGATCGACAAAACCCAATTCACAGTATGCCAGCTTTTCTAAGCTCTGATTGTAGTAAATCAGTAAAGTTATCAAGATTCAAGATTTTATTGCCATTGTCAGATATACATAGATAGAAAACATCTAAATTAAATTTAGACCATCAAACACTGTATAGTTTTGATGTAAAGTGCAGTACCACAGTGCAAGACCAAGGGATGTAAGGATATCCAACCCTCTTGATACGATATTCTCACGATATCCATCTCACGGTACGATATTTATTGCGATATTTTGTGGAGGCAAAAAAAATAAAAAAAATTGTGAGTATGCAACTTTTCTCTCATCACAATTCAAATAATTAAGATTTAAAAGTGCTTCATAACAGTCATTTCAGCATGTAGATTGGACTGAAACAGAGCAAAGGATCATGGTCTATGTAGTTCTCACAGTTTTTTTTAGCTCTTGCTGCATCAAATCAATTCATTTAAGCAGAGACACTTGAGATTCGATATATTGTGACGGCCAATGATATTACTGTGACACTTTTGACGATACTATATCACGATACTTCGATTATTATTACGTCCCTAGCAAGACCTAATTCCCATCATTTTTAAAATCAGTAGAAACACAATATTTCAGGCTCACTGTTTGAGTTCACTTGTATTATGTCATTACCTTCAAAGCAGCCACATGCTTAAATGTGACTGATCCACTGGCAAAACTGTAGGACCTTATTATTGGAAATGAAAATACATCTAAAACAAAGAGCCCACAGAGAGCTATAAAAGTCACAGCTATGAATACTTTTATTAAACTCCTCCCGACACTCCATATCTAATTTGCAAAAGAGACCTTCAAATCTAAGTTTTCTCTCTTTATTATAGTCCTTTCTTCATCTGCAATCTTTTCACCTGGAGCCGAGGGCAGCAGGTGTGAGCGCTTGGCTGGAAATCTAAACCTCGGTCTTTGGTGCTGAGGCATAAAAGAGCACTGGGCTGTGGTTGAGACTCACACCAAATTGCTACATAATGGTGACTCATTTTGGCAGTTGGACGATTTGGGTTTTTACTCATAATCCTATTCACCTTTCACCAGCATACGTTTCCATCAGACATGTAAAATATTTCACTTTATGGTTGAATAACGAAAAGGAATAAAAATTTGAGTAAGCAAATTTGTCAAACTGGAAAAACTGCAATTCTTTAGATAATAGAATGTATGTGCGCTCTCTCTTTTAAACATCCTGAATTATGCAAAATTTACTCTTTTGAGCGTTTGAGATGTTATAATGTTGTTACCTCTTCAAAAATATACCTCGAGGTGTGTTTTGTTTCATTCACATATGTTTGAGTAATCCTGTATATAAGTCTGTCTACATCTTCAAAACTCAAAATGCTTATAATGTCATGAAGCTCTAGTTTTCAATTTAAGAGCTCCTTTTACTTTTAGTTCAGTAGCGACCGGCAGTTCCAGGGCTGAAATTATCCACATGTTTCTAGTGAAGGTGTGTGGAGTTTAAAAACACAGTGGAGCACTTCCTGTATTATCACATGAGATCAAACGGTGGATCAGACTGTTTTCCGTTTGAGAGAAAAAGAGAAGGACTCAGCCTAAATACGCAAAGTTTGTGTTTTAAAAATGTGTGAATGAAACAAAATACATCTCCAGAAACAACATGCCCTTTAAGAGAAGAAAATCTTGTTGTACCTGTAGTTTAAACTTTGGTCCTCTACAAACATGTTCTGAAACACACTGGATTCTTGTATTCGTTTATCAGTTCATATTTCAGTCTTTTCTCAAATGTTATTCTGAAATTATTTACAATGTGCAGTCGAACCAGAATCCTACATTTTAAAAACGAAATGATCTCTGACTTATAATAACGGGTTATAGATGATATTTGGAATTGAAAAAAAAAACTCTTTTAGGTTGCCTGCCTGTGGTGACTCAGTGGGATTGCGATTAACCTTGACGCCATTTATTATTTATACGGAGCATTTATTAATATTGATGAGAGTAAATAGACAGAAGACATTCAAAGCCCAGGTGCAAAAACAATGTGAAATGTGTGGTATTTTCCCTGAGAGGATTAACTATCAGCGCCTAGTTAGTCATAAGAGTCTCATTTTGTCTCTTTGTCCCCAAATCAGTTTCAGCTTCGCTTCTGCTTCCCACCTAAATGCTCTAGTCATGATTCAAAAGGCCAAAGGCATTTCTGAGACCACAAAGTCTGTTAAAAATGTGATATGTATTAACTGATTGGCATTTAAAGGTCCTATATTACGCAAATGTGACTCTTTAAGACATGTTAGAATGTTGTTGTCCTTGAAAACATACCTGGAGTTGTTAAATAGAAAAAAGGATGGCAGAGACACTCTGCTTTGCGGTGTATTTATTAATTGTCGCGCCAACACGATTCACCTACTTAGTCTTCATCAGGGCTGATGGAGTGAGCAGCAGGTGTGACTATTTATAGGGGTCAAGACCCTAGATATTTGATAAAAAGATTAAAAAGAAAATATCCAAAAAAACACTCTACATGTTGAATCCAAGCATTTTGACCTGGAGTTGTGTATTGTTTCATTCACACACGTTTGAGAAATCCTGCGTTATTAGTCCTTCAACATCACAAAAACTGAACATGCTCTCTTCCACCTTGTGATGTCATGATGCGGTAGTTTTTAAGCAAACAGCAACCTATTACGGGAGAAATTCAGTTTGTCAACTGGACAAAAGTTTATCTGGTAGAATAACTTTTACTGTTTGCTCAGCAGAGACTGTCAGTTCCAGGGCTGAAATTATATAAATTATTCATTCTAGTTAAAGTGTATAGAGTTCAAAAACACAGTTGAGCATACAAAGTTGAAAAAATTGAAGCACTCAAAAAGTACAAAATAAAAAATAAAAAAAAAGCCTTTAATACTACATGACAGATAAAGTTAAAATTACGCCAACGTGTTTCAGGCTTTCGGCCTTTCGGCCTTCATCAGGGCAAAATGATCAGTCTGCCCTGATGAAGGCCGATTATTTTGTACTTTTTGAGTGCCTCAGATTTTTCAACTTTATATTTGAGATTGAGATCCCTACACTGAAGAGCACCAAAGGGACAATTTTCCACAATCTCTGTACATCCAAGTAGCACTCCTGCCCGCTAAAGTTTTACACAGTTGAGCACTTCTTGTATCACCACATGACATCACAAGGTGGAACAGTGTTTTCTGTTTGAGAGAAGAGCTCAGCTCAAATATGCAGCATTTGTGTGTTAAACATGTGAGAACAGAACAAAAGACAACTCCAGGTCTGTTTGTGATGAGGAAACAACATTGTAACATGGATCAGAAAATGGAATAATATGGGCCCTTTAATCCCTTATTGGGCTGCATATCTGACAACTGTTTTATATTGCAATGACAATATTGTTGCAAAATTTAATATACTTTTTGACACAATGAGTTCAGCCTAAGTTCACTTTACTTTCTGTGCAGAGTTTGCATGTTTTCTCCTGGTGTCAGGGTGGGTTTCCTAAGGGCACTCTCGTTCCCCCATCAACCCCAGGCACAACAGGTAAAATCCTCCAGCTAAAGTAGGTCTTACTTACTAGCTCCCCACTGCTTCTCGTTGCCATGCCAACATAAAATGATGGGTCAAATGCAGAGGACAAATTTCCCTTTACACAATAGGGCCCATATTACACTATGTTCAGGTCTGTTATAATGTAGTTTCCTCATCAAACACAAAACCGGAGTTGTGTTTTATTTCATTCACACATGATTAACACACAAACCCTGCAGATTTAGTTCATCTCTCAAACAGAAAACACTTTGTTCCACTTTGTGATGTCATGTGGTAATACAGGAAGTGCTCCACTGTGTTTTTAAACTCCATACACATTCATTAGAACCATTTTCACTAGATGATTTCAGACATGGATTTGCCAATCTCTACTGAACAAAAGGTAAAAGGTAGCTGTTGACTTCAAGACCAGCACTGCCTGACATCACAAGGTGGAACAGAGCAATTTGCGCTTTGGAGATGTAGATGCAGGATTAATCATATGTGTGAATGAAACAAAACACAACTCCAGGTATGTTTTTGATTATATTAGATTGTATTTTATTTAGATTTTGATTATAACAACATAGAAATCTCACAAGAGTAAAATATGGGAGCATTTTATTATTTACTCAATAAAATGTATCTTAATCTTAAAATAAAATCTTAAAATCATACTTTTAGTTACAAGTCAAAATAAAAACTTAAAAAAAGACTAAACCATGACCAACCCAACTGTAGCATAAGGAAAACATTTCATTCGTTTTAGTCAGATGGAGAACTTTGTGTTGTTGCCAGATATTTATTTTCTGTATCAATAATTGCGCCAGCCAATACTACAAGATCGATATAATGTACAACGCTAATCCTCTAGATTTATTTTAGGAAGATATAAATAAGACTCTGTGACACTAATCCCAACCGAATCCAAGCTAAAGTCTCATTTTTCACGGCAGGACGGAGCACGCTACAAAAGGCAACAAAAGGTTCTGCCAAAACACAACATGGCTCAGAGGCCCGGACGCCCACACAGCATCTTGAGGCCACATGAGCCGCTAATCTGTCGACACGAGGAGGAGAAAGCCAGTCACATCCACTGCTCTGGAGCAAATACTGCAGTGGTGGAAAGTAACAAAGTAAAAGTAGTAAAGCGCTGTACGTAAAGGTGCACTGTGTAAGTTTCTGGTGGAGGGTCCGCTCTCTCTGTGGTTTTGTGGAAATGTTTTTTTTTTTTGTCTAGAACGACCCACAGTATGGCATTAAACTTATCTACTTCCACGGAGACAAGCAATGTTTCCGGACCAAGTTACAGGTCAGATCTGTGTTTTTTGTAGTATTTTTTATTGACAGTCCAATAGAGATGACAGTTACAAGTCACAAATGTACAATCTGCCCCCTTGATTAGTTTCTTTCACCTCACATATCTCTCTACTACAGTATTGAAAAAAAAAAGTCTTTCTTTTTTTTCTTTAAGAATACAAAGTAAAATAAAAAAAACAAGAAAAAACTAATATTTGAACCTTTAAGTAGCAGTGGACAGAGAATGTCACTGATGTTCCTTTTTTTTTTTTATGTTTGCATGTTAATAAAGTCTTTCTGTGGTTTCCAGCTTTCCTCATACCTGTCCTATTCCAATCTTTGTGTGAGTGTCAGTCTTTGTATTTGTGAAACGTCTTTGACAATGTTAATCCAGTCCTCCAAATTCAGTAGTTTGTCAGTCATCCATTTTTTGGTTATAGCTTTCTTCCAGAAGAATGTTCCACATATTTTTTTTGTTCCTTTGACGTCATCTGTCTGTTTGCCCAAAAACATAGTTTCAAAATTTAAAGGGATCTTTAGTCTAAATGTTTCCTCAATGTTTTGTTTAATTTTCTCCCAATATTGATTCAGTTTGGGGCAGCTCCAAAAAACCTGATAATGCCCAGCTTTTTTAATTCCCACAGTTTTTTGTAGAATTTTTGAGCAGTAAAACACCTGTGTCACATTGTGAAACCGGCAAACCGAAAATATCTCCATAGAAACAAGCTCATGGCAGACACCCTATCAGCAAAGTTACACAGTGCATCATTAAGTACACATTTTAGATATTTGTACTTTACTTAAAAGTGCACTCTGTAACTCTGTTTAACCCCTCACTTTCTTGTTTCTATGGAGATGTCGTTGCCCATCTTAGAATGTTCCACAGTATAACGTTACACAGCTCTATTTACATTTATTCATTTACAGGTGGTGTTATAGCTCAAAAATACCTAGAAAAACAGGCGTTCTGGCTGAGTGGGATCACCTCTCCACAGATCTGACCTGTAACTTTGTCTAGTTTAGTCTCCGTGAAGATAGAAAGTGAAACATTCTAGACAAAGCAATAACGTGTCCATGGAGAAAAGCATTTGATGGACCCTCCACCAGAAAAGTTACTCAATGCACCTTTAAAGATGCAAACTAATCACTCAAGTGTTTCATTCTGCTATTTATTCATTGTGCCACATATTTTATCAATAATACTGTACATTTAGAATAGTTTTGTTATTGTTGTTATAAATTGTTATCGTGACAGACCTAACCAGTGCTGCTCCCTCTTTGCTCCTGTACTGTTGTAATCAAAGGACTGGAAAAGTTTTTGATCATGCGCTCGGCTCCTCTGTGTGTTTTGTGAGTTGGAATAATTGGTAGCGAAAATAGAAGGGCAAAAAGTCGTCTGCATCAACACACAAACTCAACCTGTGCCTTTATCGTTCATTAGAAGAGGAAGAAGGAGGGAAGTTTTTTTCACTTGTGACTGGGCTGAGTTCACTTTTTCTGGTTCAAAACATAAATGCCTTTATTCGAAAAGGTCACAGTTAGTCTGTGGGGGTGTATACAAATCTAGTATGCAGTGCAGCTTGTACTCTGTCATCACTTATTTTAGTATAAATATTTAAAGCTGTATTACTTGCCTTAGGATAAAGTAGATATTTAAATCTACCTAACGAGTTCCTATAGCCATGCATAGGGCTCTTTCTACTGAATTTGCAGTGGACAAAAGCCCACACTGTTTTCTGATCTGTTATAATGTTGTTTCCTCATCCAAAACATACCTAGAGTTTTGTTTTCTGCAATCCTGCATATTTAGGTTGAGTTTGATCTGAAGATGCCATGTAATATTTGAAGTACTTGACTGTGTTTTTAAACTCCATGCACTTCCACTAGAATCATTTGGATAATTTCAGCCCAGGAATTTCTAAGTCCTACTGAACTAAAAGTAAAATGAAAATGTAGCTATTAACTTGAAAACTACCATAACATGACATCACAAGGTGGAACAGAGCATTTTGAGCTTTGGAGATGTAGACAGACTAATAATAAAGGGTTAATCAAACAGACAGACACAACAAAAACACAACTATGTTTTTGAGGAGGCAACAGCATTATAAAATGGATAAAGGCTCAAAAGAATCAATTTTGTGTAATACAGGACCTTTAAAACTACATTCATTTTTAAGAATAAAAGATGGTTACCCCACAGTAACATTTTTTAAGACATCCTTTGTAGTACTGCACCATTGTGTGTGTGTGAGTGTCTGTGTCTGTGTAGGTGTGTGTGTTTGTGTACCTGAAAAAGGCGTGTGAAAATGTCAAACTCAAACACAGAGATGTAGTCGTTACAGGTGAGGTCGATCGTGGACTTGAGGGCCATGGCCTCCAGACCGGAGCTGATGGGGTGCACCTCATGAAGGCACTGTCGGAACACTTTCCATGGTACGATTGTCCTGCAAAAACAATAGACATTTTTACTTTGGTAACTTGTTTTCCATAATAGTAATTTCTTAAAAGGGCCTATTTTACACTATTTTCTTACTTATGTTATATATAGTATAGTTTCCTCATCACAAACATACCTGAAGTTGTGTTCAGTTTCACTCACACATGTTTAAACACACAAACCCTACATATTTATGCTGAGGTCTTCTGTCAAAACTGAAAACATACTGTTCCACTGTGTAATGTCATGTGGTAAAGTGTTTTTAAACTCCATACACCTTCACTAGAATCATTTGGATATTTTCAGATCTGGAATTTCCAGTCTCTACTGAACCAAAGGTAAAAGGAGCTGTTAAGCCTGCTTGAAAACTACCGCTACATGACATCACAAGGTGAAACAGCATTTTGAGAGATGGAGATGCTGACACTGTTACTCTAACATGTGTGAATGAAACAAAACACAATTCCAAGCATGTTTTGGTTAACAACTTTCTAACACGGCTGAAAGCTCACATGAGTCAATTTTGCATAATAGAGGACGTTAAGTTATATATCTCCATGGAGACAAGCAGGTGGCATGAGCAGGCCGAGTTATAGGGCAGAATTTAAAGCCACAGTGTGAGACATTCCAGGAAAAGTGAGAATAATCTCATTAGGGTTGGGCATCATTAAAAAGTTGCAGATACAATACATATCTCGATACAGTGCACTTTTGATTTGATACAATATGTTTCAAATCAATCTGATACGGTTCAATAAAAAAATAAAGGCTGTGATACTAAAAGTCTTTGTTAAAGTTACACCACTTCTTGTGCAAAGTTCATAGGAAACACGCCTATAATCACCACAACAGTGAAAATGTCAAATGTGTTGCATAAAAGAGTTTCCTTCCACTAAACAAACAACAAAACTGTAGCGGTAACAAAATAATTTAGTAAAATACACCAAACAATACTCTTAGTGATATAATGATACAGCAGTCCGTGATATCAAGACTGTATCATCACATTAAACCATATGATATATCGATATTATGATATTTTTGCACACCCCTAAGTCTCATGCTCCTACTATGAACCTGCATGAAACTGAAGTCAACTTTATGGATACCCTCCAGGGACAATAAAGTGTACCTTGTACAGTTTTGTACAGACACTTTGCAACATTAAACTGTCACATTAAACATGTATTTTCCTTTGACAACCTCATGTGAACCAGACACAAGTCAAAATTCTGCCTTATAGTTTAGGTCCAAGGTTATGGCCAGATGAGGTGTTACATGCAGAAACCTCACTCTATTGTGGCTCACTTCCTGTCATAGTTCACTTTAAAACAGCAACAACAATAAGCTACGTTTACCCAATAACCCCAAGATAAACTTTACCACCACTGCTATATGTTCAGATCGGGTGCATTCAGACTTAGAGTTAGACTTAGACACACTTTATGAATTCACACGGGAAATTATTTGGACACAGCAACAACAAAGAGCAAAAAATATAAATGGTAGCGACACATTCAGATCTGTGGAGAGTCGCTGCTGTTCACAGAAGGAATTATTGTATTTTAGAGCAATAGAAACACCTATAATCAATAAATGCTAGCTGGATATGTTAAATGTCACACCATGGAACATTCCAGGGAAAGCAACAACATCTCCATGGAGACAAGCAGGCTAGGTAGTGAACCCTCTCATCAGAAATGTTACGCAGTGCACCTTTAACAATGTCTCATACAAAGATCTTTTTGTCTGTATAGTCTAGATCAGTGGTCCTCAAACTTTTCACACTAAGTACTGCCAAAGAAAAGATTTGGCTTTCGGAGTGCCATGGGAACTAAACCCGGACTATAACAGGACTATTTCAGGTCTAATCTAGGACTAAACCCAGTCTATAAAAGAACAATTCCAGGTCTAATCTAGGGCCAGACCAGGTCTATAACAAGACTATTCCAGGTCTAATCTAGAACTAAACTAGGTCTATATCAGGACTACTCCAGGTCTAATCTTAGGTTCAACCAGGTCTATAACAGGACTATTTCAGGTCTAATCTAGGGCTAAACCTGGTCTATAACAGGACAATTCCAGGTCTAAACTAGGGCTAAACCAGGTCTATATCAGGACTATTCCAGGTCTAATCTAGGGCTAAACCTGGTCTATAACAGGACAATTCCAGGTCTAATCTAGGGCTAAACCTGGTCTATAACAGGACAATTCCAGGTCTAAACTAGGGCCAGACCAGGTCTATATCAGGACTACACCAGGTCTAATCTAAGGTTCAACCAGGACTATAACAGGACTATTCCAAGCATAATCTAGGACTAAACCAGGTCTTAAAGTGGACTACATTATTTCCACTGTTCACTGCAAAAGGCAATATCTAGGTTAAAGTTAAAATGACTTAAATTAAGAACATTTTACTTTATTTGAGTTGATTCAACTTGACAAGCAAAATTATCTACCAATGGAACAAGTAATAATTAACTTAATAACTAATCACAATTAATCAATAACGAGTCATAGCCCTAAACTAATAAAAAAGTGTATTTTAATCTACCAAAATGCAAACTAATCCCCGTCTCTTAAACACTGCAGGTAAAACGTCATTACTTGGCTTCTGTAATGACACGATGACAAATGCGGAGAACAGAAACAGGAAGTGGTCTTGTGAGTGGTGTAAAAGGCCTAAAGAGTACAGGCCTGCTCTGAAATGAGGAGTGGCAGGTCCATTAGTGGGACATTTCCACTGGTGTTTCCTCACTCAGAGCAGAGCTGTATATGAGGCCAGAGATTTCATTTTACCTCCGAGGTGCTCTCTCTCCCTCTCTTTCTCTCTCTCTCCCTCTCTCATCTCAGCTCATAACATTTAGAACTTTACGCTCAGTGATTCAGCACAAAATTCAGAACAGCGTAAACCATCAGGCCCCTGTTGTTCTGCAGCAGGGTTGTCAAAAATCGAAATCAGATTTGAGCAAGTATCGATACTAAAAAAGCTACAGTCACAGAACAGAAAAGAACCTTTCCTGAACAGCTTTAAAATTATTACACAGATATGGCAACACATCGTAATGTTCAAAATCATTTTTTTTCTCTAAAGAAGGGATCTATATTACACTATTTTCTGATCTATGTTATAGTGTTTCCTTGTCAAAAATATACCTGGAATTATGGTTTGTTTCATTCACGCATGTTTTAACACACAAACGCTGCATATTTAGGCTGAGTTCTTCTCTCAAACTGAAAACACTGCTTGTGAGTAGGCCTGGGTATCATTAAGAAGTTGCCGATACGATACATACCTCGATACAGTGCACTTTTGAGTCTATACAATATATTTCAAATCAATTAGATAAGGTTCAATAAAAAATAAAGGCTAAATCATGGCTGTGATACTAAAAGTCTTTGTTAAACCACTTCTTGTGCAAAGTTCATATAAAACACAAACATTTTAATCATAAAAACAGTGAAAATATCAAATGTGTCGCATAAACGATTTTCCTTCCATTAAACAAGCAACAAAACTGTAGCACTGTAACAAAATAATTCTGTAAAATATACAAAAAAAAAAAAAACTCTTGGCGATATATCGATACAGCAGCCCACGATATCGATACTGTATCATTACATTAAACAATAAGATATATTGATATTTCAATATTTTTGCACACTCCTACTTGTGAGGTCATGTGGTAATACAGGAAGTGCTCCATTATGTTTTTAAACTCCATACATCTTCACTAGACTCATTTGGATGATTTCAGTCCTTGAATTGTCAGTTTACTGAACTAAAAAAGGTAAAAAGTAACAGTTAACTTGAAAACTACCACGACATGACATCACAAGGTGGAACAAAGCATTTTGAGATGTAGACAGAGTTACTCAAACATGTGTGAATGAAATAAAACACAACAACAACAACAACAACATTCTAACATGGCTTCAAAGCTCACAAGAGTCAATTTTTGCATATCATTGTGGTATCAGAATCAGTACTGGGTATCAAGTTTATTCCTTAGTTTCAAAGTCAAAAGTTTGCAACGTTAGTATCACGACAACACTAGATTCAGCACAAAATTCAGATGTGCATGCAGCATCAGTTGGCTCTTGTTCTACAGTACAATATAAAAGCTCCCTTGAAGAACATGAACTATTTTTGCAAACTGTTATGGTGCCCACTGCTCTGAACAAGCTGCCCTAATAACACTGAAGGACAAAAGTAAGAGGACAGTTTTCAACAGGACTTAAAACTATTGCACAGGGAGACACTGTTCCAAGTGTGCTAGTTTCAAAGTATCAGGAGTTTGAAATGGATTTTGCACAATTGTTAAAGAGCCCGTTTTACATTATTTTCTGATCTGTTATAATGTTTGGTCATTACACATACCTGGAATTGTGTTTTGTTTCATTCACACAAAACCTGCATATTTAGACAGAAAACACTCTGTTCCACCTTGTGATGTCATGTGCTAATACAGGAAGTGCGCCACTGTGTTTTTAAACTCCACACACCTTCATTCTAGACATTTGGATGATTTCAGATCTGGAATTTCCAATGTTGACTACAACTACATGACATCACAAGTTGGAACAGAGCATTTTGAGCTTTGGAGATGACTAATAATACTTATTCAAACACTAGCAGTCAGTCAGTTTTACGTAATCTCGGACCTTTATTGGAAAACCTTATGTCAAGCTGTGATTTGACCAATTTCAACAAAACTAATGATGCATAGACACTTGTATTGTATAAATCGACACTGAATATTTGCTGGATCGGGTATTGATTGTTATGGTACAATGTTTAACTGGATGTAATAAGCCTATTTACTGACTAATGTAGACCCAGAATGTCTCATAATGTTTGAACTGTTTTTTCATACAAAGATTCCTAGTACTAGCATGACAAATAACAGTTACGTAACAAAATTTGATACATTGTGTAATAAGTGTTTTGAGGAAAAAAGATTGCTTTCATCAGTTTTGAGTAAAATATCGATATTAGGACTGAAAAAGTTGGATCGATGTATCTCAAAATACAACTTATTATTATCAAGGTATGTTGTTATGTAAATAATTTAATGACAAATTCAAACTGTCACTGTGAGAAAGAAATATATCTCTGGATAATAATTCATCTTCTAACTTAGACTTATTATGCAAAATGGACTTTCCAAAGCTTTAAGTCATGTTATAGTTGTTTCCCTTCACCTTTTATCCTCTCAAAGTTGTATTTGGAGTGATTTTGTTTGAGCAATCGTTTATTTTCAAGACGCCATATTACTGATCAACCCCCAGTTGTGGACTTGTTTCCTTTATTAAGTTGTTTAGATGAATATTCCAATTTAGACTGTGCAAATTATAACATAATGATCCACGGGTGTCATAGATTATAACTATATAGCAGACACAAGCACGATAGATCTTCCTTACAGTCTATATCTCCAACATGTCACTATTTTCATTTTACATTTCCAGCTCGAGACAATTACCCGTGCAGTAGTTCACACATATACTGCGAAGTAGCAATGATCTCTGACAGTGAGCGCAGCATTTCTGAGTCTATTTGCCTAATTAACAGTGAGCGGAGAAGAGATAACGATTCAAACTACAGCACAAGAGTCATAAAGCACAGCTGGGATGCACAGGCACAGTGAGCGGTGGACAGATTGTTTACACAGAGAGATGATAATGGCGGACAGAAGAGGACACAAGCTCGTGTCATAACCCCGGCTACTGAGAAGACTCCACTGGTGTAATAAGACAGCAGCAGCACAGGGACGGAGCGAGGGAGGGAGAAGAGGAGAGAGGTGGAAGGAAGGGCAAGAGAGAGAGAAAGAGAGAGAGGGGAAGAGGGAGGGATGAGCAAAGAAGAGAAAGAAGAGAGAAGGAGAAAGAAATGGAGAAAAATGGGTAAAGAAGAGAGAAGGGGGAGTGCAAGGAAGAGAGCGATAGAGGTGGGCGAAAAGTGGACAAATGAGAAAAATAGAGAGATAGATAAAAAAAGGAGAGGGAGAAAGGAAAAAAGAGAGGGGGGAGAGATGGAGGGGGGGACAGGGAAAAAGAGGGCGAGAGATAGAGAGAGTGAGGGAGAAAGATGGAGAAAGAGAGGAGAAGAGAATGCTGGAGAGAGATGGAGAAAGCTAGAGAGGGAGAGAGATGGAGAGTGAGAGAGATGGAGATGGAGAGAGAGAGGGAGAAGAGAATGTTGGAGAGAGAGGGGGAAAGAAGAGGGAGAGAGATGGGAGAGAGAAAGAGTGAGAGAAAGTCGACAGAGGGGAGTGGGAGGGTACAAGAGAGAGGAAGAGACAGAAAAAGAGGAAGAGAAAGAAAGGAAAAAGGGGGAAGGAGAGAAGACAACAGACCAAAGGATACAGGAGAGAGGAAGAGGGGGTGGAGAGAAAGAGAGAGATGGAGAGAGAGAGAGGAGAAGAGAATGCTGGAGAGACAGAAGGAGGGAGAGAAAGTGGACAGGGGCTATAAGAGACAGGAAGAGACAGAAAAAGAGGAAGAGAAAGAAGGGAAAGAAGGGGAAGGAGAGAAGAAAACAGACCAAAGGACACAGGAGAGAGGAAGAGGGGTGGAGAGAAAGATTGAGAGACAGAGAGAGAGAGGTGAAAGTTGGAACAGGAAAAAGAAGGATAGAGACTGGAGCCACACAAGGACAGAGCAGGATAATGAGGAAGTGTCCACACACAGCACAGCTCCATGACCCCAGAGCCCAGCAGCCTCACAGCTTCATCTCACACAGCTCATAATTATAAAGTCTCCCTAAAAGCAACGCCAAAGTTAACAGCTAACGGGGACACGACTCTAACTGGACAAGTAAAAGATGTAATATTAACCCAGGTTTGAACACAGAGACACAGTCGGTACAGGCACAACTAACACAAGCCCTGGGACTAGAACAATAACAGAACAAAAACAGAAAATATCACGAGAGACGAGAATACAGAAATTACTTTACAGGTCCTATATTACGCAAAATTGACTCCTGTGAGCTTTTATCCACGTTATAATGCTGTTACCTCATCAAAAACATAACCGTATCAAGAATCACAAGCTTCATTCACACATGTTTGAGTAACTTTGGTTTAGTCTGGTCTGTCTACGTGTGTGAATGAAACAAAACTTAACTCCAGAAAATAACACAAGATCAGAATGACCTGACTCTATAACACACTGGACTTTAGAGTCTGATCTATGACAACAGTGTAATAATCAATAATAACTTTTAACGATTTGTATTATTTCTCTTTCACGTTTGTCTTTACAGTGTTCTTTCTTGTGTCGTTCTTTTTGCATAATTGTCCTTGTCAAAACCTGCACAGATGTGAATTATCGAAATCGGATCACTCTCATCAGATGTAACTGTGTATAAGGCATTTTAATTATCAGATTACTCTCTAAATCAGATAATGATCAGATTTCTGGCGAGCAAGTAAAAACAGCCATCACTATTAAGTATCAAGACTTAGAAATGCTGAAAGAAAATGTTAGTATTGTGTATTGTGTATTGTGTATTGTGTATTGTGTATTGTGTATTGTGTGTTGTGTATTCTGGGCACTGGCTCCTTTTTAGGTGCAAGGTGATAATGAATTAACAGCGTAAGTTAGAGTCAAACGCTTCCTGGTTTATGAATGACACTTTAATGCTTTCAGGAAAAGAGTGGAACGGTAAACAATAAAAGGTAATGACTAAACGGTGGAACCCAGAGCTATAAATACTAAAAACAATGCCCTACCTAAAGTCCACACAGCTTCATCTGAGAGCCAAACAAACAATTATAAAAACAGTCATTAAATCCATACATTATAAGAGCGAGAAGTTATATATATGGCAATTAAAGTCGGTACAATTATCAAGTTGCAATTATTTTGCTATTAGAATGTCCTCTGAGGAAAACAAAATATCCTTTCTTTTTATAGAAAATTCTTTTATCTGTAGTTTAGACCAGGCCAGAATCACACGCAAAACTTTCCCTGATTTCAGAGGCCATGACTGACAGGTGAATTAACCAATCAGAGAAAGGCTATGTTCCTGTCAAAAACAAACATGAGAAAAAAACAACATAAAGGACTAAGAAACACCATGGATTTTCAAACTATTACTAATCTCAGGTAAAATAAATTACATATTTTGTTCTGAATGTTATGGGAGTTTTCAAGAGAAGATATCTTTCGTATTTGAGAGACAAAGGCTACAAATAGACTCTATTCACGCTTATAAGACGTTTGGCAGCATGCGATGACAACTTCCGGTGAACCTACAGACTGTGATAAAACCCGCTCATGACAAGTAAATGTGATCAGCGGTAAAATGAAGACTGCATACATATGTGCTGTTAATCTTGCATCTCTTCTAACTGCATGTACCCAGTGTGCCCGGAGTTGTGTGTCACTGGGGAAATTGTGGTTGTAATGGTTGATTGGTCGAACATAACGGAATGCTACAATGACATGTAGTTGAAGAAAACTGAACCATTTACTAATTTTTCTTAAATTTTGTCAGACTTACTACTGTGAACAGAGCCCACCGGAAGTTGTCATCGCATGTTTCCAAATGTCTTCCTGGTTTGTGACGTAAGCGTGAATAAAGCCTGTTAGCAGCTGCGATTGGATCATCTAAAATTTCTAAGATTTTTCACGCTCTGTGGTCAGGTTTCAGACCCTTCTGAATTTGAACAGAATGTAGAAGGGTCTGGCTGGTGTGAGATAGTATTTTGACCCCAGGGTCAACATACCGCTATAGTAAAGTGACCCTCCCATAGGATTTTGACTCCTCTTACTTTTTTTTTTAGCAGTTACTTATATGATCATTATTCTCATGTAATTTACTTTTATTATATATTGCTACATATTCACTTTCTTTTAAGGTATTTTAAGGAATGTTTTGATGGATAACGACTTGGTATTTTGTGTAAAGTATTTTTAAAATTGCATATACATAGCAATCTTGTCACTTTTTATATTGTATTTTACATTGTTATGGTTTTTAGTTTGCTATATTCAGATAATCCTTAATAATGTCAATTTAGACAATGGTTTGTAAGGATAGCGACCTTGAATTTAGTAATGTTGTGTTATTAAATCTTCTCATGTCCCTTATTTAACTACTTAATTGATCAGCCCTGTCTATTTTTAACAAGATTCCAAATCATTATACATCACTTTGATTAAGTAACTAATTAATAACTACTCATTTTCAGTAAAATATGTTTAAACAACTAAGTAATTTTTTACATTCAAAAGTTATAATCGATATAATAAATGCATCTGAGTTCTTCACAAAGCACTTTTAAATATGTCAATATGTTTTAATTTGCAGATATAGTATTAATATTCAAAGTTTTTCTATAGAAATCAAGTTCTTTATTAATAAAATATAGATTTTCATAGGGGGGGTCAATATTCTATAGGGGGGTCAACACACCAAAATAGGATTCTGACCCTGGGGTCAAAATACTATATGGTATGTTGACCCTGGGGTCACCTCACCGCGGGGTCAAAATCCTATACCACACCAGCAAGTACAAGCAAGGTCTGTACTGATTCTTGTATTAGTTTATCAGTTCTTTCAAGTGTTAAAAGTGCACTATGTACGTTCTTGGGTTGGGAGTTTGTCACTTTATTTTGTTGTTTCTATGAATATGCCATTGCTCTGCTCTCAGTGGTTTTCCTCTAACTGTGAGCGCGGGGGTTGCCTCTCCACAGATCTGACCTGTAACTTGGTCTGGTTTAATCTCCATGTCAATAGAAAGCTTTAAAGCCATACTGTGAAACATCCAGACAAAGCAATAACATCTCCCCGAAGAGTGATTAACAATATAAGTCTGAAATCTTACTTTTTAAACATATATAATTTGTCCAAAAACAAACAAACAATGCAATTATTTTGTTTCCAGCACAGCGGAAAAAGCAAGAATACATTTTGTTGTAAGAAACCTAAAGATTAAAACCTTAACAAAAGACCCCATTTGAGTCGTTCTTGAGGCAGGATTGAGACAAAATTACCTCCCATTAACTTCATTCGGCCTGTTGTTTATTTAGAGAAGAGTGGCTATTTGATTCCCACTTATCTCCTCCCTGGTCTATTTCAGGCCACAAACACAGCAAATTAAGCTATTCATCAAATTAATACATGTCTATTTTGTCAATAAACAAGCTGGATTCCGAGTAGCTAAAGGCGTTAATAGTGAGCTAACAGAGGAGCTAAGGCTTCCAATGGTTCTGTGGAAGCAATAATGACATTTTCAAAAGAGACAAAAACAAAATATACGTTGATTTATTGGATGTAAATAGATAATAGATCAAATCTGAAGCCATACTTTTATATAAGTCTATAGGCATTAACTACACAGTGTTAAATTATTTATATTCAAAGTACTAAATAGTGAAGTCCATATAAGTGATTGATGGTGATGGAGGTCATATGTACATAATGTTTAGCTGATTGACAACAGAGAATAGATGATAAGAATAAAGCTAATTGATACTTTGCAGCAATATCATGAAAGGGGTGTTCTACATGGTTGTCTATGCCCATCAGTTATCATGGTGACACATGCACACATTAGCAAATACAGTCAAAAGGTTTTAGGATAGTCTGAAAACTCAAGAAAAAATACTAAATGGATTTAAACAACAATGAAATCAATCTACTACGTGCTACTGACTTTCGTTACAAGAAAACTGCCCTTAAAGATCCAATATTACACAAAATCATTATAATTAGTTGGTCTACGTCTTCAAATGCTCTGTTCCACCTTGTGATGTCATGAAGCGGTAGTTTTCAAGTTAACAGCTAATGTTTACCTTTAGTTCAGCAGAGATTGGGGTTCTAGGCTTGAAATTATCCAAATGATTCTAGTGAAGGCGTATGGAGTTTAAAAACACAGTGGAGCACTTCCTGTATTACCATATGACATCACAAGGTGGAACAGAGTGTTTTCTGTTTGATAGAAGAATTCCACCCAAAAATGTAGGGTTTAAGTAGTAAATATGTGTGAATGAAACAAAACACAACTCCAGGAAACTACATTATAACAACAAATAAACAGCAGAATGAGCCAATATTTAGCTATAGAAGCCACCACCGTATTTTTCAAACTATAAGTCACACTTTGTTTTATGGTTTAGGTGGTCCTACAACTTATACTCCGGAACGACTTATAGTCCGGAAAATACGGTAATTCATCCTTGTACAGTTCAAATCATAATTTTAACAAATAAAAAAACCAAAACATATTCATGTCAAATGTCAAATTTGGTCCTTTTTATGTATTTTTAGCATTAATGATACTTGTTCAAAAGAGTATATTTTTGACACTTTATTTAGTATTGTTTAGTATCATGGTATTGATACTTTTAATATTTTTTGTGTAGTTGATGATACTTTAACCAAGACCAAGACTCAGTTACTTGTAATCGTCAATGATCATCTTAGGACTTTTTAATGCAGGTTCTCAGCCAATCCTCTGTCAATAAAAGCGTGAGATTTAGAGCAGAGTTAAGAATTAAGAGGAAGAATTACTTGGTGTTAAATGGACCTGATGAAAAGGCCAATATATGTTCCAGAAATGAATACTGAAAGACATTTTTATATGTTTTAATAAGATCAATTTAAATTTGAATGTAAAAAAAGAGTTCAATAGAAGGATGATTTATTTTGTCATATTACTCAGTCCTAGTGAGGCCTACCTAAATATGCAGGATTTGTGTGTCAAACATGTGTGAATGAAACAAAACAAATCCAGGTATGTTTTTGAGGAAACACCATTAAAACATAGATCAGAAAATAGTGTAATATGGGCCCTTTAACATGATCCCAACTCCAAGAAGAGTAGCTTCCGATACTAATGAGGATCTAAATAATAAAATAAATAGACAGTGTTTATTTTTTGTCTATGTTTTTGTCTATGTAATTGGTTATAACAACCTCTAATTAATCAGCGTTAGTGTTGACAAGCTTCATTTGAGTGTGTCTGACCAAAATATACACCAATTAAAATCCATCACAAATGAGCAGCTTCCATTGTATTAAGTGATATGGAAAAAGCATCAGAGGAAGTTGGAGCAGACAGGATCATGACCCGGGCTCAGCTGTGATGTTACAGAGACAAAGAGACAGCAGCTGGCCTGGGCGTGTCCTTTTGTATATATATTTGTGTGTATTTATGTGCAGGAGGGAATTTATCACATTGTGAGCGCTGAAATCGATATGCGTCTCCTCCTTTAGGGCATTGATTCTCAAATTTGTGACCAAAAGCACCACCGGATCTAAACCAGGACTATCCCAGGACTAAAATAAGGTTTTAGAGGAACAAAAATCATGTACTCAGATCAATAACATGGTTTAAAGGTCAGATATGGGTTAAAATAGGTTTAGGTTAAGCAAGTAGTGACAATGGTTAAGAGTGCACATTTTAACTATATTGGTGGAGGGTCAGCCACCTGCTTGTTTCCATGGAGATGTGAATGTTTTCTCTGGAGAGTTCCACAGTATGAGATTAAACTTATCTAGTATCTCTGCAGAGAAAAGCAAAGGACACTACTATGCCAACTTACAGGTCAGACAAGTGGAGAGACACAGCACTGCTAATACAAACACATGATTTCTGAGGTATTTTGATGTACATGTGTGGTATGTGATCGGTATTTTGATAGAACATATGTGATTGTATAAATTGTGCAGTTAATGTAGGGCTGCCCGATTAAGGAAAAAATCATTATCACGATTATTTTAGTCAATATTGAAATCACAATTATTTTTTAGTTGTACAGTGCATTTATTCAGCATTTCTCTCTCTCTCTCAAAAAAAAAAACTAAAACAAAACAAAACACAATTTCACAATTTATGCAAAACTTTCAAATTGAAAATAATTTCAGGCTACAAATACGTACCTTAGAGTTTTGTGACGTATAAAACATAAACTGAATACAAAATACTTTGAACATGAAATAAGGCACAGAAAAACATAAGTGTATACAAAATAAACTATATATCCAGCTGTTCTACAATCTCTATATTTAAAAAAGTAAATAAATATTCTAATTAATATAAAACATATCTCAAAATAAACTTTGTTAAGATCGTTTCAAATTGATTATGAGTCTGGAAATCGTTTCACACACTGATTGATTCATTGAAATCGCAATCAAAATTCAATTAACTGCACAGCCTTAAGTTAATGTCATTTTGGGAAATATTATATGCAAATTAATATCATCTCCATAGAGACAAGCCGGTGACAAACCCTTCAGTAAAAAAAGTTACATAGATACCCCAACTATTCAATATTAGTTGGAACCAAACCCTGCATTGGAGATTTTTGGTGTTTTGGAGGATCATGTAGATTTTAGTGGTACAAAAAATATTCTTTGGCTTTTAAATTACTTATGGCACGCTGAGCCATTTTATTCAGGTGGAAGGACGATTTTCATTGAAACAAAATATTAGTGCATTTGAAAAACCAAGGGGCCGTTTTATACAGTTGTATTCAACTCTTTAAAAGGACAGACTGTGGCATAGTTACATGTGAATAAATAAAACACCTGTTATAAATATTCTACCCTTGCGGTGACAGGGTGGGTGGGTTTTTCATTTTCGGTGAGGTTGTTTTACATTTTGTCCTTTTGTCTAATATTCTTTTTTGCGCCATTCTTCATGTGGATCTGTTCTGGTGGAAGACTCGCATTTTGAATTTCCTTTTTTTTTTTGTCCAGCTCTGCAGATCTGTGACATCTATGAGTTTGTTACCTGCCAGTTGTATGTATATGTATATATCTGATCATTTGAAAACAATAAAAACATTTTGCTTGAAAAAAAAGTTATATAGTCTCAAGAAATGGTCGCTCCACTGTGTTTTTACTAAACAAAAGGTAAAAGGGAGCTGTTAACTTGAAAACTACCGATACATGACATGAACGCAAGTGTATTTTCCCGAAGAAGCATGAAAAATCACAAAATTACACATATCACGCTTGTATCTATGTATGTGTTTGTGTGTATATGTATGTGTGTATGCGTATATGTGTTTGTGTATGTATGTGTGTGTGTCTCAGCCGCACAGACGCTCTTTCATGTCATTCAAATGAAGCAGCCTCACCACGCTTCAACCGCCAGGAAACTGATAGCATCTTTAAGATATAAGCCCAAGGGAAGTACCCACACGTAGCTACAGAATGAGCCTGTCTGTCAATGCACGTTTCGCTAAAAAGGATAACAAAAGATCTGAAATAAAACAATTTAAATAATACATAGTGTAGATATTATGCACCTCTAGTAGTTCTCAGCAGCAGCAGGCTCCATCATCTCAGAATGAATTACTCAACGCAGATAATGAACAGTCTACGTTTAAAGGGCCCATATCAGGCTGTTATAAAATACTATTTGCTCAGTTTGTTTTTCATTCTTCCCTCAAATGGAAAACACTCTATTTCGCTTTATAATGTGATGTGGTAATACGGGAAGTGCTCCACTGTGTTTGTAAACTGCATACACATTCACTAGAATCATGTGGATGATTGCAGCCCTGGAATTGCCAATTTCTACTGAACAAAAGGTAAAAGGTAGAATGTGAATGAAACAAAACACAATTTCAGGTATGTTTTTGATATTAACATGTTTTAAAGCTCACAAGAGTCAATTTTGTGTAATGTAGGACCTTTAAGCTCATTCTTTTATTGTTCAAACATTGCAGATGGAAACTCCTTCTGATATTTTAAGAATGGCTCAGATGCAATGGAGAGATTTCTGTATGTGGATCTCATCGTCAAGATTCTGTTAATATTCAGATCAGTCAGATCATTCACACTGACTCGGACTGCAACTCAGTAGTTCTCTATTTTTCATATTCTCAGTTCTCTGTTTAATACAGTGAAATCATTAGTGAATAAACCAGTGCCAGAATTATTCACTATGAGAGAATACATTCACTGATAATTGTGCTGTCATCACCCAATGAGAATTCACAATAAAGACTTCAACTTTTTCATTTCTCAATTCATATTTTTCCATCAATAATAATTACTGCTTTAAAGGTGCACTGTATAACTTTTCTGTTTTCATCCATGTCTCTGTCTGGAATGTTCCACAGTATGGTATTAAACGTTTTATCTTCATGGAGACCAAACCAGACAAAGTTACCGGTCAGATCTGTGAAGAGGCAACCCTGCTCACAGCCAGAATGCCAGTATTTTTGAGCTATAAAACCACCTGTAACTGAAAAAATGTAAGGTAGAGCTGTTTAATGTCATACTGTGGGACATTCCAAGCAGAGCAATGACATATTCATAGAAGCATGCAGGTAACAGACCCCCCCAAAAAAGTTACATAGTGCAGCTTTAAATACTTCCGTTTGTATTCTGCTGACTCGTTTGTTTTATATCCCCATGATGAGCACACTGGGAACTTGGTCAACTCTGACTGGCCCGTTTAAGATCATATAATAACAAAATAAACATATTTTATCATTTTACCTCTTGCATGGACTAAAGCTGCATTGATTTTATTTTAGAGGTGTTTTTTTAATGACATTTTTAATAAGGCAATCTCACTTTTTCATTGCTTAGTCATAACATAAACTCTTACCAGTCTTATCGGCTCGTCAAACAATGCTATTTACTGACTTTTATAAAGAAATACAATTAATATGAACAGAGCTGAACAGAGTTAAGCATTTTGACCCGGCCCTCCACAGTATTTTCTCTTTCTCATGTGGCCCCATGGAAAAATAACTGCTAACCCTTGGTATATAGTATGATGTGTTATGTTGTGCCAAACGTACTTGTCTCCAAAGAATCTCCTCCAGAAGTCTGCGGCGTCGGCCTTGGTGATCCTGAATGTGTCGCCCTGAAACTGTCCCCCAGGAAACAGAGCTTTGATTTCAGCCAGCATGTGGCTGAAGATCAGGGACAACTTCGTCAGATTCCTCCTACACAACACAGAACACAACAGTTAGTCCCAGAACCACACACATAAAGAAAGACACACACTCACCACATGGAACAGATCTGACACTCCACTCCAAGTTTACAATACTGATCAAAAGGGCAGGTAGGTGAATATTTACTTCAGAGTTTAACAGAAGTCAAAATGAATGTTACATTATATTCAGGTTTGATAAGGTGTATTGTATGGTTTTCTGTTTGTTGAGTTATTAAATTTAATGACACGGCCTTGATTATGACAGATAGTAGAGAAAATATGGAAAATATCAGCATTTTAAAGTTTTTATGTATGTTTTTTTGTATAGGCAGCTTTTACCCTGCCTATACAGAGACTTAGGTGTGTGTGGTTTCCTCATCTTTGACCTGTTCACCATCTTCATTCCTAATGCCAAGTGAAACTTTTGCAAAATGTCACAAGAAATATTACAGTACATTTCAAGAACTTGCTCTGACCTCACCTTAATTAGTTATTTTTTATTGTACACATAAAAGATATCATAAAAATATCCATGTTCCATGCTTCATGGGCATAATTTGATCAAAATGAAAGAGGCTTCTGTGACTTATTACATGTGGCTCAGTGTAACTTGTCCAGATAACAACACGGTAAATGTGAAAACGCTGAAAACCACAAGTCCTATTTGAAACACTTTGAACTGTGGAGAGTCTGTCCACTCCAAAGCCTGCCCCTCTGCTCCACAATTCTGTTTTTCTAAACTAATTTATTCCCTTCAGTTCTGACTAAAAACATAATGTAACATTCATTTGCATATAAATGATGTTAATAATCCACAAAGTGTATAAAAAGTCAATAAAAGCTGGAGTCTCCCTCAGCTGGTGGGGTAAATCTCCTCAATGAAGAGCAGAACTTTGATGGGGGACTGTGTGGGTGAGATTAACGCTGGAAATAGCTGAGATAGGGACAGAGCAGTGGAGGCTCAATCCGGACTCATATAAGTCTGAAAGTATTCCTTAATCCTGAGGAAGCAGGAAGGACACTCCAGGAGTCCTTTCTCACTCTCCCTTTGTGAAGTGGAGGTGATTGGGGCTCTTCCTCTCCTCTGGGACCAGGATTTGTCTGGCACTCCTTGTGAGATTAAACTGTAAACACTACACACAGTACACAGCCGAGGTGCAGGGTGACTTTGGAGGAGGTATGGGCGCAGGGACAGAGTGGGTGTGCAGGCTGTGGGGTGCTGATAACCAGCTTTATGAAAGGGGTTTGGAGCTCCAGGCAAACTTCAAATACTTCTATCAAACCTGTACAAAGCTCCTCAGCGATTCATTGGTGTCAAGGAGCAGCCACGCGACAAGTTTGGGCTAATAGTTTTCACAAGTGTGTGGTTTAAAATGATGAAGGAGCTACATGTGGTTCTCAAACAAAAACAAAGTCACACATGGGACACAGCAGGAGTTTAAAGTGTCCGTATTACGCTATTTTCTGATCTGTTATAAGCATGAAAACATACCTGTAGTAAGGCTGTGCAATTAATTGAATTTTGAATTTTGTGATTTCGATTTGTGTGTCAAACGATCTCCAAACTCATATAATCGAGTTGAAATTATTTAGCTTAACAGTTTATTTTGGGATATTTTTTATAAATAAGTATATATATATATTTTTTTAATATAGAGATTGTAGAACCGCTGGATATATAGTTTATTTTGGATACACTTATGTTTTTCTATGCCTTATTTCATGTTCAAAGTATATTTTATTCATTTTATCTTTTACACATCCCAAAACTGTTCTAAGGTCCATATTTGTAGCCAAAGTGTTTTGTTTTTTTTTTTTGCATCATGTAACTAAAAAAATAATCGTTTGATTAATCGTGATTTCAATATTGACCAAAATAATCGTGATAATGATTTTCCATAATCGAGCAGCCCTAACGTGCAGTTTTGTTTGATTTCATTCACACACATGCAAACCCTGAAAATATAGGCAGTGTTTTTCTCTCAAACAGAAAACACTCTGTTCAACCTTGTGATGTCATGTGGCAATACAGGAAGTCCTCCACTGTGTTTTGAAACTATGCACACGCTTACTCAAGAATCATTTCATAATATCAGCTCTGGAATTGTTGAACTAAAAGTAAAAAGTAGCAGTTAACTTGAAAACTATTGCCTTACGACATCATGAGGTGGAACAGAGCATTTTGAGCTTTGGAGGTGTAGGTAGACTAATAATAAAGGATTACTCAAACATATTCACGTGAATGAAACAAAACACAACTCCATGTATGTTTCTGATGAAGTAAAAACATTCTAACATGGCTAAAATCTCAGAAAGTCAATTGTGAGTAATATAGGATCTCAACAACACAAGTTAACGTGAGAATCTTCAGTACTTGTTAGCTGACATTTCTAGGTCAAATTCCTGGCTGACTAAAGACATGCTCTGTGCATCGTTTAAATGGCTAAAAGGGGATGTGGTGGTGGCAGAAGCTCTCAAAAATATTACAACTATGTAAACAGAGAAGTGCTAACAGTATTTTTGTAAGTGAAAAGGCTGATTAAATTGTTTAGTCACTCCCAAATCTCCAAATGACTCGCTGCATGCTTTCGCCTTTTAAACGTGGCCCAAATAAATCTGTATAATCCAAATAAAATAGACAAAAAACGTCAAGAACTACAGCCATTGACATTTCTAAACTCCATAACATAGCAGTAACAGAATTCTGCTTGGAGTGTGACAAGTCAACCACACAGAATATAACAGAAGAACATACTTAGAAAAGGGGACAAACTGTCAACGCATGCATCCTGTGGCCAAGTGTCATGTACGAATGCATCAGCTTTTTCAGTTCTGACACCACTTTCGATACTATAGCTTTAAAGATGCACTGCGTAACTTTTTGGCTGCTTGTTTCTAGGGATATGTCATTTGTCAATCTGGATTGTTCCACAGTATGAAATTAAACAACTCTGCTTTACATTTATTCAATTGCAGGTGGTTTTATAGCTCGAAAATACCTAGAAAAACAGGCATTCTGACTGTGAGCGGGGTTGCCTCTCCACAGATCTGACCTGTAACGTGATCTGGTTTGGTCCCCATGAAGATAGAAGGGTTAAAGCCATACCATGCAACATTCCAGACAAAGCAATAACATCTATAATAAAAGCAGTTGACAAATTCTCCACTAGAAAACTTACATATATATAAACCGATACCAGAGAGAGATTGAAAACAGCATTATTTCCTTTAAACAACAATAAAATAAGACAAAACTGATCTAAATGTGTTAGCTCTCAGGCAACTATAGAACAACTTTAAACATTATGAGACTTTCTGAGCCGACCTGTAAATACTAGGCATGTAACAATAACTGAAATATCGTGATATTGTATCGTCAAAAATCTCAAAATAATATCGTGGGCTGTCACAAGATATCGAATTACAAGTTCCTTTGCTTAAATGGATTGTTTTATAGTAGCAACAACTTATGTACATTGGAAACTACATATCCCATGATTCATTTCAGCGCAGACAACATGAAGAGATATGTTTTTTACTTGAATTCTTGGGATTATGGTGGGAATAATTCAGACCAAAATCTTGTCAAGGTATTTTAAAAGCAAAAAAGTGTCCTATCTAGAATTATATTAACCTCAAATCTGGATATCATTAATCCCTAGTAAATACCTTATTACGTTGATCATCCTGCAATTTTTACAGTATTGGCGCCAATATTTGATACCAGTATTGTACTGGTGCATCTCTAATGTCAGTGCGAGTGATATCACAGTAAGAGACATTCATTTCTGAAACTGATGTGCATGGAACATTAAACTGAATTACAGGTTTAAGTCAGCCAAAACATCAACATGTGTGGTAATGTCTGCAAAGTGACATCTATAATCATACCCACTGAAGGCTTAGTGATACTTTGCAGCTGATGTCGTCAACATTTCCTGGGGGTGTGACGCTAACTGAAAGCACTAGTCTATCTGAAGCTCTGTTACTCTAATTTGACTTCATCTGAGTTTTATTTGAACACAATCTGACCAGAAAAAGTGGACTTGGTTAGAATTACAAGAGGAGATCTGATTTGTGCTGTTAAACAAGTCTCACTCACATAAAATTACAGTCACAAGGTAGCAACAGACTTCCAGTCACCCTCACCTTTTTATTTGTTGACATGAAAATGAGTTTTGTATCTATTTTGTATTTTTCTTGAGTTTCTCTTGACATCTTAAAACTTTTTCATCTATGTTTAATAATTTGTGCATTGTGTCACCATGGTAACTACTAAACATTCCACCAATAAAGATACATGAAGAACACCCCGAGCGTGCTGTCACTGCAAAATAACACTTCTGCTACTTCCCCAATAGTTATATACTGATATCACATCGAAGCAAACTGTAAACAAGCATCATAGAGGAAAATGAAATATCCGTCGGGCATGAAGTCTTCAGAGTCTGGCATGTTTTAAGATACAGTATGACGTAATGGAGGAAATGAACTACTAATAACTTATAACCCGGGGCCTGGGGCAGTACAAAAGTTCTACTGTTGTCTACGGACAACAAGGATAAATGAGTCTGATTACCGAGGCTGTAAATACTGGCTTTTATCTTGGAAAAGTGGCCACATCCTGCAATCCTCTGCCCCTGAGAGACAGTCATCAAATATAGTTCAGATGAAACAAATCCTGTACACTATCTGCAGTGTTCAAAGAGTTAAAGTTGCATTATGTAACTTTTCTGCTTGTTTCAATGGACTTGTCTTTGCTTGGCCTGGAATGTTCCACAGTAAAACTCTCATACATTTATTTGTTTACATAGGTGTCTATTGACAAATGCCTTAGAAAAACATGCTTTCTTTACATCCCCATGGGCACGAACAAATAGTGGACTCTACTACAAAAAAAGTTTTTAAAGATGCACTGTGTAACTTGTCTGCTAAAAGGTTGTTCACCTGCTTGTCTCCATGGAGATATGCCTAGAATGTTGCACAGTATGACCATAAATTTAGCAGTCTCCAAGCCAATCTTGTAAGCCAAATGACAGGTTAGATTTATGGAAAGGCAACTCCACTCATGGATGATTTCAAAGATATTTTTGAGCACTTAAGCACCTGTAGCTGAATAAATGAATACATGCAAAAGACAGATAAGTTTAATACTACGGCTGTGGACAATTTAAAACAAAGCATTAACATCTCCATGAATGTGTGGAGAATTCATCAGTCATCCAGGTAGAATCCATGGTAAAGGGGAAATTAAATTTGTCAACTGGACAAACGTTTATTTAGGTCAAAAACGTTTCACAGCTCATCCAAGCTGCTTCTTCAGTTCTGATCAGAATGCTGGTGGACACTTCCTTATATCTGCCTAAAGGGAGGAGCTAACTGCAACTACACTGAAACTAACACCCTACTTGTACAGTTTCTGTTTGTTAGCTAGATCTATTTATCTGTACTGAGTGAGGGAACATATTTACATAATCATTCAGGCTCATGTCAAGTGTTTTGACACCTCTGGCCCTGATTTTTTAGGTTTGAATTTCAGTTTCGATTCAAAATGAAAAAAAAAATAAAAATTCAGACAACATAAAGTCCCAGTCTATTTCAAACCTACAAACACTTTAAGACAGAAACTGGTCCACCCAAAGGACACAACACAAAGCCACAAACAAAGTAATGCGGTCTACTCCATTCAATGAAGCGAAGACTGCAGTGAACGTTACACTGGAGAAACGAAACTGCCACTTCACAGAAGGATGTACCAACACAGACGAATGAGCAATAGTGGACCTCAGTCTGACGTACATCTCCAACTAAAAGCCATGGGCCACTCATTTGAGGACAGTGAGGTGCAGATCTTAGGGTGCGCCTCCAAATCAGTGCCTCCACCAATCACCTGATGAGTGAGAGTGTGGTCGATAGCTCCCTCACACAGAGAAAAGAATTGGTTTGAGAGGGGAGTTAAAGAGGTTATCTATGTTAAGAAAGACAATGGAGGAAATGAAGGCCTCAGACCTCATCTGTCTCCCAACTACAACTCCATCCTCAAACCTAAAACTAAAAGAACAATAAGGGTAGCCAGGTCAGGGCCAGAGGTCTGAAAACACTCATTATGGGCCTGAGCTAATATGTCCTCTCACTTAGTACAGATAAATAGGCCTAGCTAACTAACAGAAACAGTAAACAAGTAGGTGTGTTAGTTTCAGAGTAGTTTCAGTGCAGTTAGCTCCTCCCTGCAGGCAGATATAAGGAAGTGTCCACCAGCATTCTGATCAGAACTGAAGAAGCAGCTTGGTTTGTCCAACTGACAAATTAAATTTTTGCCATCTCCATGGAGACAAACAGGTTGCAAGTTCCTTCCAGAAAAGTTACACAGTGCACTTTAAGTGTAAAGTTTAGCTCTGCCAACTATATATTAAAAGATATGAACAAAATACAAACTGTGGCTCTGAATATAACCATAAAATAATCTTGAATGAAAATGCTACCAACAGGTACCTGGAGCTTAACACCACGACCACCCTGTTGTTTTCTATATGTGTGAATGAATTCAGTGCAAACACATTCACTGGCACCTCTTGCCTGATAATGTATTTAAATGTATGTGTATGTTAAACTGTAGGTGAGAAATAACGAACTGCAATGTCTCACGCACAGTTTCGCAGCTGCACATAAACCTGACTTAGACAAACTTTATTACACTGCAAAAAATTTAATCTAGCCAAGTTAAAACCTTCTTAATTCAAGTCATCTTATCATGATTTTAGCAAATTTCAGTTGACAATTAAAATTATCTACCAATGAAGCATGTACTTAAACACACAATACACAAAACTGACTGATGTTTTAATGTTGTTACTTCCTCAAAAACATACCTGGAGTTGTGTTTTGCTTCATTCACACATGTCAGAGTAATCCTTTCTTATTCGTCTGTCTACATCTCCAAAGCTCAAAAATGTCTTGTTTTGAGCTTTGAACTTGTTCTGATACAGCTAAAAATCATTCTAAAGTTATTCAGGAAAGGTTCATTTCTGTCCTGTGAATGTGGCTTTTTTTGTATTGATACCTGCTCAAACTAGTAACTTCAGTTAGTTTTAGTGTTAATTATTATCTGATTTTCTATAGCATAAATACACTTCTACTGTGTTTTAGCTTTAGTTTTGGTAAAAGCAAAAACATACACAGCTGTGCAGTGACTTTTCAGAGACAAACTTGGTGTAAACTGTTGGGATGAGACACTGGCAGCAGCTGCATCCTCTGGTTCAGTGAGTGTGACGAGTGAGCTGCCACATGACTTCAGCTCTGCACTCACTCTACAGGACTAAAGCATCAGGCAAAACAACAGGAAACAACAGGCAAAACGTAAGGAAATATCTGGGACTGTTGGTGTAATAACAAATACCATGCATTTTATTGAATTGTTTTAAAGAGTCAAGAGGTGAGTGATATTATTAAAAGACATGTTAGAATTACCTCATCAAAAACATACCTGGAGTTGTGTTTTGTTTCTTTCATGCATGTTTGAATAACTCTTTATGTATTTGTCTACATCTCCAAAGCTCAAAATGAAAAAAAGTGATGTCATACAGTGGTAGTTTTCAAATTACCAGCGATCTTTTAACTTTATTTAGTAGAAATTGGAAATTCTAGGACTGAAATTATCCAATTGATTCTAGTGACGGTGTAGGGATTTTAAAAACACATTGGAGCCTGTAGGGGTGTAATGATACGATATTGTCACGGTATGAACGTCACAATATTTTTTGCGATATCGTGGGAACGCTCACGATACGGTGGGGAGGCTCACGATTAGGGATGCAACAAGATCCAAATCTCTCAATATTTTCACGATATACATGTCATGGTAGGATATTTATTGCAATATTTTATGGAGGCAAAACTGTTAATACGCAACTTTTTCCTCTTAAAATGCCTTGACAAGACTTAATCCAAAGAATTAAGACTTACAAGTGTTTAAAACTGTTATTTCTTCTTGTAGTCTGCACTGAAATGGAGCAAAGGATCATGGTCTATGTAGTTCCCTCTGTCTTTTTTTTAGCTATTGATGCACATTAACTTTTAATTTAAGCAAAGAGACTTGTAATTCAACATATTGTGATGGTCCACGATATTAATGTGAGAACTTTGACAATGCGATATCATGATATTTCCGTTATTGCTACATCCCTAGGAGCCTGTTATTACCACATGACATCACAAGGTGGAACAGAGTGTTTTATGGTTGAGAGAAGAACTCGACCTAAATATGCAGGATTTGAATGTTAAAAATGTGTAAATGAAACAAAACACAACTCCAGGTATGTTTGTGATGAGGAAACAACATTACATCCCTTTAAAAATATCAGCAGCTCCAAACTGTGCCATTCGTGACTCACTTCTGCTCCAGTGTGTTTCACTAACGCTATGATCAATGTCAAATCTGTTTGGTGAAATGATTACAAGATGGCAGATGCTGCGTACTCTATGTCCTTGACCACGATGCGCACACACACACCCCACACACACTCACACGCACGTACACACACACTCTATCATGAAGATGACTCAGGCTCCGAATGCCACCACGAGCAGCAACACGACTTGTTTAGCAAATACGTGGTCCAATTCCGTTAGCAGCTAGCGCCAGATGTGTTCCCGTCATACTCAGTAGAGATAAACATAAAATAAATTGGATTTTTTCTGAGTGATGAGAATGAAATAAAGAGGTAAGAGGTAAATGGGAGGCAAGTGAAAAGCAGCACTGACAACTAGAACCTTTACAAAAACATTCTAAATTCCAAAATAGGGTTGTAAAAGTATTGAAAATCTGATATTAACTGATGCTGAAACTAGTATCGAAACTAGATACTCATTTGAGCAGGTATTGATACTAATTAGTGTCCCAGATTCCAGACAGTTAGTTGTAAAAAAAAAGAAAAGATAATTAGGTCACAGATAGTAATCTTAAGACCAAACTGTTTATCTTAGCTTTGTGGGGAAAGCGCTCTATAAATAAAGAGTGATCGATTGATTGAAAAAAGTCACATTGACAGGATAGAAATAAACCTTTTCTGAATAGATTTAATGATCTTGTTTATAGTCAAATGAACAAAGTGTTTCATTTCATCACAAAACATCCAACATAGACTATAAATACAAACTTTTTTTTTGGTTAATTTTTTTTATTTGTTTATTTTTTTGTCTAAAAGTTATGCAGTGTTGCTTTAATATAATGCATCTTGAGCTGTGTCAGAACAAGTATAAGAGCACATAAACTAGAATACACCCATGGATCACTATGCATCATATCTGGACAACTGAGGGATTACACAGATATAATATTAAAGAAAGTATGATTTAAAGTTGAAAATCACATTCTATTGTCTAAATCAGACCTGGGCATTGTACACATACGACCCTTTGGTTGACTCTGACCGGCCCATTTAAACAAATTTAGAATTACAAAATAAACACATATAACATATTTAATTTTACCTCATGCATGGACTAAAGCTGCATTGTTTTTATTATCGAGGTGTTTTTTTTAATAACTTTTTTTATAAGGCAATCTCACTTTTTCATTGCATAGTCATAACATAAACTCTCACTCTCATCAAAACAATGCTATTTACTGCTTTTATTTTATTATTATTATTTTTTAAAATAAAGAAATACAATTAACATTAGGCAGAAATTAGTTAAGCATTTTGTCCCGGCCCACCACAATACTTTCTGTTTCTCATGTGGCCCCATGGAAAAAATAATCACACACCCCTGGTCTAAATAAAGAGTATTTTTAATTATCATAATCAAAATCAGTGTTGAGAATCGAGTCTATTCCTTAGTAGGGTGACGGGGGTTGCCCAGTAATAACAAGCCAGAACCATGTCACTGATATCAGATAAAAGTTGATTGTAATATCAGATAGAGGCTACATTACATATTTAATAAACCACAAATGACTAATTAAATACAATTTCAAAACTAGAAATAGTATTTTTTCCATCTTTTGTAATACAAAAGAAAATCTGTCATTTCTACCCTGGAAATTCAAAAATGTTTTATTAAATCAGACCTATTGTGCAAAATCCGAACTTCGTAGAACTTTTAACCATCTTCTCATTTACCCTTTCGGTTGTATTTCGTGATTCACACATTTATCTTTATTCTTCTGTATTCAAGACGCCATTGCTTAGATCAACCCCCGTTTTCACCACCACCAGCATACGCCCACTGCTCTGTACATACTTCAGTCTCCAGTTTTATTTTCTTAAATTATAATACATGGATTTGGCAATGTTGCAAAGTCATATTGATCTAAAAAAAAAAAAAAAAAAAAAAAAAAAGATATTTAAGGAAGAAATTGGACATAACAAAAAAATAATTTAGGGAAGAAAAAATTCAAAACGAAGGTGTGTAACTGTGTAACTTCTAAAATGGAGGGTCTGACTAACTCCATGGAGATGTTATTTCTTTGCTTGCAATGTTCCACAGTAGGGCATTAAACATATCTGCCTTGCATTTGTTAAATTACACGTGTTTCATAGCTCAAGAATACATTAAAAATGTGAATTCTTGCCATGTGCAGCCTTGTTTCTCCATAAATCTGACTAGTAACCTGTCTCCATTGGGATTTCCAAGTTTATTTCCATACTGTGGAATAATAAATGCAAAAAATGTTTTATTTAAATTAAAACTAAAAGACATAGCATATTGAAAGGTCTACAGCGTCACGTGTGTGTGTGTGTGTGTGTGTGTGAGTGTGTGTGGTTAAACAGACAAAGCTAACCCAGTAATTTCATGCTCTTGCAGTCACCATTAGTCCTGTAATCAGCTGAGGGACAGGCCCCAGACACACTCTACTGAAACACACGGGGACCGGCTGCACTTGTTTACATTATACAATCTGAATTTCAAGCCTTGTGTTGTCATGGTGAAGTGCTCTGCTCCAAACTCCCCCAAACAACACTAAAAGCACGCAGCATTCTCCGTCACTACTGGGATAAACTGTGTATATTGTGGCCTTCTTGCATCATGACAGGGAGGAGGGTGACTTCATCCACACTTTACTCAGAGCTGGGCCTGTCCTGGGTGAGTTAAATGTGTAATCTGCATGGTGGACGAAGTACTCAAGATTGTTAAAAGTATCACATGAAAAAGCCTACTAAGTAAAAGTATTTCACACAAGTGTTAATTGGTTAAAATGTAGTGATACTGATTTAAAAAATTATACATATTTTAGTAAACATTTGCTATATGAATTGATTTCTTATTTTTTCTTATGAATGTTGTGTATTTACTTTTGTTTGCTGAAAGCCAAAGCTTCAACTCAAAACCTTTAGTTGGGATGTTACCACAAACATGGTAAAAAATAACCCCTCAAATCATTTGGAAAGTACTTTTACTTTTCAGTCCTGTTCAAAAATGCAGTGCAGTAGAATGTACATATAGTTGGTCTCAGATGTAGTGAAGTAAAAGTAAAAGTTCCCACTGTAAAATGTACTTAAGTAAAGTAAAGTAACCAGAGGTGCACTGCATATAACTAAAACCCCAAAAAAGATAAGATGACTTGAATTAAGAAAGTTTCATCATGATTAGAGTACATTTCACTTGATATGTAAAATTATCTGCCGTGGGAACAAGACTTTTGGCACCTAAACTACACCTACACTTAGATAAGAAAACCAACTCTTTGCACTTAAAAGGTGAAACTAAATGTAATGTTGCATGAATTAAGAAAAACAGATTTATTCCATCGTAGATAATTTTATTTGTCAAGTTCAATTGACTCAAATAAAGTAAAATGTTCTTAATTTAAGTCATTTTAACTTAACTAGTTGTTGCTTTTTGCAGTGTGGGTAGAGGAACCAGAAAGAAGAGAGAAAATGGATTAAAATTTTTATGTCTCTACTACATCCGGTATGTAGTATTTAGCGTGTACATTGTGTGACGCTTGTGATCAATATACATAAGCAATCGCATCATTAACATTTCTTCTTCCCTCTTTTTCAAGAAATTTACTTTTCTGTTTACAATATATACAATATGTAGTATGTAAATTATTTTTTTCTCTCTTGGTGCAAACTCAAAATATTACGAATATATCAATCAATCAATCAATATTCAAGTAGAAGTAAAAAGTAGTGGCATAATTACTTAAGTAAAAGTATTACTTGAGTACTGAGTAAGTAATATAAAATAAAATGAACTTAAAATGTGCTTTCTAATTTAGTTCATTTCAGTTAATTTTGTTAATTTAACTGGACAAATCATGAGCATTAATTCTGCTATTTAAAATAACTCTGTGTAACTTTCTGGAGGTGGAACATCCCATACATAATTCCATTTAAATAAAAAGAAGTTAAAGCCTTACTGCGGTACATTGTCCTCAAAAATAGATAAGCTTTATGCCAAACTGTGAAATATTATAGCCAAAGGGACAAAATTGCCATGGAAACAAGGAGGAGGAGAAGGCCCTGGGTCCAGGCCAAATTGTGAAGATGCAAGTCGCCTCAGAGTAAGGATGTAAGTTTTTCACTGTGATTAAAAAAAAACATCAAAAATAGACTAAATACAAGCTTTTTTTTTTTTTTTTTTCATTTTTTTGGCTAAAAGTTATAGTGTTGCTTTAATTGAATGGAAAAAAATACAAAACTAAATTCAACTTCTAAAGCCAAGGTGTATGAAGCACAAATGGTCAAATGCATTTTAATATCATCAACATAGAGCTTTTGTCACAACAGACTTACAGTGGGAAGAAGAAAGAAATCACACAAGTAAGAGAGAGAGTGCTGTCAAACAAAAAATACTAAAAGAGAAAAGGAGAAAAAGGAGAAAACTGCCCTGAAAAGTGCACCATTTCTTCACAAAGTAACTAGTACACAGTTACTAGTAAATGTAATTGAGGACTAGGCCCCTCTGCTAGCAGCATCAGCCTCACAGAAAGTTAAAACTAAACACAAGCATTAACAGAAATAGTTGCTTTTGTGGTGACACCTGTCAGAATGCACCCACAACGAGTCTCTGGTTTCGTACTGGTTTCCTGTCACCTGAACAAAGCCAGAATTCTCAGAAAGCCAATAGTTTAATTATACTCAGACCTAAAAAGGTCATTATCTTTTCTTTCATAAAGGTCGGCAAAATTGACTTGTGTGAGTTTTTAGACATGTTCGAATGTCTTTGCCTAATCAAAAACATGCCTGGAGTTGAGTTTTGTTTCATTCACAAATGTTTAAGTAATCGTTAATTATTAGACTGTCTATGTCTCCAAAGCTGAAAATGCTCCTTATGATGTCATGAAGTGGTAATTTTCACGTTAACAGCTCCTTTTACATATTGTTTAGAAGAAATTGGCAATTCCAGGTCCGAAATCATCAAAATGATTCAAGTGAAAGTGTATGGAGTTTAAAAACACAATGGAGCACTTCCTGTATTATCTCATGACATCATAAGGTGGAACAGAGTGTTTTCTGTTTGAAAGAACAACAAAATATGCAGGGTTTGTGTGTAAAACATGTGTGAATGAAGTAAAACACAACTCCAGGTCTGTTTGTGATGAGGAAACAACATTATAACATAGATCAGAGAATAAAGTAACATGGGCCCTTTAATGTTGAGAAATTATTGTATTTTGTATATTTTTGTTGATTGCAAGTTTGAGTTCTTAAATTATTTTGGATACCTGAAAAATCGGCTTTGTCAGGCACTTTTGTGTAATCTTCTGTAGACTAATCAGTAGTGCAATGTGCATGCTTGGAATTTCAATTAACATTACAATTTTGGCAAGTAATCCTGTTGGCAGAGTTATCTGTGGAGACAAGAAAAGTCATTTTTAATGTCTCCCGAAGACACGCAAATGTGTTTCAATCTGTTTACTATCCATATGATTGGACCCACAAGATGACCCCATTTCACCCTAAATATTCCACAATGCGCTTTAAACACAGGCCAAATTCTCCATGCGAATTTCAGATGAGGCCTGGGATTTGAGATAGCGCCCTCCGTGGGGCCCAGGGGTCAAAGGTTAGCCCAGGGGCCCTGATGGAGCGGAGCTAACCTAATGAAAGCAAAGAGAGGGGGGCCATCGTGTTATTTCTGCACGTGCACAGCTGACAGGACAGATAGGGGCAGAGGGGAGGACCAGGGAGGACCAAAGGGACTATCACACTATTAAATCATGTATATCTCAAACCACACAGTGACAAAGCCTGAGAGGGTGGAGCATAGGGCACTGACAGAGTCTGAATGTTTAATCACTATATAAAAGAGACAATTTGTACAAATTATACAGACCAAGTATTGAGGGTATTTTCAGAGACACTGAATTTTGCATTTTCATTATCTGTAAGCCATAATCATGAACATTTCAAGAAATAAAGGCTTGAAAGCTTCACTCTGTATGAGTCACGAGTCTCTGTAATATATAGGTTTGAATTTCTGTATTGAGTGACATAAAAATTGTATTTTTTCATGATATTCACATTTTTTTAATATGATCTATAGCCTATAATTGACAATATTCTTCACGGCTACACAAATATACATTTTCTAACTTTTCTGTTGGATGGTCCGCCACCTACTTGAGTCTATTGAGATGTGATTGCTTTGTCTGGAATGTTTCACAGTATGGCATTAAACTTTTCTATCTTCATGGAGACCAAACCTGCTCAGTAAGAATGAGTGTTTTTCTTGTTGTTTTTGAGCAATAAAACCACCTGTAATTGAATAAATGTAAAGTATATCTGTTTATTGTCATACTGTGGAACATTCCAAGCAGAGCAATAACTTTTCCACATAAACAAGAAGGTATTGAACCCCCAACCAAAAAGTTACATAATGCACCTTTAACAGAGGCTTTCTAATACTTGTACTTATAGCTAGGGACTGTCAAGATTGTTAAATTACTCAATAATCCTGACAATTTTAGAAGCAAAAGTCATTTCTATTCAATCTATACGCCCCAAAAAAGTGCAACTGATGTTTAAGTGCTTTTTTTTCACCTTCTTATTCAGAAAGTTTCATTTCATAAACCATGTCACACTCTGTAAAATGTTGGATAATGACAATGAAAGAAAGTTAAGGATTTCACAGTTTGGTCATGGTGTTAATAATTGTGAATAATAGTTCAACTGTGGTGTTTTTTTTTTTTTTCTTCTCGCTAGAATCTTAATACAAAAATTTAACATCGTAACAGCTCAAAAACAGAACTAGGTTGTTTTAAAAGGTTTGCAATGATCCAAAGTTATTCCTCACTTACCTTTTGCATTCAGAGCATCCTAATTATTCACCACAGTGAGTTTATACGTGCTTTTCACAATTGTCAGAAACCAGAGCTGAGTTTTGCTGGCAATGTAATTCTAACAACAACTAGCATGCTAACTACACACTTCCTGATTATTATTAGTTAGTAAAACACTTTAAACTTGGATGCAAACAGTACACAGCGGGCGTGTTTTGACCTCGAGATCTGCTTTTACAACAATACATCTTGTACTGAAGGATGACAATTTTTGCTCAAACGTGGGAAAATTGGGTGTAGAGCCTTTAAGTCTCTCTGGGTCAAAGGTCTTCAGTTACATTTTCCAGGATACCAGATTCTTCAGAGTTTCGATCTGGGGCCAGATGATGAAACTGCACCTCAATATTATGTTTTATATCTCAAGCAACTCTCAAGTGGTAGAATTCAACAACAAAAAATCTTAACAATATTGCTCTGTCAAGCCAACACAGACTGTAACCAGATTTTAACTGCAGTATAGTTAATGTAGCAGGTCAGGACTAGACCAGGTTCAAACCAAGACCAGTACTAAAGTAGGTCTAGGACTATCATGTCTAAAACAAGACTAATAATGGTCTGGAACAGGTCTACTCTAAATTATGATTCCATCAGTTCTTCACCACATCCACAAGCCTAAATAAGGTCTGAACAAGCACTGAAGCACGACTAAACCAGGACTAAACCAGGACTAAACCAGGTCTAAAATATAAATTAAATTACAACATCAGGTTTAGATATGCAAAGCTTTGCAAAAAATACATACAGATTTTAATCATACTACCATTTCTACTATTTACAGTAGCAGAATGTAACAAAATACAAGTAATAAAGTATTGTACTGAAGTTAAAAAAGAGGTATCTGTACTTTACTTACATTTTGATGTAGATAGTTTTTACGTTAACTTGACTACATTTGAGAGAAGGTATCTGTACTTTCTACCCCACTATATTTTTGAACAAGACTGAAAAGCAAAAGTATTTTTAGGCTGATCTGAGATATGCTGAAAAGGCAAAAGCATACAGATAAAAAGATGGGGAAAAGTATCAATTCCAATATTCCTGTTGAACAAAATTCAGCACAAATCTTTATTAAAAACAGTAGACTGAAGCTTTAGTAGATCTGAAAATATGTGCAAAATACTTTTACTTGTTTACTCTTTAAAAACAGGTACTAATACCTTTACTTAAGTAGATATTTTGTTCTTGTGATACTTTTACTTGAGTATTTTTTTGCTTCAGTATCTGTACTTTTAAATAAAGGTGAACAGTGTAATTTCTCTGGTGGGGGCACTATCATGAAGATGTTATTGTGTTGTCTTGAGTGTTTGCATGGGTGATATTAAACTTATCTTACATGCATTTCTTTTATCATCGGTGTTTGCAGTGCTCCAAAATATTTTTAAAAACATACACTCCTCCACAGATATGACTTGTAAATTGGCCTAGAAGGATCTCCTGTTTGCCTCTATGGAGAGTTAATTTGTTTAATGCCATATACTAAAATATTCAAGGCAAAGTAATAAAATCTCCATGGTGACAAGAAGGTGGCGAGTCATCCTCCAGAAAAGTGTACCCTCGAGTAACAAAATTGAGTACTTCTTCCACTGCCACCTATTGACCCTTGCCCTCAGCTTTAGCATTTAGCCACAACATCTGTCCACCCTCACAACGACCACAGTACATCCTCAATTACATCACCATACTGCCCTTATATATCATGATATTTCACCAGCAACATGATATGACACTAGTGGGGTAGACGCACAGGCCCAGGGGTGGAGCAGAGGGGGAGTCAGGAGCAAAGGGATGAAAAGAGGGCGGAGAAGGGCACCCAGAGTCACTGATTTGTTTCTGAGGATTGTTATCAGCATCAATAATTCAGTCCAATCATTCGCCACTGAAAGCAGCAGGAGTCCATTAGTGCGGCCAGAGGGATGGACTGAAAAAGAGAGAAAGTGCCCTTAAAAGCAATTAATTTGGACCAAAGACAATAATGACTCAGACCATTAATCAAAGAGAAGGAGACCTGCAGATAAAGAGGTCATGGGCTAGTATACAGTGTATGCTAGTCTATGTATACTTTGAGTCTTGAGGAGGTGGTTATGTAATAAGTAGACGGAGAGGATCAGACATGCCTCCCCCCACACTCCAGAAATAGACACAAGCATGCATTTATAATATTATTTATAATGTAGTATTTGGTATAGGAGGAAAACAAGTAAGATACAGTCAATTTCATAGTCGTAGTATAGAAATATATTTGTTAACGATCCTGTATTACGCAGTGTTGCAATTGTGCACTTTAAGCCATGCTATTATATTGGTACTTCATTAAAACCATACTTAGAGTTGTGTTTTGTTTCATTCACACATGTTTGAGAGATCCTTTATTGTGAGTTTGTCTAAGTCTTCAAAACAAAAAGCTCTCTTCCACCTTGTGATGTCGTTTTGAAGTTAACAACTACATTTTACCTTTAGTTCAGTAGAGACTGGCAATTCAGTTCAGTCTGTTTTCAGTTAAAAACAAGAGCATAGCCTAAATTTGCAGGGTTTGTGTGTTAAATATAGGGATGTGCACAAATAAAATATTGATATATCGTATAGCCTAATGTGATGATACAGTATCGATATCGTGGGTTGCTGTATCGTTATATCACCAAGAGTATTTTTTGGTATATTTTACTCAATTATTTTGTTACAGCGCTCCAGTTTTGTTGCTTGTTCAGAGGAAAAAAACTTGTTTATGTGACACATTTATGCGACACATTTGACATTTTCACAGTTTTTGCGGATTAAAATATTTGTGATTCATATTCACTTTGCACAAGAAGTGGTTAAACAAAGACTTTTAGTATCACAGCCATGATTTAGCCATTATTTTTATTCAACCATATCGAAACGGTTTGAAATATATCGCTGTATGTATCATATCGTGGCCTATGTATCGAGATATGTATCGTATCGGCAACTTCTTAATGATACCCAGCCCTAGTTAAATAGGGATGTAATGATATCCAAATGAGTAAAACGTAGGCTGGGACACTTTTTTGCTTTTAAAATACCTTGACAAGATTTTGATGTGAATTATTTCCATCACAATCCCAAAAATTCAAGTAAAAAACATATTTCTTCATGTTGTCTGCACTGAAATGAATCATGGGATATGTAGTTCCCAATGTTTATAAGCTGTTGCTACTATAAAACCATGAATTTAAGCAAAGGAACTTGTAATTCGATATATTATGACAGCCCACGATATTATTGTGAGATTTTTGACGATACGATATCACGATATTGTTACATCCCTAGTGTTAAACATGTGTGAATGAAACAAAACACAACTCCAGGTATATTTGTGATGAGAAAACAACATTAGAACATAGATCAGAAAATAGGGCTTTAATAATTGTTAATATTTGATAATAATGAGCAAGATCATTCTCTCAGTGGTGCAAAAGAAGGCCAATTTTTAATATAATACAAAAACATGACGGTAGGGCTGCAAGATTAATCGCAATCGAATGAAAATTACAGTTTGAATAGACAAAACTGGTAGAGAGCCAAGGCTGCCATTTTTAAGTCCCATAATATCCTCCACAAACAACAAAATATCCAGTTTCATTCTGTATAAAAACTGCTAACCCTGTAATTCAGATCTGTTCAAACATGCTCTGAAATGTGATGCTTGAATTAGTTTGTCATTTCATTTCAGTGTTCAGTAACGCGGTTAAAATGTGAACTTTACAGTAACACAGCCCTTTTATTAAAACAGAAATTGCAAATGTAATCACAGAGCTTGTCAGAAGAATCAAAGTTAAATATTTTTCCAAAAATGGCTCAGCCCCTGTGGAGAAATCATACAGACTGGCACGGTGAATCTTAATGAGTCACGTTAGAGGTGTATCCGGGTCACATAGCTTCAGAGCCTGTCATAAGAGTGCGTACAAAGAGAACAGGTCAGCAGCTTTACTCAAAGTCAGTACCACCCTCTCTCCTCCCTCACACATGACACTATAGGCCTGTCATGAGGTTGAGGGTTCAAATCCTGCTCTCCACATAAAAATCTGACAAGATTTAAGCCACCGAGGGTTGAATTAATAACTTTTATGACTCATTACAGATGCAGACGAAGTACTAAAGGGTTTGACTCTGCTATTTATTTATGCCAACTCATGTTTCTTTAACAATATTGTAGTTTTTTGTTGTTTAAATCTGGTGTTTTATTATTATTTCAGTGACATAAATTAGTTGAAAGACTAGTGTACTAACAAGTAATGCATACAAATAGATGATAAACTGAACGCACACTGAAGCCAAGTTTTTTTTTTTTAAATAGTCATGGAAACTTATTGTAAATAACAGTGCTGGAGTCCTTCATTTCAATTTGCGCAGTATCTATTTATCTAATATGTATTTATCTTGCTGCAACAATGGAATTTCCCCATTGTGGCACAAATAAAGACTGTCTTATCTTATCTTCAAACTTTGTAATCGTGACAGACCTATGCGCACATGCTGCTGGCCTACATGGAGCTCAGGGTTTCCTCCTCAGCTCTTCACTTCCTTCACAGATGGTTCTACTTTCTGGAAGCTGAGTCACTGCTCCCCACACTCCAGTGTTTCATGGGCCTCTGACATCATCAGTGTGTGACGTCCCACATGTGAAAACCTGCACACCACATCCACAGGAAGCCCAATGTGTTTCCATGGAACGAGAAGGAATTTGTGGTCATTGCAGGACTTGAGAGGATTGTTCAAAAACTGTTCAGTCATGTGTTAGACTGAACAGAACAGAGTCATATTATAGCAGCCTGAACACATCTGTCTATGCGACCTCAGACTGTTATTCCATCTTATTCATCAGGAAGCCCTTCCTGCCACTGGCCTCAGATGCATATATAAGCCTATCAATCTAATGGAAGAGCACTCAAGAGCTGAGCACAAATTAACATTTAAAGTGATAGTATGTAACTTTCTGGAGGCGGAAAGTCACCTGCATGAGCCCATGGAAAATGAAAGTTAGAACCATACTTCAGAAACATTTTCCATGGAGACTGATATGTTTTATGTGTAAGTATTATAATCAAAGGAACAACTTTTCAGTGGAAACAAGCAGGAGGAGGCCCTGCTCCAGGTCAAATAAGAGTCAGGTTTGTGGAGATGCCCGCTCAGTTTTTGGGTGCAATAAAAACATCCATAATGAAAAAAACATGTTTTCATTTCAGTCTATTTTTGTTAGAGTTAAGTTACATACTATGGCTTTAAATAGCTCAGGTCATACTTGGGTTACAAAGACAACATTGGGTTGATCATTTCCTTCCTCTTGTATAGGTACTGCTGTCACTTTTACTTGAATTTTGAATCATAAAACTCACTTTATTATGCTGCTGATTTTTTATTCTGTATGGACTACAATTATAACAAAATGTCATTCTCTGTACACTTACAATGTATCTGAATGACAACAAAGTGCAAGTCTAAGTCTAAGTTTAAGTCAAACTTCAGCAGCGGCAGAAACCCTTCAAGTGTGCAACCACACTGCCCTCTGACTGACAGGGCATTCAGCTGAGACAAGAGACAATGAGATGAACAGCAGACTATTTTAATATTTGCAAATCATGTTCAGATTAATTTTTCTCAGCCCTTTCGTGCAATGTCAAAACTTGCCACATCATTAAGTGGTTGGTTTTCCATGGCCACCCTGACGGAAAAAGAAGCCAAACAAGAGAACCAGTAAAACAGATAATACATTTATTTTTCAGTAAGAGTCATGTGGAAAATCTGCTTTAAACAGCTCTTCAGTACAAGTGCCCAGACCAGAGCTGCATCACTAGTACAAACTCATTAATTTACTCAATATTTACTCCATGTTTTCTGTTTTGTTTATGGAAAAAGAAGACCTCCGGACCTGGTCAAAGCATGAATACAAACAGGGCTGTCTCATTTCATTACCACAAAATGACTTTTCTTTTTTATCAAGTTTGGATTACACTAAATACACCAACTCAAATCAAAATACTCAGACAAACTAAATGATGGCTTATTTCCATGTTGAAAAGGCCAGCACTGTAGATTCTTATTACAGCCTCTGAGAGCATGTTCTCTGGAAAAGCGCACAGTGACTCAGGGCTAATTCATAATGAGAACAGGGACGGCAGACGGGTGGAGGGAGGGATGGAGGGAGGGAGAGGGGGGGAAAGAGAGAGAAAGAAAGAGAGGATGGAGAAAAGAAGAAGAGAGAGAGAGAAAAAAAGGGGGACGAAGGGATAGAGAGGATGGGGAGAGAGATGGGGAGAGATGTGAAAGGAGAGAGAATGAACGGGGGGCAAAAGAGAAGAAAAGAGGAGAGAGAGGCGAGAGAAGAGAGAGTGAGACAGAGACAGAGAGAAAGGGAGAGAGAGAGAGAGAGAAGAGAGCAAGAGAGAGAGAAGGGAGAGGGAGAAAGGGTGAGACAGAGAGAGAATAGAGAGAAATAGGGGGTAGTAATGGAGAGAGGAAAAGAGGGATGGAGAGAGGGAGAGAGAAGGAGAGGGACAGTGAGGGAGGAAGGCAGAGAAAATTAGAACAAGCGTGAGCGAGGGAGACAGAGAGAGAGAGAGAGAGAATAAGAGAGTCAGACAGAGAGGGGGAGAAAGAGAGCGGGAAGGAGAGGAAAGGAGAGACAGAAGAGTAGGGAGAGATAGAGAGAGAAGTAAGAAGAAGGAATAGAGAGAAAGAGGGGGTAGTAATGGAGAGAGGATGGAGAGAGGGAGAGAGAGGGAGAGTGACAGCGAGGGAGGAAGGAAGAGAAAATGAGAGCGAGCGTGAGCAAGGGAGAGAGAGAGAGAGAGAGAGAGAATGAGACAGAGAGAGAGAGAGAAGGAGGGAGAAAGGACGAGACAGAGAGAGAAGGAAGAAGAACAACAAATAGAGTGAAAGAGAGAGGGGGTAGTAATGGAGAGAGGAAAAGAGGGATGGAGAGAGGGAGAGTGACGGCGAGGGAGGGAGGCAGAGAAAATGAGAACGAGCGTGAGCGAGGGAATGAGAGAGAAGGAGAGAGAGGGGGCGAGGTCAGATTGTCTTTTATCTGCAACACTCTGTTTCCTGGCAAAAGACGTGCACTTTTAATCCAGCTGATTTAGAGACAATCACTTTAAAAAGCGGCTGAAGCTCCACTGTACGATCGAGGCCATACACCACTATAATGTGTCCGTACAGCACCCGCCCAGGCCCACCGTCACCGTACAGCACCCGCCCAGGCCCACCGTCACCGTACAGCACCCGCCCAGGCCCACACCGTCACACCCGTACAGCACCGCCAGGCCCACCGTCACCGTACAGCACCCGCCCAGGCCCACCGTCACCGTACAGCACCCGCCCAGGCCCACACAGGTCCAACAGGCAGAGGCATCTCCACCGAACACAGCCATCTCCATGTGATGTTTGTGTTTACGTTTCAATTGTGCTCACGGCTGGAGGACATGATGAGATCTATGAGAAAACTGCTCTTATTCATCATAAAGCCCCATCTACATGAAGCAAACTCCCACCAGGCGATACACAGCAGTCCAAGTGAATCATATACTAGACCAGCTCACACTTCTACACAGTTGTACAAATGTAGGCCCTAATATAAAAAAAAAAAAATCTGATGTGATAATGTTGGTGACTAGAGGCCGCCACACACTACAGGATATTTCGGTCTTTAACGATTTTTAAACATGCGATCTCTGTCTGCGGACCACAGGTTATAAAGTTGTGAGCGTGATCTCCTCAGCTGTTTCCTGTCGACAGTAAAACCACTCGCTTTGAGACTCTTTAGTGTTAAAAAGATCAGAGCGCTGCACTTCTAGTCTAGATACAAGTTAAACTGTGTTGGTATTATGTGTGAAACGTGGTGCAATACTTCAGATACATGATTTTTAAAGCATAAAAGATTGGAGATAAAGTTCACAGGAAGTAGAGTCACTATCGCTAATCTGCACCTTCACCTCGATCTGTGCGCTGTGTGGATGTAAACAAACACATGTGAGGAACTACTCTGGCCTTTTTACTTTTAAAGAATGCTTCAAACTTGATTAACAGTGCGCTTTTGTGGACTGAGGGTCATTATTTGTGTAGGACAACTTCTATGCATAATGTGGATGAGATGCTGCACTTTAAATTTACCACTGTAAGAGAGGTGAGGAATAAAGTCTGAGTTCTGTGTCCATCACTCATCTGCCCCTGACGCTCTGTTTTATTGGCTGTTACCATAGCGCTGTTGATGTTTGAAGGTTATGATCTGACAGAGCAGCTCAGAGTCACACTGACACCACACACATGAGGAGCACAGCGGCTTAAAATCACACACAAAGACACAAAGTCGGATCACCCCTCCCTGAACTCAAGGAGAAGCACACCGCAGCCAAAATTGGGCAAATTCGCAGTGTGGCAGCCTTTAATTGGAGCATAAAAACACTTCTTCTTATGTGTGTATATCTGAAGATAGGAATAGAAGGACAATGTAGAAAGATAAGTGCTTCAGTGGGTCAGTGAAAGGTGCATTGTGTAACTTTTTAGTTAGAGTTGCATCACCTGCTTGTTTTTATGGAGATGGTATTACTTTGACTGATCAGTGGGTCAATCTCTGCACACATCTGACCGGTCTCTTAGTCTGGTGGCATCTCCTGCTTGTTTACATAAAGATAGTTAATTTTAATACTACACTGTGACACATTCAATGCAAAGCAATCACATCATGGAGACAAAAACATGAGCAGACCCTCCACCAGAAAAGTTACACAGTGCACCTTTAACTCCAGAGCTGCCCGGGGATTTCAGTATGTTATATAATCTGGCCAAGAAGGTCCATATTTGTTTTTCCAAGTATAAATTCTTGTTCAAAAGAGTGCACCTCAAATATATATGATCATTTCTCGTTTAAACTCTGAGCACCTCCCGACAGCGTTCAGCCTTTAGCTACAAGTTTAATGTGTTCCAGGATCCCCTTCTTTCCAGCTGTCTTTAATGGCCAAACATCTAAACTGTTTTGGTCAACCACCTCCTGTTTTAGAATGGGCTAAAATGTTTATTAAGACACGAGAGTAACAAGTCGTCAGGTTGTATTTGCTCAAAATCAACACTGAACTGACTGAGGCCTCACCAATGTGTTTTTTATTAGTGGAAATAGAAAAATAATGTTGGTGAGAATGAGGAAATGTCAAAATGCATTGTGTTTTGCATGTGACAAAACAATAGGACTGAATGATTTGGGAAATATAAGTAATTCTGATTTATGTTTTAATTATAGGATTCAATTCACTCAAAACTATTACTATCTCTATGTATCTGACCCAAACTGTGATCACAAGACACTACTGCAAAATGACAATTTATGCAGAAGTAGGGTACAAGGAAACAATGTATTTATATAAAGACAGATTCAACTTTTTATAAATAAATACAAAAAAATAATATATTTTCAGCTAACTCACCCACTAACTTCTCCTTTCTGTTGTTGACTATTTTTTTTCCCACATACTGCACGATTAGGGACTTTTTGTCTTTCAAACTGGGAATGCTGCTCCTGTTTTTTTAAGAAATTCTAATTCTTCATTCATTCATTTTTCATATTTAATCAAATTGTAACTATTAACAAATTAGAAAACTGCTTTGCAAGTAAATACTCTTGTATCATAATAATCCTCAATTTTATGATTTAGCTAAATTTTCAAAACCTTGATTAATAAAAGCACAAATTAATTAAATGTACTAATGATGATTTGATGATTTTTGTTTGATTGTTTGTTAATATTTTTCAATAATTTACATAATTTACAGCAAATCATTAAGTCAAATTAAATATACTTTGATTAAATTGCCCAGGCATAAAGTCAACTAATACAAATGTAGGTCGACTAAAGCACCATCAACCGATTAATCGACTCAACAACTACAAAACTACAGCCCCGTACACATGACTTCTTCAGAGGAACAGGAGGTTTTGAGCTGAAGCATCTCCTGCAGTGAATTGATCCCAGCAGCTCAGTGAGTTATGAAAGCCACAGAGCGCCAGTTTGTCAATGTCATTTTATGCAGCGTTAGCAGGTCTGTCTCCAGAGCAGAATTTTCATCTCAGAAACAACTAATCCAGCTGATACAGAAGTCTGGCCCACGTGTTTAACCCTGACAGAGACAGCACTTCTGGCTCTGAATGCAAAACGTCATCTCACAATGACAGATCTCCCCTAAAGCATCTTCAAATGAGTCCAGGAAACTATTCTTATAAGGAATAATAACTGTATGAACTATTATGGTAATGCAGGACTGCAAGATTAATCGCAATCAAATCAAAATTGCAATTTGAATTAGCAAAATAACAAATTAATAAAATATTTTTTTTGTTTGTTTAATCAGCTCTATGGTCAAAAACAAACCTCCACCCATTCCTCTGATTATTCAGCCTCCATCATGCTCTGAATGAGTGGCAGGTCAATATAACTATTAGCGGTGTGCAAAAATATTGAAATATCAATATATCGTATCATTTAATGTGATGATACAGTATCAATATCATGGGCTGCTGTATCGATATATCACCAAGAGTATTTTTTTAAATATATTTTACTAAATTATTTTGTTACAGAGCTACAGTTTTGTTGCTTGTTTAGTGGAAGGAAACTCGTTTATGCAACAAATTTGACATTTTCACAGTTTTGATGATTAAAATATTTGTGTTTCATTCACTTTGCACAAGAAATGGTTTAACAAATACTTTTAATATCACAGCCATGATTTACCCTTTATTTTATTGAACCGTATTGAGTAGATTTGAAATATACAGTATCGTATTGAACAAAATATGCACTGTATCGGGTGTAATCTTTCAGAAACAAATAGAAGCAGAAACAGTTTTAGTTTCCTCTTAAAAACTGTACAAATGATACTACGAAAGCAAAAATCCTATCAAATCAGAATCAGAATCTGTCTCTAATAAATTAATGAAATTATTTTTTAACATATCGCCAGCTCTAGGGTGTTCTATACATAGACTGAATAAAGAAGTGGACTAAGGGAGTGTGACGTCACCCACAGCGTTCGGCTCCAGTCAAATGAAGCTCACGAGGGCAGCATAGGAGGAGATTTAGACCTGAGATCCATATTAGGAAAAGGAATCTATTTACAAAATAGATAAATAAAAACACCCAGATCATGTAGAGAGGGTTAATACAAACATTTTAAGACCAAAATGATGAGGGTCACTGCAGCAATTAGAGAGAGACGGGTGACAGTTCTTCAATGTAAAGTCGATAGAGCCGGAAGCGCAGAACACTTTCTATATCTAATGCGGCGGCAGCGGGTTTGCTGTGTCCATTTATAAATACAGTCTATACTTCTATTCTAGCATTATGGTATTCAGCCACAAAGTACAGCGAAATAAATCATACAATAAGAAACAACAGAGAGCACACATTTGATCAAAAATCGCACAAAAAGTACTGCTCCTTTTGTTTGGCTTCTTCATTAATATTCTCATCACATGTGCGTGTAAAATGAAGACGTATGGTGGATGTGGTGGGCTCAGGTGGTCGGCCGTAGACAGTGAAGACAGAGTATCAGGGCCGAGGGGCTGGTGGGGGGTGCGTGGACATCAGATGGCTTAAATTGGGGTACAGCCGCCACAAAAAGGGGGTCCGGGGTCCAATCAAAGCAGTTAATCAAGCATATGAAACAGTCTGGTCTGTGGGACTCAGAGGCCTCGCCCATCCCTGGAGACAAGAGTGGGACCAGATGTACGATCACTGGACTATTTTGTAAAAAGAGACGCTGCTCCTTTAATGAATCTTTGTCAGGGAACATTGTGAGTAACGTTGTTTGGATGCTAGCAATGGCAGCTCAATGATAAAATGCACAAGCAGGACTCTCACCCACACAGAGAGCAGCCAACTAATGAGACCCAAACACTGGTTGCAAGATAGTATATCACAACTGAATACCAAATCTGAATCGTCGCAATTATTTGGTCGACATAATGTCCGTTGTTCACATAATAAAACCATTATTATGTTCAAACATTCATAACCCTGTAGTGAAGACTCTAAAACATGTTTGGAAATGCATGAGATTCTTGTATTAGTTCATTTATTCTTCTCCCCCTTTAATGCCATTGTCTTGTGTTAAAACTGTGATTTTTTTAATAGAATCCTACAATTAAAATATAAATTGCATATCAAATCGCAATACTACCCAAAATTCTACAGCCCTCCCACCCCACTGCTGAACATTTTTCACAACGACATTGGTGCTTGTTCATCTTAAAAAAAGTAGACAACATTAAAGGCTTAAAAAATATTGTTTTAAGATTGCTTTATGTGTAAAAAAAAAAAAAAAAAAGTTTTAAAATAAATTACATTTTGAGATAAATATTATTCTAAAAGTCATTAATTGTTGACGTCACCTCTTCAAATCTAGTTTGATTCCAGTGAAATGAGCATTACATCTGAACTTTTTAACTAATTTGGCAATTTAGAAAGCCAAAGCCAGCATTCTTTAGTCATAAGATGTAACTGCTTATACAACCATGGAATAATCTAAAATGTCACATTTAAAACATCTTTCAACAAAAAAAGCAAAAAAAAGGGTTGTGACTTTTTCGTACAGATCAGCTGGATTCCATTTTGTTTTCTGTCGATAACGAGAGAGTTCAGACTATAAAACATCATTACAACCACTCAGTAAAACAATAAATGTTCAGACGAAGGAGAAGATCTAGAGAACAAGTATCAAAGAGTTTTACAGTACTTTATATCCCAGGACAGAAGGTACACATGCCCACAGAGTAATACCACCCCTAATGTAATGAAAGCCAATGCTATAAAGTCTATAACACCCGTCAATAATGAAATCAAATCTCGCTACAGTCATATAATATTGTCTATGCCAGTAATCCAATACTGTATCCGCATAGGGCAATGCCAACAATTATTAGAACCACTTCACACATTTCTGTGCAATCCACAAAGTCACTTTGAATTGTGCTCAAAGTGAAAAACTCAAGTGACCCTTCATCTGGGACAAAGGCTTTACAGCTACACTTAGAACCTGCACCAAGCAGAAACAGCTCTCCACTACACTCAGACTACAATTCAGAGTCTGTTTACATATTCTGCAAACAACAGAACTAATGGAGACATTAGTTATCGTTACATTATCATTGATAAACAATAAATCATACATTAGTTTCTCAGTGGACATTTTAATTGTAGAACCGTCCCTCAGGGAAATGTGTCCTCAATATTTGCCCCAGTGCAGCCTTTAGACGATGTAGAAGCAGCAGGGACAGGGCCCAGGGCCCCTCTCAGATCTGGAGCCAGGAGCACCTGAAGGATTATTCTATTGTATGTTTGGGGTTCATGGGAAATAGTCTACATCACCCAGGGCCAGGTTAGTTCTACTGGCCACAAGGCCTTGTGTTTTAGGTGGAGAGTATCTGATACGTGAGCTGTTTACTGTATAGTAACTGATGCTAATGAAGTGCAGTGGACTTGATAAATTGAGCCGACACAGGCACAGCCCTCTGGGAGCTTTAGAGGTGAAGAAGAGGCAATTAATGTCCATGCAGGCCCAGGGAAAAGCATGAGGAATGATTCAAGCTGTTCTGAGAGACAAATCAAACGCACCCGGACACTATTTGAGGCTTATGCAGGAAATATATGAACAGGATGTAAAAGCACAAGGGGAGTTTCCCTCTGTGCTGCACACGACAAGAGCTCCTGAGAGCCACTGGAGCCGTCACATTCTTAATTAAAATCTATACTTAATTAAATCTAACATTTTTTGCAAAAAGACCTTTGGTGTGAAATGGTGGAAAGTATCACATTTTCTCATGTGAGTGTGATATTATATATACCCACAAACACAACTGGAGCTGATGACAGACTGTATAATAGTGTTTCCAGACAATTGTTTTTTACATGATTCAACACAGTTTTACCCATTTCTCCTCATCACCCACCTCACATCCGCTGCTCGAGTCAGTACTAAGTGTTTATAACGCATTTAGGTCATTGTTAAAGAGGAAATATAGCTGGCTCAAAGTAAATTTGTTTAGCTAATCTGAGTAAACATAAGACCGATGAGTCTTATTTGATGCTGTTATTTACATACACTTCCTGTCAGCGCTGTCAGCACACAGACCCGGTCAGTACAAATGTGACGCTGCCTTTTTGCATGATTGCAATTTCCAGTGGAAGATAAAGACTTAACAGCAGGAGCACTGGCTGTGCTCTGATAACCTAAAATGACTGCATCATTTCTTTTCGCTGATGAGGCCTGAGCGTGTTTCTTTTGCTTGAACTGTGTATTTCACTTCTCTGTGAGCACTTCCCGCTCTCTGAGAGTGACGGGGTCAGACTGCGTCACACACAGCTCATCTCAGTGAAGACGACAGCGCAGATACTGGAGGCTGTAGAGAAGTCTCAGCTCAGGTTTGTGGCAGTTTGAGGATCAGTGTAGGGCCCGCTGCGTGCCCTTGGTCTGACCCTGTTGAAGTGGACAAAGCTCTCAGTGTAGATCAGCATCACTCTGTCTCCAAAGAGAGGAGATATACTGCACATACACACCTACATATGCATATATCTGTATGTGTGTGTGCTGTGCTCTGTGGGCTGCTGTCTAGACCTGTCTCACACACTGTGCACCTGATGTCTGCCTTCAACTGAATGACATTTTAATCTAATACAAAATGTTAATTTCTCTGTGGGGGTATTTCATCATTTCAAAGTCACTTGAAAGGTTTTCCATAGTTACAACGACTCATCACAACTGACAGTGAACCAGCACATAAAGCAGTCATTAGATGTGAGCCAGTCAGTGGAAAACTAAAGAGATCATATGTTTGAACAATGCCACTCATCAAAGTGACACAGTGGCAAACGCACATGACGCCTCACAAATCACACGATGCTTTCACTGCACTTATTTCTTCCACATTCTATTAGTAGTTACATGGACCACAGTTTTTCTAACTGCAACAACAGATATAAAAACCTTGATCCTCATTAGTTTCCACTGGACAAGCACACTACAGTAATATAAGCAGTAAGAAGTTTCAGTAAGAAGGAATAGACTTGATCGTGAATACCAGTTCCAAAACCACAATGATAATAAAAAAAACACTCTAAAACACTTTATTTAGACATTTTAATAATAAATCATAGTATTTTCTTTATACTAGTCTATGTATTCTTATACTTGTCCTGATAGAGCTCAAAATCATTCTAAATCTATTCAGAAAAAGGTCAATTCTGTCTTGCGAACGTGACTTTTTAGTATGAATACTTGCTAAAATTAGTATATAGTTTCAATACAAATTTAGTACCTTTTGACCTGCTAATGATGTGAAAGAATATTTAAATTTATCAAAACTTTTCTAAAGAGAAGTCGGAGAAGGTCAAGACAGTAATTACTATGCTGCAAACAGGATCTAAAAAACTCTGTCAGGTGGTTTCAACAGGTTTCTGCAGGTAAATCTTCATGCCAAAAATGTTTCACTAACCACAGTATTTAAGCGTAAAAATATGACACACACTTAAAGGCTTAAAGGGACGTAGATTTAAAACATATTATGCGAAATGAACTTTTTTGAACTTTTAATCATGTCATAGTTTTTTCCTCTTTTCATTTATCCACTCAAGGTTGTATTTACGGTGATTCATGCGGGTTTGAGCAATCTTTCTATTCCTGTATTCAAGACCTCATTTGCAGACTCTTCAGCAAAATAGTTTCTTAGGTCATTTTAGGTGAATATAGTGATTTAAAATGTCTAAATTACAACGTACTGATCCACAGGTATCATAATTAAACTATATAGCAGACAAAAGCGCAATATATCTTCTTTAAAGATGCATTTTTTAACATTTCTATTGGAGAGTTTGTCAAAAGTTTTTTTTTTCTCCATGGAGATGTTATGGTTTTGTCTGAAATGTTTCACAATATGACATTAAGTGTAAAAATAGTGTCAGATCTGTGGAGAAGCACCCCCGCTCAGAGTCAGATCGCCTGTTTATTTAGGTATTTTTGAGCTATAAAACTACCTGTAATTGAATAAATATAAAGTGAAGCTGTTTAATGTATTACTGTGGAACATTCCCCAACCAAAACGTTACGCAGTGCACCATTAAGTTGTTTTAGATGAATATTGTGGTTCAAAATGTCCAAATGATAACACAATAATCCACAGATGTCGCAGACAAAAGCACAATATTCTTCTTTAAAACAGCAGACTCACCTGTCCTGAGACTGCTCCTCGTACATCCTCTCCTTGCCCTCTTTGAAAAGCCGAATCGCCCTCTTGGATTTCTTCATCAGGCTGTCAATGTAGATTTTAAAGTACTCATTTTCACTGAGTTGTGTGAGTTTCTGGTTCTCCTCATATTTGCCCAGTATTAGCCTGAGGTGCTGGTAGGCGTCAGGTAAAATATCCAGGATATACGGGGGACTGTTCTTCAGCTGTAATCTGGGGTTCTGACAGAGGCGAACCTGCCAACAGACAATAATGTTAGAGGAGCATCGTGTAACTTTTTTGCTGAGATGTTATTGCTTTGCTTGGGATGTTCCACAGTATAGCATTAAAAGTCTACTCCACTTTTGTTTGATTAGAGGTGATTTTATTGTTCAGAAATACCTTTAAAAACATGCATCACCTCTCTGAACTGGTCAGTACCTTGGTCTCCATCGAAATAAATAAATTTAATGCTGTACTGTGAAACATTTCAAGTTACACTGCACTTACACAGTGCACAGACACATTAATTATGATTTTGTCTCCTGTTTAAGACTTTGGTGCCTGTGGATCAAACGTCATCACAACAAAGTACCGCAATTTGAATGGACATAATTAGCAAATCGCAAAGGCAGCAATTTTTGAAATATACTGTAATTTCCTCCACAAACAACAAAATATCCGGTCTTATTCTGCAAAACATGCTCACCCTGTTGTTCATATTTTTATCAATTCTTCTGAACGAGTATAAAATCTGAACTTTGAACAGAATCTTTTTGTTATAAAATTGCAAATTTAATACAGATTAAAATATTACAATATTTTTCCCAAATTGTTTAGATTGTTTTTGATTTGTACCAAAATCCCTGAAGCTGAACCATACGTGTATCATCATTTTTATTTTATTTTTTAAAAATAGCCTTATATTGGAGAACAGTAAGTAAAAAGTAGAGGGGTTAGGATAAATCGGGAATTTTCAGAGCAATAGCATCTTGATTGCAGAGGAATAAAGATTATTCTAAATATAACTTTGAGTGAGTAGGCTAAATGAGGCTGGGGAAAAAATATTACGTTTGACTGCTCTTAAAAAGTCGATTTCGCATAATATGTCTCTAAAATGAGTGCGGTGATAACATTTTCAAGGTAGAAATTAAAGTAGGGCAAAACCAAAACCGAGGAAGTAAATAATCAAAGTACTTAAAACTGGTAATCCTACAGTCCTGAAGATGGCTTCAAACCGCCAAAACAAGGTAAATACTGTTATATTGTTTTTAAAAAGAACCCAAGAAATTTATTGGTGATATCATATCTTGTTTTAGAGGAGGAAAAAGCCTAATAAGTTCTAAAAGACGTATAAAGTCACAAAAATGCAGCACTTACAACTTTGTCCATAAACTTCCATGTTTTTTCCACTGTGCGTCGGTCTGCAGCCGCTTGTTTGGGGGGGCCCACCGCGTCGTGAATGGCGTCTATGATCCCCAAAATCCGACCCTTGCTCCGGTTTGGTCCTCGTCCTCCTGGAGCTCGGCCACTCAGAGCTGTTGCCATTTCCTAAAAACTGACACAAAAGTTTCTTGGGTCATCTTGTTGACTTGTTGTATATTTTAATTGTCAAAGTTGAGATAAGATATCAGTAAAATGTTTACGCGTGGGTGGACAGTAATAACAAAGTAATAAAAATATAGCCCAATCACAATTATTTATAGGGGTAAAGTTTAAGAAAATGTGGTCCAAAGTTAAATTGAAGTAAACAGATTTAATTTTACCAAGTGTTACCAGTTTTAAGTTTTTTAAATAGCATACAAAGTACTTCAAAGTGCTTCACAGAATAAGAAAATACAATACAATGCAACACAAACATAAATAACTTCAATAATCATCATAAAATGTACATTAAGAGACTGACATTAAAAGAGAAGAGAGAAAAAAGCGGAATAAAATTGAGTAGTCTGTCTATAAGATGATGTGCTCCTCATGGCCTTGCATGCTGGGTTGTTTACAAAAAAGTTGCGTCACGTAGGCTACAGTCCACAGCCCTAAATAAGATTCTTTGTTTTAGGCGATAATATTCTGTGTTCTGAGAGGTAACTGTAGCCTACAGGAGCAGAGACGCGGGGGAGTTAGTAAACTAGCCCTTGCCTTATGCCACAAATAACTAGCCTAGAGCTTTCCGGGCTTTTCACAGCTTTCAGATCAAATCAGTTCAAAGGGAAGTAAAGTCCCAACTTACCGAGCTATGGGGAATGTTTGCGGGGATCTCTCCTGAACTCGGTCCACCACATCCAGCGCACACAAAAAGGAGTGTCCAAGAGTCCGGAGAAAGCAGAGCCCGGAGAAGTGTCCAGGCTGTGTACGAGCCAAACTTCACTCCAAAGCGCCCATCTTCTCCAGCCGTACCGCAAACACTCCGCTCCACTCAAACTGTCTGGAGTTAGATCAACGCGAGGCTCTGAGCTCCTCTCCACAGTACATGTTTGTACCGCGACATCTGCGTAAAGACGCGCAGTGGCACACGCACCACTGGATCTGTGCATTTCAAAATAAGACGCACGACAAAAACTATTTCCACCTCGCTTTTCCTGTTTTGCTTATATATATTTTAAAGCTAAATGACAAAGTTACAGTGAAGTATGGGGTAACATGAGGGTAAAAATGTTAAACTATCACTTGTAATAATATCCATAAACGAAAAACACAACACCATAAACAGGAAACGTGAACTTTAATAACATAAAAGTTACTAAAGCTCAAAATAAGCGCTGTTTTTTGCCCTTCAAATGTATTTTACATGTCAAATCTTTATAGGCCTAGTTGTAACTTTATTTCCACTATAGCTGCCTTGTGTGTGTGTTTTTTTTTTTAAGATTTCAAGTATAATGACTGCTTTCAAAGTATGAAGTCATGTTTTCCAGAAAGCAACCAAGTAAGAAAGGAAAAAAGCTTGTATTATGCAGGGCCAGGTAAAAAGTTGTGGTCAAGTCCAAGTTGGCGCGCACGGTTCCCTCTGCGCACTGCCCAGACGAAATAATTTATGATTTCCCCTAAATAAATTAATACTTAACTTAATAATTGCTTTGACCTGTTCTTTTACCAGCTATAACAAAAACGTGTATATTTTCTTTCAAGTGAATGAGCAGTTTTGTTACAGTTTATTACTATTGGAGGGTGAATTGGAAATGCTTTTAATGTGAAGACCTCCTGGTGTGACTTCCTCCCGTGCGTGTGTCTCTTGTTGCAGCCGTAGAGAAGAGTGACAGGAGAAAGACCGCTCCCAAATAAATCCACACAACTCCGCGAGATCCATGGCTCGGTCTGAAAACACGGCACTGAACCGGAAGTGACACAAGGAGCCGCGTGGGTGTCTCAAATATGAAGCCCCTGCACAGTTTCATAATAAAACGCACGGGGACGTCAGTAAAGGTCCACTTATGATGATCCAAGTCCGCTGGTATGAAGCTGGATTTATGAGTAACAGTTTACACGACATTCTTTGGGCTAAACAGTCATTTATTCTTTATTGACACTCCTTTTCTAGTAATTAACCACTAATTACATGCTTAGTAAGCTGCATCCTACACACTACTATAATAATAATAACTGTCTTTAATAATAGTCAGCATTATTTTAACTTTGTTTTTCATGCACGTGGTATGTTGTGGTTAGGCAATATTAGAAAAACTTTTTTGGACATCCTACAAGTGGAGTATGAGGCTTGATCAGATAAAAATGACACGATTTGCTTTCTCAGGTTTTTACTTTGACCAGTAGATGGCGTTTATTTACACTGTAATTTTCAAAGTGAAATACTGTACAGTAGTTTACACGGTTCATCCACTGTTACCTTAACTTTATATAAACCAATAAATACAATATATTTAGTGCACTGTTTCTGAAATAACACATTTATAAAAGACTAAGAATGTGAGTATAGCTTGTAAGAACTGATAGTGTTCAACATTTATAACACAGATGTAGCCTTCAGAGCAGTGTTTCCCAAAGACTGGTTTGCGACCCTCAGGTGGGTTGCAAGAGATTTATTTTTGAGCCACCTTGTCACAATCTGCATGTAGGTGTGTGATATACAGTTCTACAGATTAGTTTGTTCCAGTATTGCTGGTTCAGTTGAACGTTGAAAAGAAAAAGAAATGAGCTACATTTAATGTAAAAATAGGCGACTTATGGATCCTTTTATTGCTGGTTCAACGAATGTTTTTCATTGTTTAAAACTTGAGTTATACTAATTGGTCAGAGAGACAATCAACAATAGTCAGTCAACAATCAAATATCCTCCTTAATATTCTCAATAATGGTCAAATTCACCTTTATTTTGTGATTACGAATAAAGTCTATTGACTTGGGTCACGAAGGTTTGTGACTTTTAAATATGGGTCCCCAGAGAAAAAGTTTGGGAAACACTGGTCTAAAGAAAGAGTCAGATAAAGTAAAACCACATTATGTAACTTTTCTTATGATTGATGCGCCTCTTTGATTACCCCCCTGAAGATGTTATGGCTAAATCATACCTAGAAAAACTAAAATGTTTCCTGTGAGAGTGCTTGCCTCTGCACAGATTTGACCTGTAATTTGGTCTGGTCTTTTTACCTTCTCTTTATGGAGATCAAAGATTGCAGAACATTCCATGTAAAGCAATAACTTCCTCATGGAGAAAAGTTACGTACAGCCCCTTTAATGACAGGTTCTATGATTGGATTATAAAATGTCTTTGTAAATAAATGTGACCGGACCTTTTCTGTGGTCTTCCCCAAACTCTGGGACGCTCTCCCCCCTCACATTAAGACCACCCCTTCAGTTGATGCTTTTAAATCGTAATTAAAGGTGCACTGCGTAACTTTTCTAACAGAAACTCTGCCATCTTTTTGTCTCCATGGGGATGTTATTGCTTTCCTTGGAATGTTCCACAGCATGACATTAAACAAATCCATCTAGCATTTATTCATTGTGAGTCTCTCTATTGGTCAAAAATATAATTCCTTCTGTGAATAGAGGTGACTCTCCCTACATCTGAATTGTAATGTAGCATAGTGCTGAAAACTGCTTATCTCCCTTAGATTTAATCTATGCTGTGGAACATTCTAGACAAAGCAATGAAGTTTCTATGGAGACAAGCAGGGGGCGGATCCTCCACTAAAATATTATGCAGTTCACCTTTAAAAACACACTTTTACTCACTGCTTTTGAACCCAGCATGAGAGTTGTGTGGTCCTGTGTTTTATTGGTCTCATTTTCTATTTTTTCAATTGCTAATTTTAGTATTTGATATATTTTAATTGATTTGCTTATACATTTTTGATGCTAGATTTTATTCAAAGTGTTAATTTATATTCTTCCATTTCTGTGCAGCACTTTGGAGACTATGTGTTGGTAAAATGTGCAATATAAACAAAGTTGGATTGGAAATGAATGACTATTTTCTGCTTACGATAAACACCAGGGAGAGCAACTCAAACTTCTAAAAAAAATAAAAAATAAAAATAAAAATCTTTATCAGACAAGTGCAGTCCCACCTCAGCCCCCAAACAGCAGCTATCAGCCAGACACACACACGGAGGGCGTTACAATCAGAAAAGCACACACAACTCTGCCCCATGTGACTATGTTGTGATATAGACCTTTAACATGCTACAGACCTTAACTTAACTCTGAAGAACGAGGAACAGCAAAACTCTTGAGACCAGCCACCGCATTTCCTACATGAAACAATAACAAAAAAATGAGGTTAGTTCAACATTTTGTGGACTATTTCTCATTCAAAAGATACAATATTGTGTTTCAATTGTTAATTCTTATGGCAAAAGTCCTAATTTGTCATCATTCTGAAATCAGTGGTTAAAAATATGCTATGATGTGGTACGTTTTTAACTTTTTTGTTTTGTTTAGGTCTAAAACATCATTCACAAAAACAGAAATAAGTGACTGAAGAGTATGGCTGAGTCAAGACCAGAGTTTGGTAAGATTTGTTATAGATTTAAACTTAGACAAACTTTATTAACCCATGAGGGAAATTATTTTAGACACATCACAATATAATACAATAACAAATAGTAAAAAATATAAATGGTAATAATAAATTCTAAATAAGTAGTAAAAAAGATAACAAGAGTCAGGTGTCAAATAAGGCATAATTATATAAATGTATGTGTACACGTCAAAATAATGTAGAAAAATAAGTAATAAAATATCAAATTATTGTTATTATAAAATGATACATTATTTATGTATTTAACACCATAACTAAAAATGCTAAACAGAGCAAAATGCTAGACTTTTGATGGTTGTTTACAGAGCTGAAAAATAAAAATTATGTTAAGAATGAACAATAAAGACATCATAAAATTTAGGAGCATGTGAAAGGTTACATCAGTTTCTTTTAATTATTATTTTATTAGCTGATTATTATCCAAGATCAATATATTCACAGGTCTTTTATAGATGACATTTTGAGGAGTTTTTTTTTTTTTTTTTTTTGCCCGTTCAGAATCTTGGAATTGTTAGTTGCTATGATTTAAGTTTTGTTGAGTTAATCTCATTTTAAAAAATTGAAAGCTTGACTACTACTACAATGACTACTGACTATTTGTACTTGCGTAAATTGAGTTATATTGGTGACTCTCTATTTTATGATTAAGTTTGATCAATAATAATAATAATAGATGTTTTACTGTGTTTTAGTGGTCTCCTTCTTGGAGGATTTCAAGGAGGAGATCATTGCTCGAGCAGAGTGCCCTGAAGCCATCGTAGAAGCCTGGATGTCCCAAGAGCTGGTCTCAGACGAGGAGAGGACAGACATCACCAGTGCTTTAACACCAACAGACCAACTGAGGGCGCTGTTTCACACTGTGGAGAGGGGAACGCCACAGACGCAACACAACTTTTACAATCTTCTGAAAGAAAAGGAGGCTGAGATTGTGGCAGAACTGGGTATAGCAAATAGTTATGGTTAAATATTATAGAAAACATGTGCTTTTTTGTATTTAGTGTTAATATTTAAGTAGTATGACATTTTTAATTCATTTATTGTATTGTAAACAGCCATCTAGATCTAGAATTTAATAATAGAAAGTCCATTTACTTCCTCAAAAATGCCCCCATCTTAGTAGTAGCATTTTATCATAGAAAGCACCAGATTCTCATTTATGTTTTAATGGTTGAGAAAAGGTTATGTGACATTACTGAACCTCACAATTAAGTATAAAAAGGTGGGTGGAGATAGGAGGAAGGTGAAAGAGATTACTCAATTGTGCATGAATCAAAGCAAATTACAACTTCAAGTGACATAATGATAGTGGACCTTTATTATAATATGGTTAAAAACTCATAAAAGCGATTTTTCTTTTTGATATATGATGTCTTTCACTTTTCAGAGCAAAGATGCCACAACAACAAGGTCACACAAACAGAGCTAACCTGGACACAGGCCAAACCTGAAATTAACATCAAATCTAAAAAAGAGAAAATTATAAGACAGAAACACCTATTAAATGAAATTATCAGGGAAACTAGAACAATTTGGGAGGACAGACAGCTTGAGAAGGAGGCTTTCCACATTTTAAACAAAGCAACCAGATTAGTGAAAGAGATCGAACAACTTTGGGAAAATATGGAACACGAGGAAAACCAACAGAAGTTAAAAATGGATGCAGATAAACATTACATAGACGAGATGCATTCAAATGTCCAACGTGAAAAAAGTCACTTGGAACGAATCAAAACTGAAATCCAGACAGAGAAAGCCAAGTTAGAACAAGACAGACAGGCCGCTAAGGCAGAGATGGATGAGTTAAACAATTTAAAGAAACACATTGAGATACAAAATAAAGAGCTCGATGAGAAGTTATCTGATTTAAACACACAGGTACGGGAAATGGAAGCAGCTAGTGCAGAGGCAGTGTTGAGGAAAAAAGATCTGATCAAGACCATGAAAATTAATAAAATAAAAGAAGGAACCTTGATTAAAATGAAGGAGGAGACAGAGCAGGACACGAAAAGTCAAATCAAATGGATCAACTTCCAAATTAAGAAGAAGGGACGGCATCTGGACCAGCGGCTGGAGAGGACCATGAGACAAAGAGATGAACTGGACATTATGAAAATCAAAATGGACCGGCAAAGACAGGAGCTGCAGCAGAGAATGGAGGACATGGTGAACAAGATGGTGGTTGTGGCTCGTGTGAAAGATGGTATGAAAACAACAGTGGAGGAGTTGGACAGCACCAGAGCAGAGATGCACGAAGTTCAGAAGGAGGCCAGAGAGAATCAAGAGCAAATGAAGCGATATGTGGTGAGTAGTGCCTATGTATTATGGTGTTTCAGTGACAGCTATGTTGTGAAATTAAAGGTCCTATATTATGGAAATTGACTCTTGTGAACTTTAAGACATGTTATAATACTGTTATCTTTTCAAAAAATATACCTGGAGTTGTTTCATTCACGCATATTTGTTAATCATTCATTGTTCGGCTGTCTACATTTCCAAAGTTTAAACTACCTTTTACTTTTAGTTTTATAGAGATAAGCAATACCAGGGCTGAAATCATCCAAATAATTCTGGTGAAGATGTATGGACTTTAAAAACACAGCAGACCACTTCACCACATGACATCACAAGGTGGAACAGAGTATTTTCTGTTTGAGAGAAGAATTCAGAGTAAATATGCAGTGCATGAAATAAAACACAACTTCAAGTTTGTTTGTGTTGGGGTGCAACGATATTCGATATAATATTGAACTGTTCGATAACGGTCTCACAATTTGATACACGTGTTCGTTCGATACACGTGTCAGTATACACGTGTCCCTCCATGTGCACTGTGTTGTCATTTATCTTGGTCAGAAAGGAAAACAGATATCACAGCGTCCTCCTCAGATGCAACAAGAAAACAGCTGCAAAGGGACTTGCAGCTGAAATATTCTAACAGAGGTGGATTTGATTTTTCTGTCACTTTGAATTTTATGTTGAAAGACCCAAGAATGACAAAGATATCAACTTTTAAATGCTTTAGAATCGCTTTTGGCTTTATATCAGCTTCTAATCTAATCTAATGTGCACATACTCACCCGCCACACGACCTGCGATATACACAATCTATTTCTCAGACTCTAACACACAAGTTTTACACAGAAAACGGTCCATTGAGACATTTCTATGTAATATAACATAGTTTTAGTGTTGAGAAAGAGGAGGGCAGTGTGGGAGGAGCTACTTCACATATAAACTGCAGCTGTACAGTTGTTCTAATGTAATGCATTGTATGTACTGTACTGTTGCGTTAACATCATAGTGTTACACTCATTAGCAGAAAAAATTACATGAGGTTTCTTTTTGCATCTTAAAATGTATCAAAATCGGATCAATATCGTGTATCGAGATACATATTGAGTCGTAGGAAAACCATATTGTTGCATCCCTAGTTTGTGATGAGGAGACAACATTGTAACATAGATCAGAAAATGCCATAATATGGGACCTTTAACAAGCAAAACAAGTGTCTTTAATAAATTTATATTTTTTGGTATTCAGTTGTTTCAGTTGTTAATGTATTTATTTATTTGAGAGGGACAATGATCACATGTATATAACAAATGTAAATATGTCAGATAATGTCTATCAAGCTAATTTACATCCGCACTGAGTGAGTATTAAAGCTAGAAACACTAATTTCTTTTTATTCTTTATAAAGGAACTACTGAAAGACCTGAAAGTTAAAGTTGACAGATGGGTTGCAAAAGAAAATCAAAAAACACCACTTGTAAGAGTCTATGTCCAGCCGGAAAACATGATGGACAGTGAAGAACGCAACATCTCTTTAGAGTTGCAGGGAGACATGTATGATGAAACAATGTCTTTTCAATATCAAGAAGAAATGATGCGGAATGAACAAGAAATTGAAGACATCCAACAACAAATCTCTCAACTCATGGATGAGGAGGAGACGGTGAGAGGACAAACCAGGTCAGATATGGACAACATGGCGGCTACAAGTGAAGACATAAAACAGCTGATCGAAGAAATAAATGAACTGCAAAGCCCGGACGCAAAATTGGATTCAGAGGACAAATCAGCAAAGGTAGAAACACATGGGCTGATACAGAAAACAGTACGCACATTTCAAACATTATTTACTTCAATTTGGGGGCAAAAAGAAGAGACAATAATTATACAAGAGACGCACGAACAAGAGGAAAGCGAGGAGAGTGATTCGATGGGGGCAGATGTTGATGAAGAATATTCTGCAAGTGATATTCAAAGACTGAGAGAGGAGATGTACACGACCATAGAGATAATCAGAGCAGTGAAGTTGGAGCTCTGGCCAGAATCCGAAGACTGTTTTGTGGAGGAAGAGTTTGTCCTTAGCGTTGACACTGAAGTGCTGCTGCAAGAGATAAAAGAATTCCAAGAAGTTTTATTAATGATAAGAGACGACATGAGAAACCTGAAGGAGGAACTGAGCAGCATCAAGACTTTCAAAATCACAGCGAAGAAACAACAACGCAACCTGGACATGAGGTTAGAAAAGAATATGAGAGCGAGAGACGAGCTCGACATTTTGAAACGGAAAGTTCAAAGACAGCACGAAGCCCTTCAACAGAAAATAGACAGAATACAACGCGTCAAAGATATTGTTGAACGAATGTCTGAAACGATACGAAAAAGAAGTGAAGAGCTTGACAGTGTGATAAAAGAGAATGAAATATTATTGACATTGATACAGGAGCTTTGCGCAAAGTCGCAGGACAAAAAACAAGACATGGAAACCTTAAAATTGAGAATACAAAACGAATGGATGAAAATGCAATCAGAAATTAGTAAAATTATCAATATGAACCAAATTGTTCAAAATCAGAAGCAACAACTGGATAATAAGAGGCGCTTGACCAAAAAAGAAATTAAAGAAATGGAGGTGATTAAGGCTGAGCTAGAGGTAAGGAGGAGAGAAAGTGAACAGGCTTTCAGAAAGGCTACGAGGAAAAAAGCCGAACTGGAAAATATGTGGATTCAAATAAGGGAAGAGAGGGATGCACTGAGAAGAGAAAGCAGTAAACAGAGGAGGGAGCTGGAACAGAGGCTAGAAAGGACGATGAGAGAAAGAGACGAGCTGGACATACTGAAAATAAAGATGCAGAGACAGAGGGAGGAGCTGTCTAGGGAGATGGAGGTCATTAGCAGAGAGAGAGAAAGCATTCAAAAACAGCTCGCGGTAATTCAGCAGCACGAGGAAAGAGAAGGTACAACAGAAACAGGAAGTCGGATAATGTACGTTCATGAGTTTGTTGGCGAGTTTTATAATGTGAAGAAAAACATTGACAGAGGGTTTGAGATGGTCGCGATGGAGATTACAGAAGTTTTCGAAAACGTTAAAATTGAGTGGCGAAAGCAGCTGGAAAACTTACAGGAAATCCATTTGGAAAGGAAGAACATAAAGGACAAAATGGACAGAATCAAATCTCTGCTTTGTGTAATCCAAGAGCAAAGAAGTTCCCAAGACAGATCAGAGAACGAGGAGAGTCGTAAACGAAAAGCAGAATTGGATTTCACTTTACAGAAGGTGCAAAGGGAAATGAGAGAGATGGAAGTTTTGAAATCAGAACTGGAGTTGACAAGGAAAGAAAATGAAAAATTAGTCAAAAAAGGAATAAAGAAAGAACAAAATGTAAAGGCGTTGTGGGCTGAACTTGAGGTAGAGAAGGATGCTCTGATGAAGCGGAGGATAGAAGTAGAGCAAAAATGGGAGAGTGTGAACCAAGAAAAGGATCAGTTAGAAATAATGAAACTGCTACTACAACAAAATGAAAACACAAAGGATCTAATATCTTCAATTGAATCATACAATAAGATCAAAATGTGTGCAGAAAAGATGAAGAATGTGAAACAGTACTTTGAAAAAATAATTGACGCTTTCGAGATGGAAAGCAAACGCCTTACAGATCAGACCGGCTTTCTAAACACGACTAAAGAGGAAGTGGAGAAAATCAAAATGGAGATTAGACGACAAAAAGACATACTGATTAATGTAACAAAGCTAATGCATGAAAAGCAGATTTATTGGACCCAAGTCGAGGCAGAAATTGAGAATGAAAAGCAGAGAATTGTGAAAAATTTTGAAGAGTTGGAGAAGGAAAGGGAAATTTTCAAAAAGCAGACTGCAATGTTCGAAGTTGACAAAGCAAAAATAACAAGTGAGGAAATTGGGACCCTGGGTTTTGATGATGGAACTGAAAGAGTGTTAAAACTTGAGAAAGGTGCAGTCCAGATGGAGCAAGAAAGAGCTGAGATTCAATCTGAAAAGCGAGATAATTTGTCAGAGGAAATAAAAGCTTTGCCAGTGGAGGATGGTGAAAACCTAATGAAAATCAAAGCTGAAATACAACAAGAACAGGAGGAGCTGGCTAGATTCAGAGAGACAATTGAAAAAGAGAAATCAGAGTTGGATTTAATGAAGTTAGACACGCAATTACAGATGGCTCTGATTGAACAAAGCAAACAGAATATAAAAGCGGAAATCGAGCTACTCATTGCCGCAAAGGCAGAGATGGAGAACAAAAGGCAACACATTGACAAGCTCCTAGATGAGATAAACTGTGAAAAAACCCGCGTTAAAGATCTGTCACTTCAGATTAGCGAAGCAAAAGAAAAATTGGGGAAATTCCAACTGACTGCGTTGGAACAGAAAGACAAAGAGGAGGATCAAGAAGAAATGAAGATGGCTTTAATCTCGGAGACAGAACAATTCAAAGATCTCATTAGGGCACTCAGTATGATGAAAGCCGAGGCTGAAAAGGCCATTAAACACACCAGGGAGGAGAATGAACAGCTTAATACAACGAGGAGAGACGTTGAAGACAAACGACAGATGTTGGTGCAAGAAAAGGAAAGAATAACTGTTCAACTGCCAATGCTGAGAATTCACTTGAGAGAAAAATGTGAACAGGTCATGAAAAATAAAAATGAGGACGTCAAATTCAAAATACAAGTAACAGAGCAAAAACAAGAAGATGTTGACAAGTTATGCGATGGACTGCGAAAGAATCAAGAAAAGTTTGAACAACAGAAAATCAAAATTGCGAAGTGTGTCGATCAAGTTGGTAAAGAAAAGCAGCGATTGGTGAGTTTGAAGCAAAAAGAAGGAAAATCTAAAATGGATGTAACTGAAATGGTTGAGGAATTGCCTTCAGTGAGTGAGATATTAGACAGAAAAGCTGAATTAGAATGCACATTGACAAATCTTCACCAAATGGAAGAGGATATTAGAAGTTCTCTGTCAGAGATCAAAACTGAGAAGGCCAATCTCCAAGTTCTGGCCAATGAAGTTCAAGCACAAAAGGACACACTTCAAAAGATTGTCACCGCTACAAAACAAAAGGGACGGAAAGGCAGTAAGCTACTTCGAGACGATAGACAAGTTGAAAGAAAATTATCTGAGTTCAAAATCAAAGAAGAGAAACTTGAAATCATGAAAATAAAATTAACAGAAATTGCAGAACGAATTTGCGGAGATGTGGAAGAAAAACTCAACAAATTAGATCAACAAAGTGAAAATGTAAAAAGTTTAAATGTTTCAGTGGAGCGGACTTACACCAATCTGAATGAACAGCAAGAAGTGAAAAACTTGAAAGCAACATTGCGCAGAGAAACGAAAACAATTAAAAGCTTAATTTCTGCACTGAAGGCACAAAAGGAACAACTGGAATCTGCTGTTCAACCTGACATCTTAAAAGAAAGAAATGATCTTGAAAAACTGAAAACTCAACTAAAACAGGAGAGAGAAAGTCTGGATTTGGAAAAAGAAAAGATGGATAGAGAAAGAATGGAAATGGAGACGATGAGAGGCGACATTGACAGAAAACTCAACCTTGTGAAGCTACTAAAACAGGAAAAAACAAAAGTTGAGAGCTTGGAAAAAGAATCAAGACATGCAGCAGAAGAAGTGGAAAATGTGAAACCTGAAATGGATCTAGTTGCCATAAAAACGGAAATATCAGACAGTGAAATGCCTGAAAGGATGGTAGACATGAGACCAGTAATCAATACAGTGCAAAGTGTTCAACAACTAACTCATAAACTGCTTTCGGAAATACAAAACAAAATGGGTCGAATTGAGGAATTACAGATAGTATTTGAACAAAAGCAATCACAACTTAATAAACAATCGGAAAAAGTATCTGGAGATGCAGAGGTGTTCAGAAGAGATGTACAAAGTCTGCAAAGTGTCATTTCAGACATGATTGAGAGACAAAAGAAAGAGTCCGAAAAGATGATTCATGAAACTTTGGACAGAGAATTCGTGAAAGCTGAAAATATTTTGATGAATTCTGAGCAAATAAAGACATTGGAACATATTCAGAAATCTATAAGAAAAGAACAAGATGAACTGAGACAGACTGCAAACAAGCTTAAAGAAAATAAAGAAAATATTAGCAGTTTGATCGCTGAAACTACTAAAGAGAAAAGTTCAGTTCAAACACTGGCCAATCTAGTGCAGAGAGAAAAGGGGCGTTTTCAGAATATTTTGAGTAACGTACAAAAGACAGCTCAAGATACATGTCAAGATAAGGCGACACAAACAGAGGAAGAGGCAGCTAGAACAACAGAAGAAGAGCAAAGAATGGAGAAAGATGGACGAAAAAGCCAGACATATCAAAAACAAGACACATTTCAAACTGTGAGTGAAAAATGTCTTAAACTGGAGAACAGAATGGAACAAATACAAGCATGCAAAGCTCTAGAAAATAAATGTGTAGAACTTGGTCAAGAAAAACAAAACATAGTAGCATTCAGTGAAGTGTTGAAAACCGAGAAGACAAGTTTAAGCGGTAAAATATCCGACATACTAAAACATATACAAGGAAAAAAGGGGTTGAAAGCCACGGTTGTCTCTACTGAACCACAAACTGTCATTCCAAAACAGGAACAAATGGTATCTGATATCAACCAACAATATGCTACACTGAAAAAGCACAATGAAGATATGATAAAGCACTGTAAGAAGTTGGAGGCATATAGAGCAGAAATACAAGACAAGAGAGAACGACTGAACCTTCTGTTCAATGAGGTAACAACAGAGCAAAGCAAGATTAAAGATTTGGCAAGTGATGTTCAAAATGTGAAGAAAGGTTTAAATGATTCCGTAGAACTGATTCAAACTGGAAATCTACAGGAAATACAAAACTTAAAGGAGAAATTGGATGAGGAGAAGAAAGAATTTGAACTTTTAAGGCAAGATCACGATCGAAAGAGACAAGAGACTGAAGCTGCCATGAAAAGTGTTCATGAAGAGAGACAAAAACTAGACGAAATGAAAATTTGGTTAAACAAGGAATGCGAAGAGCTGAAGAATGAAAAAGACAAATTTAACTCAGAAAAACAAGACCTAAAACTCATAGAGGTAACACTGAAAAAGCACAATGAAGACATCACAAGGTATTCCAAAAAGCTGGAAGCAGACAAGGTAGAGTTACAAAACAAGAAAGAACGAGTGAACCTTTTGTTTAATGAGGTAACAACAGAGCAAAACATAATTAAAGATTTGGCAAGTGACGTTCAAAATGTGAAGAAAGGTTTAAATGATGCCGTAGAACTGATTCAAACTGGAAATCTGCAGGAAATACAAAATTTAAAGGAGAAATTGGATGAGGAGAAGAAAGATTTTGAACTTTTAAGGCAAGATCACGATCGAAAGAGACAAGAGACTGAAGCTGCCATGAAAAGTGTTCATGAAGAGAGACAGAAACTTGAAGAAATGAAGATTCACTTAAACAAGGAACAAGAAGATCTGAAGAATGAAAAAGACAAATTGAACTCAGAAAAACAAAATCTACAACTCAAAGAGGCTATGCTGACAAAACACAATGAAGACATCACAAAGTATTCCGAAAAGCTGGAAGCAGACAAGGTGGAGCTACAAAACAAGAAAGAACAAGTGAACCTTTTGTTTAATGAAATAACGACAGAACAAAGCAAGATTAAAGATTTGGCCAGAGATGTTCAAACAGTTAAGAAAAGTTTAAATGATTCCACAAGTGAAAATCTACAGGAAATACAAAACTTAAAGGAGAAATTGGATGAGGAGAAGAAAGAATTTGAACTTTTAAAACAGAATCTCAGTGAAAGGACAGAAGAGACTGAAGCTGCCATGAGAAGTGTTGATGAAGAGAGACAGAAACTAGAAGAATTTAAAATTTGGTTAAACAAAGAACAAGAAGATTTGAAGAATGAAAAAGACAAATTTAACTCAGAAAAACAAGACCTAAAACTCATAGAGGCTACACTGAAAAAGCACAATGAAGACATCACAAAGTATTCCAAAAAGCTGGAAGCAGACAAGGCGGAGTTACAAAACAAGAAAGAACAAGTGAACCTCCTGTTTAATGAAATAACGACAGAGCAAAGTGTGATTAAAGATTTGGCAAGTGACGTTCAAACTGTTCAGAAAAGTTTAAATGATTCCATAGAAATTATTCAAAGTGGAAATCTACAGGAAATACAAAAATCAAAAGATGAAGTGGATGGGGAGAAGAAAGAATTTGAACTTTTGAGACAGGATCTCAATGAAAAGAGAGAAGAAACAGAAGCTGCCATGAGAAGTGTTCATGAAGAGAGACGGAAACTAGAAGAAGTTAAGATTTGCTTAAACAAGGAACACGAAGATCTGAAGAATGAAAAAGACAAATTGAACTTGGAAAAACAAGACCTCCAAACTCAGAGAGGATCAACTGATGGAAAATATGAAGTTTATGGAAAAGTTCAGAGACAGACTCAAACAAATTAACTTTGAACGCAAACTACAAAATATAGACAAAATGGAAAGGAGTGTGCAGGATTTATTCAGCAAATTGCTTACAGACTTACAAAGAAATAAAGACCAGAGTGAAGACATAAAGAGGTGCATTAGCTCAATACAGAGTACAAGGTTTGAACTGTTGAGTCGGTCAAAAGAAGAGAAGATAATTCCTGAAAAGCAAAGTGTGGAAACACAAATTAGACAGCCAGAAGAAATCAAAGAAAAAGCAAATCTGGAAAAGTTTGAAGCAAGGACAGAGATGCTCATGTTAAAACAACTTGGTGAAGACATGATGAGGGACAAAGGTTTGATCAAAAAGACAAAAGATGAGCTCTTAAAGCAGAAGGAACATATTGACAATTACCTAAAGGAGGTAGATACAGAGAAGACCAAACTCCAAGAAATGGCCAGTCACATTGAATCTCAAAAACTACAGCTTGAGAAGGTCGTCCAAGAATTACAAAGGAAACAAAGTGAAATAGAGACACAGCAAAAAGAATTGAATGTCTCTAAAGAGTTGTTGAAGGCTGATCAAGAAGAAGTGATGATGCTGAGAAATGACCTACTACGAAAAAGACAAGAAATCGATGCAGACAATCAGCAGCTCCAAGAAACCAGACAGACTTTACAAACTGAAAAACAACAACTGGAAGATCAAATAAAGGAATTTAAAAGGAAAAGAGAAGAGACTGAGAGTTTCGGTGAAGAAAAACTACAGTTTCACAAAATGGAGACAGAAATGGAAATGCAAGAAGAGGATAAGCAGCATGAACCAAGCAAACTGAGACCCCAAGAAGAACAAGAGTTGAGGCAGGGCGAGACGGAGGCACAAATGAATAAGATGTTGGAAGTGAGGCAACTGGAAGAACTGAAGAAGGATATGGACAGAGGAGAACAAGAAACCAATGAAGTGATGAAACGTATCAATGAAGAAAAACTACAGCTAGAAGAAAACAGAAGACTGTTACAAGTAGAAAGAGAAACACTGAATGTATTGATGGCACAGCTGGAAGATAAAAAAACAGAAACTGAAGCTGCCACAAAACGTGCTGAAGAGGAGAAAGAGCAGCTTTACAAAGCAAAAGAAGAGTTTGAATTACAAAGACAGGAAATACAGCAGCAACAAGACAAGCTAAAACATAAGGAGGATGAACTTAAACAACAAGAGATGGAGACACAAATAAATATGATGAAGGAAGTGGGGCGGCTGGAAGAACTGAAGAAGGATATGGACAGAAGAGAACAAGAAACCATCTCAGCTATGAGACTTATCAATGAAGAAAAACAACAGCTTGAAGAAAACAGAAGACAATTACAAGTTGAAGCAGAAACAGTGAAAATACTGATAGCAGAGATGGACTATAAGAAAATGGAAGTTGAAATTGCCATGAAACTTATTGAAGAGGGGAAAAAGCAGGTTGAGAAAACAAAAGATGAGCTGGAATTACAGAGAGAGGAATTAAAGCATCAACAAGACATGTTAAAACAGAAGGAGGAGGAGCTTAAAAAACAAGCAGTAGAGATTCAAATGAATACACTGAAGGAAGTGGTACAATTAGAAGAACTGAAAAAAGATATGGACAGAAGAGAACGAGCAGCCAATGAAACAATAAGACTTGAAAAGTTGGAGGTTGAAAACGCCCTGAAACTTGTTGAAGAGGAGAAAGAACACCTTTACAAAACAAAAGATGAGTTGGAATTACAAAGACAGGAAATACAGCATCAACAAGAGAAGCTGAGACATAAGGAGGAAGAGCTAAACCAACAAGAGGTGGAGACACAAATGAAAACAATGAAGGAAGTGGGACGTTTGGAAGAACTGAAGAAGGATATGGACAGAAAAGAACAAGAAACCAATGACGCGATGAGACGTATCGATGAAGAAAAACAACAGCTTGAAGAAACCAGAAGACATTTACAAGCTGAAAGAGAAACAGTCAAAGTACTGATTTCATATATGGAGGATAAAAAAGTGGAAATTCAAAATGTCATGAAACTGATTGAAGAGGAGAAAGAAAGCCTTAACAAAACTAAAGATGAGTTGGAATTACAAAGACAGGAAATACAGCATCAACAAGACAAGCTAAAACGTGAGGAGGAAGATCTTAAACAACAAGAAGAGGAGACTCAAATAAATAATAAGAAGGAAGTGGGACGACTAGAAGAACTGAAGAAGGATATGGACAGAAGAGAACAAGAAACCAATGACACAATGAGACTTATCAACGAAGAAAAAATACACCTAGAAGAAAACAGAAGACAATTACAAGATGAAAGAGAAACAACCGAACTACTGAAGGCAGAGGTGGAGGATAAAAAAGTGGAAGTTGAAACTGCCTTGAAACTTGTTGAACAAGAGAAAGAACAGCTTTATAAAACAAAAGATGAGTTGGAATTACAAAGACGGGATATACAGTACCAGCAAGACAAGCTAAAACGTAAAGAGGAAGAGCTTAAACAACACGAGGTGGAGACACAAATAAATATGATGAAGGAAGTGGGACGACTGGAAGAACTGAAGAAGGATGTGGACAGAAAAGAACGAGAAGCCAATGCAGAAATGAAACGTATCAATGAAGAAAAACGACAGCTTGAAGAAAACAGAAGACAATTACAAGCTGAAAAAGAAACAGTCAGTGTATCGAAGGCACAGATTGAGGATAAAAAAGTGGAAGTTGAAAACACCATGGAACTTGTTGAAGAGGAGAAAAAGCAACTTTACAAAACAAAAGATGAGTTAGAATTGCAAAGACAAGAATTACAGCATCAACAAGACAAGCTAAGATGTAAGGAGGAAGAGCTTAAACAACAAGAAGTGGAGACACAAATAAATACGATGAAGGAAGTGGGACGATTGGAAGAAATGAAGAAGGATATGGACAGAAGAGAACAAGAAACCATCTCAGCAATGAGACTTGTCGCTGAAGAAAAACGACAGCTTGAAGAAAACAGAAGACAATTACAAGTTGAAAGAGAAGCAACCAAAGTACTGAAGACAGAGGTGGAGGATAAAAAAGTGGAAGCTGAAACTGCCATGAAACTTGTTGAAGAGGAGAAAGAACGCCTTTACAAAACAAAAGATGAGTTGGAATTACAAGGACAGGAATTAAAGCATCAACAAGACAAGCTAAGATGTAAGGAGGAAGAGCTTAAACAACAAGAGGTGGAGGCACAAATAAATATGATGAAGGAAGTGGGACGATTTGACGAACTGAAGAAGAATATGGACAGAAGACAACGAGAAACCAATGTAGCAATGAGACTTACCAATCAAGAAAAACAACGACTTGAAGAAAACAGAAGACAATTACAAGCTGAAAAAGAAACAGTCAAAGTATTGATGGCACAGGTGGAGGATAAAAAAATTGAGGTTCAAAATGCCATGAAACTTATTGAAGAAGAGAAAGAGCAGCTTTACAAAACAAAAGATGAGTTGGAATTACAAAGGCAGGAAATACAGTACCAGCAAGACAAGCTAAAACATAAAGAGGAAGATATTAAAGAGCAAGAGGTGGAGACACAAATAACTAAGATGAAGGAAGCTAGACGATTGGATGAACTGAGAAAGGATATGGACAGAAGACGACGAGAAATCAATTCAGCTTTGAGACTTATCAAAAAAGAAAAACTACAGCTAGAAGAAAACAGAAGACAGTTACAAGATGACAGAGAAACAACTACGGTATTAAAAGAACAACTGGAGGATAAAAAAGTGGAAGTTGAAACTGCCTCAAAACTAGTTGAAGAGGAGAAAGAAAGCCTTTACAAAACAAAAGATGAGTTGGAATTACAAAGACATGAAATACAGCATCAAAAAGACAAGCTAAAACGTAAGGAGGAGGAGCTTAAACAACAAGAGGTCGAGGCACAAATATTTAAGAAGAAGGAAGTGGGACGATTGGAAGAACTGAAGAAAAATATAGACAGAAGAGAACAAGAAACCAATGAAGCGATGAGACTTATCGATGAAGAAAAACGACAGCTTGAAGAAAACAGAAGACAATTACAAGTTGAAAGAGAAACAGTCAAAGTATTGGTGGCACAGACGGAGGATAAAAAATTGGAAATTGAAAATGCAATGAAACTTGTTGAACAGGATAAAGAGAAACTTTACAAAACAAAAGATGAGTTGGAATTACAAAGACAGGAATTAAAGCATCAACAAGACAAGCTAAAACGCAAGGAGGAAGAGCTTAACCAACAAGAGGTGGAGGCACAAATAAATAAGATGAAGGAAGTGGGGCGACTGGAAGAACTGAAGAAGGATGTGGACAGAAGAGAACAAGAAACCAATTCAGCTATGAGACTCATCAACAAAGAAAAACAACAGCTTGAAGAAAACAGAAGACAGTTACAAGTTGAAAGAGAAACAACAAAAGCATTGAAGGCACAGATGGAGGATAAAAAACTGGAAGCTGAAGACACCATGAAACTTATTGAAGAAGAGAAAGCACAGCTTTACAAAACAAAAGATGAGTTGGAATTACAAGGACAGGAATTACAGTACCAGCAAGACAAGCTAAAATGTAAGGAGGAAGAGCTTAAACAGCAAGAAGTTGAGATACAAATAAATATGATGAAGGAAATGAGACGACTGGAAGAGTTAAAGAAGGATATGGATAGAAAAGAACGAGAAACCAACTCAGCTATGAGACTTATCAACAAAGAAAAACGGCAGCTTGCAGAACACAGAAGACAATTACAAGTTGAAAGAGAAACAACAAAAGCATTGAAGGCACAGATGGACGATACAAAAGTGGAAGCTGAAACTGCCATGAAACTTGTTGAAGAGGAGAAAGAACATCTTTACAAAACAAAAGAGGAGTTGGAATTACAAAGACAGGAAATACAGTACCAGCAAGACATGCTAAAACATAAGGAGGAAGAGCTTAACAAACAAGAGGTTGAGACAAAATTAAATATGATGAAGGAAGTGGGGCGGCTGGAAGAACTGAAGAAGGATATGGACAGAAGAGAACAAGACACCAACTCAGCTATGAGACTTATCAATGAAGAAAAACTACAGCTTGAAGAAACCAGAAGACAATTACAAGCTGTAAGAGAAGCAACCAAAGTATTAAAGGCACAGATGGAGAATAAAACATTGGAGGTGGAAAACGCCATGAGACTTGTTAAAGATGAAAAAGAACTCCTTTACAAAACAAAAGATGCATTGAAAGATTTAGAGAGAAAACAACAAGAAGCAGAGGCAGCCAAGAGACAAATCACTGAATACAAAGAGCAGCTTCAGCAAATAAGGGAAGAAGTTTTCAAAATGAGACAAGTTCAGCAACAAAAAGGCACAGAACAAGTGGAAGTGGTTCAGAAAAGTTCAGATCTGGAGTTTGCTTGGGAGGAGATCAGAGAGCAGAGACAGCAGCTCAGTTTAAAGAATGAAACTTTGGAATTGGACAGGCTAAAGCTACAGAAACAACAGGAGCAGATGGACACAGACCTGAAGATAAGACAAGACCAGCTCTGCACCGTGACAGGGCATCTGAGCCATCTAAGAGAACTCCTCCAACACAACAGGAGCATGTTACAACTACATACACAAGACATAGGCAAACTGAGGCAGAAGCTCACAGCTCTGGACCAGGATAGAGACAAGATGGCCAACTGCATTCAGTTGTTTCAGAGGCACAAAAACAATCTTAAAGACACAATGACTCTCTTCACTGGACAAAAGCAAAAACTTCTACTAGAGAAACAGCAGGCAGAGACACTGAGCTCAGAAGTGAAGCAGCAGAAACAGGAGCTGGATCAAGAGAAGGACAAGATAGACAAAGAGAAAGACGAGATACAAAAGATGACGGCTGATGTCCACGCAGTTGTGAAGAGGGTTCAACAAACTGAAGAGAAGATTCAAAAATCTGTTGAGACATTATTTTCCTTCAAAATCGAGTGTCAATCACAATTTGCAAATTTGGACAGTATCCTTGCTGAGATAAAGAAGAAGAGAAACAAGATGTCCGACATTTACATGCAAAGAGATCAACTTAAACATACCATAAGTACTTTGGTTTTCAAGCTCAAAGAACAAAAGCTACAAGATGAGAGTTCACCAAATCAAGCAGAACAGTTGAAAATGGAGCTAACTCAGATAAAAGAAGAGAAAGAGGCAGCCATGGAAGCAATCAAAGCAGAGAGACAACAGTTAAATGAAATTAAGACAAAAATAAACCTGGAGAAACAAAGACTTATGGAAGAAAAACAAAATATTCAAACAGAAATGTCTGAAATTCAATCCAAGAAAGAAGAGTTTTTAAAATCAAATAACATCGTAAAGGAGAAATTGCAAACGTTCACAGAAAAAGCTTGGGACAAGGTCAACCATCAAATGAACACTTTACAAAATAATAATCAGAATGTGCCTGAAGCTGTGTTCAGAGTTGGAACAAAAATTGAAAGATGTTGATGACTATAAACAAAACATGTACAACTTCACCAAACTGGTCATAACAGAAAAAGAATCACTATCAGACCTAAAAGAACAAATAAAATACACAGACAGTCAACAAAACAAAACGGAAGAATACAATATTGAAAAGCAAAAGGCAAAATTGCTTGAGGAAAAACTGAACATGGAAAAAGAAAGAGAGATGTTGAACCAAGAGAAAGTGCAGCTTGAACAGATGAGGAAAGATGTCTACAGTATCGTGCGCTGGGTTCAAAGTTCAGTATTCTTAAGGCAAACTGAAAAGAATAATCTTGTAATTCATTCAAAAGACCTAGAAATTAACAAACAAAATGCACATCATATTCTGAAAGAACTAAACAAAGAAAAAGATCAGATTCACAAAATGAAAATGGATCTTCGAACAACAAAAGGTAAAATTGAAAGTCTAGTCAAGAATTTATCAGATGAAAAAATGCAATTGCACACATGGAGACAAGAGACTCAAGTTCAAACAGATGCAATCAGAACAGAGAAACAAGAACTTAAACAAATGAGGGTCACTATGGACTTGGAAAGACTGAGGCTAGATGATGAAAAACAAAGGATGCGAAAGGACATTATTGAACTGAAAGCCAGAGAAGAACTGGTGGTGAGCAGGTTCAAAGTGGTTTCGGACAAAGTCAAGTTTCTTATTGAGAGAAAAATTAAAGATATCAACGAAATTAATAAGAAACTTGAACATCAGACTCAAGAAATCCAAACTATTTGCAATGAACTGACTGAAAAACAGGAAGAGGTTCATCCAAGAAAGGGACCGGTTGTTGAGTCATGTATTTAAAACGGAAATTGGTCCACTGAAGTTCACCGTTTCCAATCTTGCAATGCAACAAGAAGCAATGAGAAACAAACTGCAGGAAAAATCATCAATGGAAAGACAGCATTTTGAGAGATTTAAAGCACAGATGTTAAGTAAAATGTCTGATCTGGAAAAAGTGAGTGGTATGATGGTGAGAGAAAGACAAAGTTTGGAAGAAATGAAGACATACATCGAAGAGCAGATGAAGGAGTTTAACACCAGAAAAGGCCAAACTGAAGAAATGAAATTAGAGTTAGAAAAGACCAGAATTGCTATACTGGACAAAGACGGACGTATTGTTGAAGTTGTGGATGAACTAAATAGAAAAAATGATCAAATTAACCATAATCTGAAACAACTGGAAGCACAAAAAGATAAATTTGAAAGATTTGTAAGTAACTTCACCAAAAGAGTGAAAGAAGTATCAGATAACAATGTACCAACACAACTACTTGAAATTCAACGCGAGAAAGAGAAACTACAGGAGGTTCATGAAGAAGTACAAGGTTTACAGAACAACCTAAAAACTATGATCACAAATATTAAGGGGGCACTGAGTCAAATTGCTAAAAAGAAAGAGGAAATTGATCAGGAATGGACTCAGATTGGGTCAGAAAGAGAGCTACTACGAAATGAAAAAGAAAAAATTACACAAGAGTCATCAGCTCTGAAATGCAAAAATGACCAAATTCTAAAAATGTCCAGTGAACTCAACCAGATGAATGCAAAGTTACGGCAAGACATCAAGCTTAAAATTGACAATATAGAGTACAGCAGCCAGACGTTACGTGAATTACGCAACAATTTTGAACAAAAGCAAAATGATCTTGGACAACAGAAAGAAACACTTGCTAGTCTTTTGGAGCTTTTAAAGAAAGAAAGGGAATGTGTATCCAAAACAGTGCCAAGCCTATTTGATCAAAGAAGAGATACTGAACAGAAATGGAAGCAGCGGATTGAGTCTGAAACTAAAAATATTGAACAACGTCAGTCAAAATTAAAAGAAGAGAAAGATGAGTTTGAAAAGCAAGTGATGGCGCTCAAAAAGGAGAGAAATCACTTGGAATTGTCAAGATTCGGGATCCGCAAGCAACATGATCAGCTGATGAATGATAAGAAAACGTTGCGTATGGGTTTTAGTCAGTTACATGAGACCACATCCAAACTACAACATATGAAAGAAGATATTCATAAAGGACTGAACGTTATAAAGACAGAGAAAGCCAACATGACACACTTAGCTCTACAAACACACAAGGCACAAAATGATATTCAAATGTGTTTAAAACTGTTTGCGCTGAAAAGCAAAGAGCTAAACCAACAAGAAGGCAATGTAAGGAAGCTATCTGAAGAGCTGCAAAGTCAACAGAGTGTATTACAAGCAAATAGACAACAACTGGAGAAGGTTAAGGAAGAAGTTACCAAGAGCAAGCAGGAGGTAGCAGCATCATGGGAGAGCATTAGTGAAGAGAAAAGGCAAGTAACTAAAATCAAGGCTGAACTTGACATGCAAAGACAGCTGCTTTTAAATGACAAAGAAAAAGTTCAAGAACAACTTCGTGAAGTTCAGTCTAAAGAAAATGATCTCATGGGTAAAACAAAGCTCGTAGCAAATATGGGCAAAAGACTAAAACTGTTGATTGCAAAGATGGGAAGTAAGATATCTCAAGCGGATGTGAATGACAAACTTGTGCTCAAGCAGGTTGTGTTGTTGGAGAAATGTTCTGAGGAAATTGGGAAAAATAAAGATCAAATTCATTTATACATCAGCAGATTTCACCAGGAAAAGGAATCGCTCTGTGGAATCATACCAACCATGCTCAAAAAGATAGCTGAGGAAAAGGCAGATGTAGAGAAAGAGAAACTTGACATACATCGGAAGAAAAAAGAAGTCGAAATGTATGTTGATTTATTTGAACAACATAAAGCCAACATAATGAAGCAGAAAGACCAGTTCCAAAAGACAAATACTGAACTATGTATGCAAAAAGAACAAACTGCCCATCTACTGAAGGAGGTCAACACTGAAAAGAGTAACATAAAGCACATGGCTGCACAGATTGATGTCCAAAAACAAAATCTAAAGAAAGTTTTTGATGATTTTGTCCATAAACAACAAGACTTAGAGCTAAGGAAAGCTGACCTAGACAGTCAGTGCAAAGAACTGAACACCTCCACTGAAACACTGAAACAGGAGCAACACGAAATGGAAGAACTGAAGAAGGAACTGGAAAGAAAGAGAGAAGAATCTGAGACGGCAATGCATTTGATTAATGAACAAAATATGCAACTGCAAGAAAATAGGAGGACATTACAAACTGAAAGAGAGCAACTGGATTTTCTGAAGGTGGAAGTGGAAAGGAGCAGAGATGAAGTTGAGGCGGCAAAGAAACTCGTTATAGAGGAGAAATGTGAGTTAGATAAAACAAAGGCAGAAATACACCAGAAGAAACAAGAAATTAACTCAGAACAGGACAAATTGGACAGCGAGAAAGAATTACTGAGAAGAGAAAAGGAACAGTTGCGTGGTCTCATGAATGATTTGGACAGAAAAAGAGAAGAAGCTGACGCCACCTTAAGACTCATCAATGAAGAGAAAAACCAGCTTGAAGACAACAGAAGGAAATCGCAAACTGAAAGGCAACAGCTGAAAATGCTGATGAAAGAAGTGAACAGAAAACGAAAGGAAAGTGAAGCCACTATTAAGATTATCAAAGAGGAGAAAGAGCAACTGAACAAACTGACAATAGAGCTGGAAATTAAGAGACAGACTCTGGAACTAAAAGAAGAGGAACTCCAAAGGGTAAGAGAACAAACTGAAGTGGTCCGTAAAGATCTGGAAGCTGCTAGAGAGGAGATTCAAGAGCAGAGGAATGAACTCAGTCTGAAGAATGACAAGTTAGAGTTGGACAGGCAAAATCTGCAGAGGCAACAGAAACAGATGGACAAAGAGCTGGAGATTAGACAAGAGCAGCTTCGCAGTGTGACAGGGCATCTGAGCCATCTGAGAGGACTCCTCCAGCACAATAGGACCACACTACAACTACACATAAAGAACATGGACAAACTGAAGCTGCAGTTCACAGCTCTGGATCAGGACAGAGACAAAATGGTTGACTACAATCAAATGTTGGAGAGACAAAAGAGCAATCTTAAAGACACACTGATTCTCTTCAATGGGCAAAAGCAAAAACTTCTATTGGAGAGACAACAGGTGGAGACACTGAGTTCAGAAGTGAAGCAGCAGAGACAAGAGCTTGAACAAGAGAGAGACGAGATGGACAGAGAGAAAGAGGAGCTACAAAAGATGAAGAGCGATGTCATGGAGACGTTAGAGAAATATACCGTTGAAATCAAGAAGGAAAAAGACATTCTCCAACAGACAAACCTGAAATTCCTGAATCAGAAAGAGCACAGAGAGACTCTATTGGAGGCGGTTAGAAGTCAAGGAGCTGAGTTGGCTGTTCTGTTTAACAACACAAGAGTCAAACTTCAGGATGCAACTAACAAACTTGCTTTAAAACAAAAGGAACAAGATCTTAAAGAGGAAGAACTGACTAAACAAACCCAGGAGCTACAAATCTCTGAAAGTAAACTAATGACTGAAAAAGAACAACTTGAAATCTTGAAGCGAGATCTCACGGAAAAGAGAGACAAAGCTGAAAATGCTCTGAACAACATCGAAGAGGAGAGGGAATTGCTCAGTCAAAATAAGAAGGATGCTGATATGGAGAAAAAACAGCTTCTGGAAGAAAAGCACAAACTGGAAGAAAGCTGGTCCATGGTACAAATCAAGGAAACTCAAGTATTCAATACAGTAAGAATGATGGAAAATGTAACCACAAGGCTGAAAGAGTTAGTAAAAAGGACACGTGAAGATGCAGAAATCATGACTCAAAACAGCATCCAATTTACAGAGTTACAACATAATCTGATCAGTGAGGAGAAGAACTCTATGGAGAAAGTAAAAAATGATCTAACAAATGTAAAAACAAGCATTGCAACACATGGTAGAATGCAAAAGTCTTTGATGGAAGCATTGTCTACAGAAAAACAAAAGGATATTGATGCACTAAATGAGAAGATCAAAGAACAGGAAATGCACTCGGAATTATTATTGTTGTCTAAAGTTGAGAATGGTTTGAGCCGTCTTTGGATTTGAAAAAGAGAGGCTAGAAAAAACTAAGGCTGAATTACAGATTAAGAAAGAACGTGTTGATCAATTACTGCTTGAAATAAATCAAAACAAAATCACCATTAACAACTTTGAACTTACAATTAAGACAAAGATTCAACAATTTAAGAGTACAGTTGCCAAATCGGAAATCTCAAAAGAACAGCTTAAAGGACAAAATGTGGATATGCAAAGTGAAAATGAAGTTAACTTGCTGAAATGTGAAATTCTTAAACAGGCAGCTTTCTTAAAAACGACTCAACATGCAATGAAAGAAACAAAATATAAACTTGAGAACATTACGTCAGAGCTAGAAAACAGCAAACACCACATGCATTCTCTTTTGCATGACGTCAACACAGAAAAGTTCAACATTAAAGACATAGTTCTCCAAATTTCCCAAGTACGAGACACACTGATTAAAAAGATAATACTGAAACAAAAAGAACAAGAAGCTAAAGATGAAGAGATGAAACAGAAATCACTTGAAATGGACCAAATTCGGAACACTTTGTCAGTAGAGAAACACGAAGTCAATGCGTTGAGACAAGAAAATGAAATCGCAAGAGATGTAATTAAGGCAGACAGAGAAGAGGTAATTCAAATGAAGACTAAGGTCAAAATGGAGAGAGTCCAATTGGAGGAGGATAAGGAGAGATTGAAAAAAGACCTAACAGAACTGGAAGCAAGAGAGCAGACACTTATGGACAAGATTACATCCATTGAAAATCTGAGCGTAAAGTTTGAGGATCTGTATGAGAAAATGCGCGTATACGCCCAAACGCAGCAAGAGACTGGAGAGGAGGGAGTTGGTACCAGTGTTGTAAGCGAAATTATCCAGACTGAAGGCGATGCGGAAAATCTTTATGACAGAGAAAGAATGGCAAAACAGATTTCTGAGCTGACAGCGAAAGAGTATGAGTTCAGGAACATAATGAGTAACATGGAAAGGGGGAGGGCAATGGTCCAACAGCAGAATCAAAAGATGAATGAGCTCCTGAAAAACAAACTGCGTGAATTTCAGACACGCAAAGATCGCATTCAAAGACTGTGCAATGATTTGGAGAAAAAGTTGGTTGAGCTAGAAGAAAATAAACACAAAACAGCAGAATGTAATGAACTGTTGCTTAAAATAAAAGAAGAATTGAAACGTGTGTCACTCCAAAGCATCTTAGAAGAAAAACATAAGAAACTGACATTACAAACATATGTTGAAGCAGAGGTGCAAACAGAAAATGTTTCTGTGATGGTAGATGTGATGGAGGTGAAAGAAATACCACAATACATGGAACAGTCAACCCAAACAGGAGATACACAAATCATGTCAGAAGTATTTACTCAAACTGACGTGGAAAGACCAAAGCAAAAAGATGGATTGGATGAATTTCCAGATGCAATGGGAGACAAAATGGATAAGAAAATGATGATGTCTGAAGAAATTCCAAAACAAATTCAGATTTTGGAAGCTAGTAGATATTTAGTACAAGATGGGATACAAAACTTAGATGAACTCCAGAAAGAGCTAAGAATTCAAATTCAAAAACTCGCCAAGCTTTTTGACAACATTAGCAAAGAGAAAACTACCGTACAAGATTTAGCTTTTGAAGTTCAGGCTAAACAAGATGAGCTCAAGAAAAAATGTACAGGACAAATGGCGAATCTGCAGAGTAAAATTTCATCAGAAGAATCTCAAAGTGTTGACATTAAAGAAAAGGACATTAAAAGTGTTACTGACATCATTCGACTTGACAGAGAATACATGGATGAAATGAAAAAGATATTTGACATTCAGAAAGCAATGCTTTTAAGTGAGAAGAATGAGATAGAACAAAGGATGTCAGCACTTCTTACAAAAGAGGAAACTATACGGAAACAACGTAGATTTATTGAGTCAATGAAAACCAAGATGAAAGAGTTAATTGACAAGACAAACAATAAGATTCATGACAAAATAACAGAATCAGAAGAAAATTCAAGTCATGTTATTGCATTGTCCAGTTTATTGGAGCAAAGACGTGCAGATCTGGATCAAGTTCAAAACAAGATGTCTACTTTTGCTGAAATGTTGAAGGAAGGCATGAAAGAAGTCTCTGAAATAAAAAATCTACCAAAAGATCAGATGAAACGTGCGGTGCGTGTAGACCAAAGGCTCGTCGAGTTGGTGGATGAAAGGAAGGTGACAGTGGATAAAACAGCAACGGAGAATTTTCTGAAGATCACGGAAGTCATCAAATCTGAGGTGGAATTGACTATAAAGGAACTCAGAAACTATAAAGATGATATCGACTCAGTTTTGGAAGACATTCAAACTGAGAGGTCCAATATTGTAACAGAGAGGAAAAATATAGATCAAATTAGGATTAAAATACAGACAGTGAGAGATATAATGGAAAGAAAAACATTAGAAATCAATTACAGTAAAGAACAACTTAAAGCTAAAATGCAAAATGTGGAAATTATTTACAAAAAAATTAAATTGCTCAATGAAAAGTTGTCTGAGAATATCAAACATCAAATTAATGTGTTGCAAGAGAGGAACCAACAAGTGTCAACACTGTGCTCAGATTTGGAACAGAAAATGGCAGAAATTTGCAGAATTAAAGAAAGATTTTTAAGCTATGAACAATTATTTAAAACTGAAGTTCAGGAAGTTGAAACAAAACTTCCTCCTGTTTCCAGAAAACGGGAGGAGGTTTCTGAAAGTGAATATCTTGACAATCAAAAAGATATGAAACAGAATCAAACTAATGAGCGACTTGAGATAATTCTGGTCTTATTGCAACAGCAGATACTTACTTTAAAGCAAGAAAATGATAAGATGCAAAACATTACAAAAGAGCTAGACATGAAAAACAAAACAATGCTCACGTTGTTACTGGACCTAAACACCGAAAAAGACAAAGTAAATAAAATGAAGGAGAAACTTCAAACAACAAAAGTTAAAATAGCAGCACTGCGGACGGGTTTGGATCTGAAACAAATAGAGCAAAAGGATGAAGCTGAGAAGGAGACACCAGAAGAAAGTTTATCACCCCATAGAGAAGAAATGCAAAAGGATGTGGCTGCCATGACTCCAGAATCCCAGGAGCCAAGTTCAGAGTGGAGACTTGAGGACACAGATAAAATTAGAACAAGAGAAGAACTAAAGGAAAGTAGAGCAAAACTCCAACAGCTGAAAGAAAGACTGTATGATGATCTACAAATTAAAGAAAAGAAATTAAATCAAGATAGAGAAACATTGGAGAAAATTATTGCAAATTTTAACAAGAATCAAAACATTGTGTCTGGATTTAGTGATCTGCTCAACACACAGAGGGACAAAATTAAGTTTCTACTGGTAAATATGATCAGTGCAGATAAACTGAAAAAGCAAGATGAGATAAGTGGCTCTGAAATTCTGAAAGAAGAGGAGAAACCACAGAGGAGGTTTGAGGAAAAAGAGAAGACAGATGAATTAGATGAAGCAAGGACTAAAGCTGAGCTCCATGTATATGAAAGACTTAAAGAAGACATCATGAAAAACCTAAATCAGATCCAAAAAAGAACCACTGAACTTCTTGAGCAGAGCAACCTTACTGAGAGTCTGTTGGAGAATGCCTCTGCAAGCAAGACCAACATCCAAGACATGGCTATAAAGATTCACTCTCAAAGACTTCAACTTGAGAATGTCATTCATGAATTTAAGATGAAGCAAAATGAACTAGTGAGACAACAGCAAGAGGTGAATAAATCTGTAGAGTTGTTGATGATGGATAGGGAGCAAGCAGAAGAGCTGAGAAAACAACTGGAAATTAAAAGCAAAGAAGCAGATACAGCTATGATTATGCTCAATCAGGAGAGACTGCAGCTTAAAGAAGACAAACAACATTTGCAAGTTGAAAGAGAAGAACTGGACCGTGATAAAGAACATTATCAGGCCAGTATGAATATTATTGACAATGAGAAAAAGCAACTTCTGGAAATGAGGACAGAAATAGCCAAAGAGAGACAAGAACTAGAAGAGAAAGAAGACAAAGTATTGAAACGTGAGGAAGAACTTAAAGGTCAAGAGAAGCATAGTTACAATAAGTTGCTGAAGGCCATGAGAGAACTCGAGGAGCATAAGGAGGAACTTGAGCAAAAAAGACAAGAGACTGAGGCACAAATGTGTATTATCAAGAAAGACAAACAGCAGATTCAAGAATATAGCAGAAGATTACAAAATGACAAGGAAAAATTGGAAATGTTAGTGGAGGATGTAACCAGGCAACGAAAAGAAACTGCGGAAGCAATGGCGCAAATCCATGAAGAAAAACTAAAACTTCAACAACTGAATGCACAGATGGAAGAGAAGAGACAGGAATTCCAGAGCGAGAAAGACTACCTGAAACAACAAGGATTCGATTTGCGAATATACAAATTGGAGATACAAATTCAAGAGCTGCAAAGTTCCAATGAGTTGCTGAAAAAAGATAGAGAACACATGGAGAAGTTAAGGTTTGAACTAGACCGACAAAGAGAAGAAAATAAAGCAGCTATGAGCCTCATAAATGAAGAGAAAAAACAGCTTCAGGAAGACAGGAGAAAATCAGAAAATGACAAAGAACAAGTGGAGGCATTGATGGAGGAAGTGAAAAATAAAAGTTTAGAGATTGAGGCTGCAAAGAGCTCCATTGATGAAGAAGAAAAAGAACTTCTGAAAATGAGGGAAGAACTGGACATTAAGGGACAGGAAGTAGAACGGCAAAAAGGTAAACTGAAACAAGAACTACAACAAAGACAAAATCAACTTGAGACACAATTTAAAGAGCTTCAAACTTACAGTCAGCTGTGGCAGAAAGAGAAAGATCAACTGGAGGAGCTGAGACAAGACCTGAAACAAGAAAGGACAGCAACTGAAACTGCTATAAGCATCTATAATGAAGAGAAAGAACAAATAAAGGAGGAAAGAAGAAAACTACAAGTTGAAAAAGAAAACCTGGAGCTCTTAGTGGAAGATGTGAACAGGCAACAGAAAGAGACTGCAGAAACAATAGTCCTAATCAATGATGAAAAGCTAAAACTTCAACAACAAAACACAGAGTTGGAGGAGATGAGACAAGAATTACAGCATGAAAAAGACAACCTGAAACAAGAAGAACTCACAACCACTGCATATTTAGAGTTGAGGAAAAAGGAACTGGAGACACAAATGGAAGCACTGCAAAGCTCCAATGAGCTACTAACAGAAGACAGAAAACATCTGGAAGAATCAAGGAAAGAACTAGACCGACAAAGACAAGAAAATGAAGTTGCTTTGAACCTCATAATTGAAGAGAAAAAACAGCTTGAGGAAGAGACTGAGGTCACTAAGAACTGCATTGAAGAAGAGAAGGAGAAACTTGTGGAAATGACAAAAGATTTGGACATTAAGAGAGAGGAAGTAGAACGCCAACAAGACAAACTGAGACAAGAACTACAACAAAGACAAAATGAACTTGAGACACGATTTAAAGAGCTTCAAACTTACAGTCAGTCGTGGCAGGAAGAGAAACAACATTTGGAGGAGATGAAGAAAGACCTGGAGCAAGAAAGGACAACAACTGAAACTGCTATAAGCATCTATAATCAAGAGAAAGAACAAATAAAGGAGGAAAATAGAAAACTAAAAGATGAAAAAGAAAAACTGGGAATATTGGTGGAGAATGTGAACAGGCAACAGAAAGAAACTGCAGAAGCAATGGACCTCATCAGTAAAGAAAAACAAAAACTTCATCAACAGAACATAGAGTTGGAGGAGACGAAACAGGAATTACAGCATGAAAAAGACAACCTGAAACAAGAAGAACTCACAACCACTGCATATTTAGAGTTGAGGAAAAAGGAACTGGAGACACAAATGGAAGCACTGCAAAGCTCCAATGAGCTACTAACAGAAGACAGAAAACATCTGGAAGAATCAAGGAAAGAACTAGACCGACAAAGACAAGAAAATGAAGTTGCTTTGAACCTCATAATTGAAGAGAAAAAACAGCTTGAGGAAGAGACTGAGGTCGCTAAGAACTGCATTGAAGAAGAGAAGGAGAAACTTGTGGAAATGAGGAAAGAACTGGACATTAAGGGAGATGAAGTAGAACGCCAACAAGACAAACTGAAACAAGAACTACAACAAAGACAAAATGAACTTGAGACACGATTTAAAGAGCTTCAAACTTACAGTCAGTTGTGGCAGAAAGAGAAAGATCAATTGGAGCAGCTGAGACAAGACCTGAAACAAGAAAGGACAACAACTGAAACTGCTATAAGCATCTATAATGAAGAGAAAGAACAAATAAAGGAGGAAAGAAGGAAACTACAAGTTGAAAAAGAAAACCTGGAGCTCTTAGTGGAAGATGTGAACAGGCAACAGAAAGAAACTGCAGAAACAATAGTCCTAATCAATGATGAAAAGCTAAAACTTCATCAACAGAACGTAGAGTTGGAGGAGCAGAAACAGGAATTACAGCATGAAAAAGACAACCTGAAACAAGAAGAACTCACAACCACTGCATATTTAGAGTTGAGGAAAAAGGAACTGGAGACACAAATGGAAGCACTGCAAAGCTCCAATGAGCTACTAACAGAAGACAGAAAACATCTGGAAGAATCAAGGAAAGAACTAGACCGACAAAGACAAGAAAATGAAGTTGCTTTGAACCTCATAATTGAAGAGAAAAAACAGCTTGAGGAGGAGACTGAGGTCACTAAGAACTGCATTGAAGAAGAGAAGGAGAAACTTGTGGAAATGAGGAAAGATCTGGACATTAAGAGAGAGGAAGTAGAACGCCAACAAGACAAACTGAGACAAGAACTACAACAAAGACAAAATGAACTTGAGACACAATTTAAAGAGCTTCAAACTTACAGTCAGTCGTGGCAGAAAGAGAAAGATCAATTGGAGCAGCTGAGACTAGACCTGAAACAAGAAAGGACAGCAACTGAAACTGCTATAAGCATCTATAATGAAGAGAAAGAACAAATAAAGGAGGAAAGAAGGAAACTACAAGTTGAAAAAGAAAACCTGGAGCTCTTAGTGGAAGATGTGAACAGGCAACAGAAAGAAACTGCAGAAACAATAGTCCTAATCAATGATGAAAAGCTAAAACTTCATCAACAGAACGTAGAGTTGGAGGAGCAGAAACAGGAATTACAGCATGAAAAAGACAACCTGAAACAAGAAGAACTCACAACCACTGCATATCTAGAGTTGAGGAAAAAGGAACTGGAGACACAAATGGAAACACTGCAAAGCTCCAGTGAGTTGCTAAAGGAAGACAGAAAACATCTGGAAGAATCAAGGAAAGAACTAGACCGACAAAGACAGGAAAATGAAGTTGCTTTGAACCTCATAAATGAAGAGAAAAAACAGCTTGAGGAAGAGACTGAGGTCACTAAGAACTGCATTGAAGAAGAGAAGGAGAAACTTGTGGAAATGAGGAAAGATCTGGACATTAAGAGAGAGGAAGTAGAACGCCAACAAGACAAACTGAAACAAGAACTACAACAAAGACAAAATGAACTTGAGACACGATTTAAAGAGCTTCAAACTTACAGTCAGTCGTGGCAGGAAGAGAAACAACATTTGGAGGAGATGAAGAAAGACCTGGAGCAAGAAAGGACAACAACTGAAACTGCTATAAGCATCTATAATCAAGAGAAAGAACAAATAAAGGAGGAAAATAGAAAACTAAAAGATGAAAAAGAAAAACTGGGAATATTGGTGGAGAATGTGAACAGGCAACAGAAAGAAACTGCAGAAGCAATGGACCTCATCAGTAAAGAAAAACAAAAACTTCATCAACAGAACATAGAGTTGGAGGAGAAGAAACAGGAATTACAGCATGAAAAAGACAACCTAAAACAAGAAGAACTCACAACCACTGCATATCTAGAGTTGAGGAAAAAGGAACTGGAGACACAAATGGAAGCACTGCAAAGCTCCAGTGAGTTGCTAAAGGAAGACAGAAAACATCTGGAAGAATCAAGGAAGGAACTTGACCGACAAAGACAAGAAAATGAAGTTGCTTTGAACCTCATAAATGAAGAGAAAAAACAGCTTGAGGAGGAGACTGAGGTCACTAAGAACTGCATTGAAGAAGAGAAGGAGAAACTCATGGAAATGAGGAAAGATCTGGACATTAAGAGAGAGGAAGTAGAACGCCAACAAGACAAACTGAGACAAGAACTACAACAAAGACAAAATGAACTTGAGACACGATTTAAAGAGCTTCAAACTTACAGTCAGTCGTGGCAGGAAGAGAAACAACATTTGGAGGAGATGAAGAAAGACCTGGAGCAAGAAAGGACAACAACTGAAACTGCTATAAGCATCTATAATGAAGAGAAAGAACAAATGAAAGGAGGAAAAAAGGAAACTACAAGTTGAAAAAGAAAACCTGGAGCTCTTAGTGGAAGATGTGAACAGGCAACAGAAAGAAACTGCAGAAACAATAGTCCTAATCAATGATGAAAAGCTAAAACTTCAACAACAAAACACAGAGTTGGAGGAGATGAGACAAGAATTACAGCATGAAAAAGACAACCTGAAACAAGAAGAACTCACAACCACTGCATATCTAGAGTTGAGGAAAAAGGAACTGGAGACACAAATAGAAGCACTGCAAAGCTCCAGTGAGTTGCTAAAGGAAGACAGAAAACATCTGGAAGAATCAAGGAAGGAACTTGATCGACAAAGACAGGAAAATGAAGTTGCTTTGAACCTCATAATTGAAGAGAAAAAACAGCTTGAGGAGGAGACTGAGGTCACTAAGAACTGCATTGAAGAAGAGAAGGAGAAACTTGTGGAAATGAGGAAAGATCTGGACATTAAGAGAGAGGAAGTAGAACGCCAACAAGACAAACTGAAACAAGAACTACAACAAAGACAAAATGAACTTGAGACACGATTTAAAGAGCTTCAAACTTACAGTCAGCTGTGGCAGGAAGAGAAACAACATTTGGAGGAGATGAAGAAAGACCTGGAGCAAGAAAGGACAACAACTGAAACTGCTATAAGCATCTACAATGAAGAGAAAGAACAAATAAAGGAGGAAAAAAGGAAACTACAAGTTGAAAAAGAAAACCTGGAGCTCTTAGTGGAAGATGTGAACAGGCAACAGAAAGAAACTGCAGAAACAATAGTCCTAATCAATGACGAAAAGCTAAAACTTCAACAACAAAACACAGAGTTGGAGGAGATGAGACAGGAATTACAGCATGAAAAAGACAACCTGAAACAAGAAGAACTCACAACCACTGCATATCTAGAGTTGAGGAAAAAGGAACTGGAGACACAAATAGAAGCACTGCAAAGCTCCAGTGAGTTGCTAAAGGAAGACAGAAAACATCTGGAAGAATCAAGGAAAGAACTTGACCGACAAAGACAGGAAAATGAAATTGCTTTGAACCTCATAATTGAAGAGAAAAAACAGCTTGAGGAAGAGACTGAGGTCACTAAGAACTGCATTGAAGAAGAGAAGGAGAAACTTGTGGAAATGAGGAAAGATCTGGACATTAAGAGAGAGGAAGTAGAACGCCAACAAGACAAACTGAGACAAGAACTACAACAAAGACAAAATGAACTTGAGACACGATTTAAAGAGCTTCAAACTTACAGTCAGCTGTGGCAGGAAAGAGAAACAACATTTGGAGGAGATGAAGAAAGACCTGGAGCAAGAAAGGACAACAACTGAAACTGCTATAAACATCTACAATGAAGAGAAAGAACAAATAAAGGAGGAAAATAGAAAACTAAAAGATGAAAAAGAAAAACTGGAAATATGGGTGGAGAATGTGGAACAGGCAACAGAAAGAAACTGCAGAAGCAATGGACCTCATCAGTAAAGAAAAACAAAAACTTCATCAACAGAACATAGAGTTGGAGGAGAAGAAACAGGAATTACAGCATGAAAAAGACAACCTGAAGCAACGAGAACTCGCAGCCACTACAGAACTAGAGTTGAGAAGAAAGGAACTGGAGACACAAATGCAAGAGCTGGAGGAGAAGAGAAAGGAGGTCCAGTTGGAGAAAGACTACCTGAAAAAAGTCACATCCACTACAGAATTAGATTTGCGAATGAACAAATTGGAGATACAAATTCAAGAGCTGCAAAGTTCCAATGAGCTGGTAAAGAAAGACATAAAACAATTGGAGGAATTAAGGGAAGAACTAGACCGACAAAAGCAAGAAAGTGAAGCCACTTTGAGAATCTTGAATGAAGAGAAACAACAGCTTCGCAAAGGCAGGACAAAACCAGAAAGTGACCAAGAACAAGTGACGTCGATGGAAGAAGTGAGAGATAAAGGTTTAGAGACTGAGGATGCTAAGAGCTACACTGAAGAAGAGAAGGAGCAACTTGTGGAACTGAGGAAAGATCTGGACATTAAGAGAGATGAAGTAGAACGCCAACAAGACAAACTGAAACAAGAACTAGAGCAAAGACAAAATGAACTTGAGACACGATTTAAGGAGCTTCAAACTTACCGTCAGCTGTGGCAGGTAGAGAAACAACAATTAGAGAAGCTGAGGGAAGATCTGGAGCAAGAAAAGACAGCAAATAAAACTGCTATAAACATCTACAATCAAGAGAAAGAACAAATAAAGGCAAGCATAGGAAACTTACAAGCTGAAAATGAAAAACTGGAGTTGTCAATGGAGGAAGTTAAGAGAGCAAAAGAAAGTATAGCAATGCAACAAGTGTCCAGAGGAGAAAAAGCTGTTTAAAGAACTCAGGGGTGAAATGGAAATCAAAGCACAAGAAGTAGAAGTTGACCAAGATTTTGTGAAGATGGAAGAGCTGACTGAAGAGAGAGACAAAAAAGAGTTGCATAAGTTCAAAACACTTAATGACAGGTTAGAGCAAAAAGAGAAAATGATCCAAAGGGCTGTGGACAAACTGGTCCTCTTAAAAGCAGAGGTGCAAGAAAGAACAGAACCCTTAGACCTCATATTGGATAACATAAAGAAAGAAAAAGACACGTTATCAGCCATTCAGACACAAGTGAAATTACTTGTCAGTTCTGTTGTTGACAAGCAGCAAGAACTGAAACCAAAATATGAAGATGGCCAGCAATGGTATGAAGAAAACCTGGACCAGATTAGAAAAGTGCATGATGTTGCCATAGAAGCAGAGAGACAACAGTTAGATAAGGTAACACAAACTGACATTGAAAAACATGCACTTGATGATGAAAAGGAAGCAGTGAACAGAAAGCTGTCTGAATTGCATGAGAAAGAGAGTAGGTTTAGCTATAAAATCAGCTCTGTAGAGACCTTTTGTGATCAACTTCAGCAACGCAATAAATGCCTACAGGAGGAAATGCAATACCTGTCAACCAAAATGCTGGGAAACAAAAATGACATTCAGAGTCTTTTCTCTGTGCTGCAGCAGGATCGCTCTGCCTTAAATGACCAAAAGCAAAACATAATCAGTTGCAAGGAATCACTGAATAAACTAAAATTTATGATAACACAAATTTTAACTGGCATGTCTAAAGGTAAAGAAGTAGAGAAACACGAAGGACCGCAAATGGAAGACAGTTTGGTTTATGAAGAAGTAAAGGAGAGAGACAGCCTGGATAGAACTAACCAAGAAAGGGATTGGACCAACATAGACATCTACAAACAGTTAGACAAATTGGCAAATGATCAACAA
>NW_026571018.1:16949594-17172594 GCF_026225935.1 Boleophthalmus pectinirostris
TTGTCTCCAGTCTTAGTAGAGCAGTTTAAGTAGTCAAACTGTGGAAAAACATTCACAGTCAGAATGTCTGTTTATTGTAGGTATTTTTGAGGTAGAGCAGTTTAAAGTCAAACTGTGGAACATTCCAGGCAGAGCAATGAAATATCCATAGAAACAAGCAGGTGACAGACCTCCAACCAATAATCAAAAACACACTGCACCTTTAAATAGCAATAGCATTTATCATTTATCATCACAGTTTTTTTTTCTAATTTTTCAATTTTTTTATTCTCCCATATCCTATTTTACATTACTGACCTGCTTTTCAAATTTGCAAGACTACACCATTTTACAGAAAACCACAAACCAACCGATAAATGTAATCCCTCGCCCATAACATTTCTGCTGTAGCGTTGCATAAAGTCTCAAAAGTTTCTGTATATATATATATATATATATATATATATATATATATATATATATATATGCCTATTTGCTCCAAAGAAGTAATGCAGTATCAGAAAAGCAATAACCTTAGGCCTTTGCGACTACAGTCATAAATAAGCATCATTAAAACACTAGATCAGGGCGCCCTCACCAGAGCCTCAAGTTGCAGACTTTCTCACAACACTATTAAATACTTGGTGGGGTAATATTTCAGTTTAATTGTTCGGTGTGTTTCTGTTTACCTTTTTCCACAAAGCTCTGCAGGTCTGTTGATATCTCGCAGCGCTGGATGAGCTAAGCTTCTAGCTATTACTGCAACACCAGCTCCACTGCATTGTCTGTGCAAAATATGAAAAAAGTAATAATAAAGTCATTCTCACTAAGGCTGGGCTGAAAAATCAGATTATACAAAACTGTCCCCATCTGCATTTGAATGATCACTGGTGAATTTAAAAGTGCAATAGGTAACTTTCCCTGATTGTCTCCATGGAGATGTTATTGCTTTCCCTGCAGTTTACCACAGTATAGCAATGAGCTTGTATATTTTGCATTTATTCAATTACACATGCATTCTTATTGTGAGTAGGATTGTTTCTCCATAGATCTGACCTGTAACTTCCTGGGGGTCACCTTCTCGTCTGATCAGTTTAATGCATTCTATGGGCCATTTTAGACCAATAACATTTCCATTGAGAAAAGCAATGGAAATGTTTTTCTACCCTTCACCAGAAAAGTTACACAGTGCACAGTGCATCTTTAAAGTCCACCACCTACTTGTCTCCATGGAGATATTCTTGTTTTGTGCTAATTATTTCACACTATGAAAATAAACTTGGTAATCACAATAGAGACAGGTTGATGGTCAGATATATGGAGAAGCGTGGCAAGAATTAATATTTTTACAACTATAAAACACCTGTAACTGAACAAATCAAAGGTGATATGTTTCATGCCCTACTGTGGAACATTCTGGGAAAAGAAATAACATCTCCATGGCGACAAGCAAGTACCTGACCGTCCACCTTAGAAGTTCCATAGTGCACCTTAAAAGAAACTGAAACAAGCTTATTCCAAACACAATGCCGATATCAAACTTTTGCATTAAAAAGCTTTCTAAGTTTCACAGACGTTATTTGAACTCAGTTAAATTGTCTCGATCCTTCTCTCGCTTGAGTGATTATAAGAGCGCCACACACTTCATTTGATGTGTTCATTTGCATTTTCTCCTCTGCCATCACAAATTGTACCTTAAAGGCTTTATATCAAAAGCAGAGTTTAATAAAGAGAGGGACACGACAGTAATCTCATTCCATCTGATGATTAAATCGCTTTGTTTCCAAGACCTGTGCTAGAGGCAGTCTGAAGCAGTTTCTGTTTAACTGTAACAAAAAGTACATATTAGGTCTGTCATCAAGGTACAGCATGTCCAAGAAACTAATCAAAAAGAGATACCAATTTCAAAAGAACACTGAGATTGTGAAGTCAAAATTATGCAAATGTGGTACATGAGTTAGTAGTATATGCATATAAAAATAATTGTGTAGTAGAGTACCTGTTGTTTAGGCCTCTACACACATGTTCTAAAATGCATGTGATTATTGTATTAGTTTATCAGTTAATTTTTCTGCATTTTTTGAAAGTTTAATGCTCCTGGAGTTGTTTGCAATGTGCACTCTGAACAGAATACTACTTTTAATAAATATACATCGCAACTCTTAAATGAAATCTTTTTAGTGATTTGTAAAATGTACAAATGACACTAAAGATCTTTTCAAATGAATTCTCAATGGGTAGATTAGATTTGGGAATTCACTTATACATGCACATTATTGGACAGTAAGAGCCAGGCAAAAGGACTCATGCAGAGGTATGTGGACCCCACACAGAGATTGCCATGGGCGGACCAAGCAGAAATTGAATCCACAGCCCCCCACAGTGCTGCAGGAATGGGAAACCCTCAGCTTCCAGTCTATTAAGGCATATTAAACATTTGATTTGAATACAGTGTACTGTTCATGTGATGTGATAACGCGGAACTATATGAAGGAGAAATATTGCAAAATCGACTGAGATCTTTGTTATAAATGTTATCATTATCTTACTGAGTCATGCCCTGCATTTGAGGCTTGAGTTCTCAGAAAATTTCAGTTTTAATGGCTCTGTATTTACTTGTGATTATTCAAAATGTTTACCCCTCCAGGTCTTCCACCTTGCAAAGCGGTGTTTCTTAGTGGATTATAGCTTTATAGAAGTTATAAGATGGATTCATTTAGAAAAATAATCAACAACACCACCTGGTAATAGATGGATAGAGTCACATCAGTTGTTACTAAGCCAACAAGACAATTTCCCAATTACTCCCACAGTGCCGCATACTCTCCACAATTATTAGGCTTGACACCTTGCAACAGTAATCTTAGCACACCTATAACCATGGTTCACTCAGGGCCTCGCTTCTTGCAGCCATGACAGCTTGACTCCACCAGTGTGTGAGATCAAAGGTCGGAGCTTAGGAGAGAGGGATGAGAATAGTGTATTCATCACTATGCCGATACACAAATCTTGATATTACACAGAACAGCTTCACCCACTGCCCTGCTCCCCAGTGTCAGGGCTTCACAGAGCTGTAGGCTCGAGGACCACTTGCCTTCTGAGAATTGGAGTCACTTAGCATCCATTAATCACATCAGAAATGAGCTCTGGCGCTGTCATTCTCCCAATGCACTGGAATGCATTGCCAAAAGAAACTGCTCTGAGTGATTGATGTAAGTATGAAATAAGACAGAGGTAGAACTGGACAAATGCAGATAGTCACAGTGTGTGTGTGCATGTGTGTGTCTATGTGTGTGTGTGGGCGGATCTTCATTTCTCCTTACGACCTCTTGTATATAGCTGAGAATTGTATATGTATTACTTGTATAATCTGACACCAGTTTCTTGATATTTTTTCCATTTATTTTGAATTTACTATTAACATTTATATTTGTGCTCTTTGTGATTGGAACATGTGGCTTCACATTAAAAAATTGTCAGTCTTCTCAATAACTGCTGCAGTGAGTCTCATTGTGATCCGCTCTACATGATCCTGGTGTTTTTATTTCGTGCTTTAGTCTGTAAATTTGTATTCCTAATATGGAACTTGGCTCCAAATTCACCCCATAACTTCTAGCAAGCTTAATTTGACTGGAGCAGAACCCTATAGGTGACATAACACTCGTTTAATCTACTTCTTTATACAGTCTATGGTTAGGATCAGTCTCCAGAAAATGAATGGAAGTCAATGTAAAGTTCCCAAGAAGCATGGCGCATGTGTGCGCTTGTGAGGGGGAGGCTATGGAGAAGACGCTGGACTGTCTCTTAACAATGTAGAATCAATGCATTAGCTGTCTCAGTGCTGCATGAAAGAGAATACACTGCAGATAGAGTGGTGGTTTGAATGAGCCCGGTATAGAGACATGATGAGACGAAGATAGATAAGGCCATTGTCTGATTGGGGGAGATATGCACACAGTCTGCACATAGCTCCTTCTCCCAAACTGCTCCTCTGAGACCCAAGTCTGTCTTTGAAGCTGGCAGGTGGAACGGCAACTACAGAAGCTTCACCGCGATGCGCTCACTGTCTCCACGGAAAATGTGAAAGTGTGTATGTGGGTGTGGGATTCTACCACACTATGGGGACAAAAATCACATCCCCCATGACATAAATGTTTTATTATTAGTTCAGCTCAACGTGGTTTAAAGTTCAAATCTAAAATAGGGTAAGGTTAAGGTTTAGGTTATGGTTAGGTAAGTATTGACTATGGTTAAGGTTAGGATTGGTTTCCAGGAAATGTCAATTTAATGTCCCCAAATTGAATGGAAACTCAACATATGTGTCTGTTTCTGTGTGCGTTTGTGTGTGCGTATGTGTGTGTGTTTGTGAATGTGTTTGTGTGCGTGTGTGTGAGAGAGAGATACAGGTAGGGTCCATACCACTAATGAAAGATTTGAGGATAGCAGCTGCAGTCGGTGGAAGGTGGAATATGGTCTCTGCTGCTGCTGTCACACAAACAAGTTTTATATGTGAACCTCCCAAGGAATGCATTTTCATTAGTGGCCCACATATGGTCTGTGTTAGAGTTGAGATTACAGTTTTTTTTTAAGGAATATGAATTACAATAATGCTATTACGAAATTGGAAATGGTGGAAATTTAAACAAGAGAATGAGAAGAGTGTTTAAAAACAAATAAGTGAAGTAGCAGATAAGTGAGGACATATTGCTCTTGATACACACACATTTAATGGGAACATTAATAAATCAATAATTAATTAAGGTTTTCTCAGATAATTGTAAATTGTGTTTTGTGGAAATTGCATGTAGTACTTGCGTATTTTTATTTTTTTTAAGCAATTTGATCTTGGAGATATGTAAGATTTTTATTTTAAATTTCATGAACATATAAGTGTCCCTAGATATGAGGTAAACATATTCAAATAATTCAGTTTTACTCTATTATTACTACTATGGTCCCGCAAAATGTTTGGCAGGGCCCATTTCTGTTAATTATAAATCGCTTTTGTACCTTTAGAATTATAGGGTTCAATCTGACATTTGCGTTAAAGTATTATTAATATATTCTTGGTCACACTTTATCCAGATTTTGTAGGATTTGGTGCATTTTTAAGTTAATACGAAAAAAAAAAAGTGAGAGTCGTCTTTGATGTGATTTATTGGCAGATTTGATGTTGGTATCTGGGCTGTTGGCAGTTAAAAGCAGGCCTAACATCTTTGTATTCTGATGAGTGAGTGAGTGTCAGCGCTGGGATGACCTTTGATGGTGCCGGGAGGGACAGTGGAGGGTGCGTCATTATAACCTTGAATGACAAGTAACAGAACTAAGGCTGATTTTGCCCAAGGTTGAAGAAAACGCTCTATGAAAAGATGAAAGAAGCGCGTGCCCTAAATTACTCCAAGCCCTTTTGTTAAGATAGTGCCTAGGGTAGTAAGGATGTCTCTATTGTAATTTCAAATGGAATTTTTCATCTTATTAGTTCTTATGAATGTTACATTAGCTTTGATGTATTCAGTAATCACAGGGACAGTTCAGCAGTCCAGTGCAAGGTGGTCCTAGATGATCCCTGATGGTCTCCAAAGGTTATGGAGACAGTGTAGTTAAAGGGCACAAATTATGCTATTTTCTGATCTCTGTTATAATGTTGTTTCCTCATTCGCACATTTAACACACACACCCTGAGTTCTTCTCTCAAACAGAAAACACTCACTTCCACCTTGTGATGTCACATGGTAATACAGGAAGTGCTCCACTGTGTTTTCAAACAATTTCAACCTTCACTTAAATCATTTGGAGGATTTCAGCACTGTAATTTCCCATCTCTACTGAACAAAAGGTAAAAGGTAGCTGTTAGTTTGAAAACTATCACTACATGACATCACAAAGTGAAACAGAGCATTTTGAGTTTTGGAGATGTAGGCATACTAATAATGCAGGATTACTCAAACATGTGTGAAACAAACAAAACACAACTCCAGGTATGTTTCTGATGAAGTAACAACCTTCTAACATGGCTTAAAATTAACAAGTGTCAATTTCGCATAATATAGGACCTTTAACTGTGAGTACCATCTTCTTACCTGATCAGCCAGAACCACTAACTCCTGTCTCTTTGATTTCACAGATTAACCAATCAGAGAGAAACATGGTTCATGTCAAAAACAAACGTGGCTGTAAAAAGGGGGGGAAACTATATAGAGGACAGAGAAACAGCATGGATTTTTACAGAATCAACCATCAAAGCACCAAACAATTTTTTATCTCAGATAAAAAAAAAGTTATATACTGTGTTCTGGATGTCACGAGAATTTTGGAGAGGAGATGTCTTCCATGATACAAATTAGCAGCTATCGTTGGACAGTCTGAAGTTTGGACAGAGTTTTTTCTCCTCTATTGTCCAGTTCCAGTCTTTTCAGGATTTTAACAAAATGTAGAAGGGTCTGGCTGGTCAGGAAAGTCATCTTCCTCATTCATTCCTGCTTCTGTCTGTGCACTCAACTCCAACTGATTCATGGAAATGTCTATTGGTGTAAAAAGCTGCAGTAGCCCCACCTCACAAGCTGATTTAGCAACCACTATAAAACCCAGCAGTAAAAATGGACTGTGAAAATAGACTTTGGTGTTGCTGCCCGCTTCTTCACATTGCTATTTTTCACATCTACAATTTCCTGGAGCAATAGTTCTTTAGAGGGACTGTATTTAGCCTGTGCTCTTACAGTTAGAAAAAGGTACCACAATCACAAACGTGGGCTGCAAGTGTCCTAACCTGCCTTTAGAGTACACATAGAAGTTTTCTCAATATATGGACAGGCCATACCATAACTTCCAAAATTCACTCAGGGGCTGCACTAGCATCGATTCATGGTGGGCTGCAGGTTCTGGGGGTTTAGGTAGTGACAATTCAGATCAGCAAAATTTCAGCATCAAAACTGGCAACTCAAATGTGAGACTCATGCAAAGCTTATTCTGCTTTGTGAATCAATAATTGGCTTGAGAATCAAAACACCAAATTATAACATAAACAAGGTTAAGTTATAATTTGTTATGTTAAGACCATCATGTCTAATGTTTTTGTAATTAAGAAAAACTCAGCATTCAAGCATCAGGGAAATCTACACTTGATTTAAACATGCCTACCTTGAATCTGGGGACACAGTTAGCTCATGTTTATAGAATTTACAATCAAAATACATACATATTGCCTCTTTAAAGGTCCTATATTACACAAATTTGACTTTTGTGAGATTTAAGGCACCTTATAATGTTGTTATCTCATCAAAAACAGTACCTGAAGTTGCTTTTTTTTTTTATTCACAGATGTTTAAGTAACCCTTTACTATTGTATGTTATTATGTTCTTTTTTTCAGACCAAGGGTTTGTTTTCATACCTGACAGTTTTGACTGCTCACTAGCAGTCCTCCTCAGAGTGGTCATGTGATGTTGCTGTGATGTGTCTGGTCAGCTGATTTATACAGGTTTTGGCGCTGTGTTCCTATTGGTGGAGGCAGGATGACTGAGCCATCTGCGGTAAAGAGGCAATCAAAATAGGGAAACATGCCCACGGGACTATCAACCGAGACGAGGGGGCTTTTTTACTCTCAGACACCTGGGATATTGTCCTGAGGAAGTTGGACTGCAGATGGCACTATCATCCTGCCCCCACCGGTAGGAAGAAGGCACCAAAACCTGCATAAATCAGCTGACCGGACACGTCACAGCAACATCACGTGACCACTCTGAGGAAGAGTGCTAGTGTGCAGTTGAAACTGTCAGGTATGAAAACAAACTCTTGGTCTGGAAAAAAGAACCTAATAACATAAATTATCAGAAGACCAAATGAACTTCATTGGACTAACCCCTTACTATTACTTGGTCTACATCCTTGAAGCTCAAAATGCTCTGTTTCACCTTGTGATGTCATGAAGAGGTAGTTTTCAAGTTAACAGCTACCATTTACTATTAGTTCAGTAGAGATTGGAAATTCCAGAGTTGGAACTACCTAAATGATTATAGCAAAGATGTACTGAATTTAAAAACAGACCACAAAGCAAACTGAGGGTTCGCTGTTTGAAAGAAGAACTGAAAGTCTAAATATACATGATTTATGTGTTAAATGTGTGAATGAAAAAAAAAACAGAACTCCAGGTATGCTTTTGATGATGAAACACCATTATAACATAGATCGGAAAACAGTGTAATGTGAGCCCTTTAAAGACATGGACACCCATATTATGGTCAGAAAATGGTAGAGTAAAAAAGTGAGCAGCAACGCGTGGAGCATTTGCCACTTACTTCTGAGAAAAATGTTCCTTCAACCAATTTTTTTCCCAGCAGCTATACCCAGACCGAGAGGTGAAGGGAGAAAAAGGTGTAATAAATGAGCTGCAATTACATGTAGCAAACCATATCAATCAGGCTGCATTGTGTTCCCCAGTCCTCTGAAATGGCTCCTTTTGTTGCCAGCTCTGACTGACTGAGTATAGCCGTTCAATATATTCTATGTGTTTGTGAGCCATGATTTAGAAGACCTCCGTGACCCCGACTGCTCAGTGACCATGGCCCCATCAGCTCTATCATCGCGTATTCATGACGGGAACCTGCGGATAAAATAGCAGTGCTCATATGGGGAGGCAGGTGCTGTGACACGCGTGAAAGCAGCACACGTGAGGACAAGTAATGGGAAATCATCATGGAAGTGACATGGAAACAGCACAGTCAGAGATGTGTGCTATACAACACGGTCAAAAACAAAAGGCTCATCAAACCGAAGGGTCCAGGTGCTATATCAGTGATTCTCAAACTGTGGGATGTCTACTACTGGTGGTACGCAAATCAAATCTCTATATATTAAAATTTGTATTAATTATTAAAGTGAGACTAAACTCTGCCCATAACCACATTTCAAATAGAGTTTCTAAACTGGGCAGTACCTGGAGAAGAATGTAAAGAAGAGATTGAGGGAGGAGGGGAATGGTCTAGGGATATAAGGAACAGTGTTATTGGTCTGGTATCCAAATTTCTAGACTTTTGCAGCCAGATTACCTGGGATCGAGAAATACACTTCTTCAATACTGAGATGAGAGTCTGGTCACCGGTGAATCTCCCCATTTTCAGATGGATGTGATTGACAGCTGGATTAGCCAATCAGAGACGAATTGCCTGTCCATATTGGAAAAAAAGAAAAGAAAAAAATATCACAGGAGACCAGGATTTCTAAATTAATTTAATTTATAAATGATAGGTGACCAGTGAGCTCCTTCAATCTCATGTGTCACTGAAAAAACTAATCTGATTTCATGATCACATTTGACCGGGCTTTGAGGTGTAACAGAAAGTGTGGGGACCAGACTGATATCAATGGGTATAAAAATACAGAGAGACATTTGCCAGCCAACCAAGCTGGCTAAAATCAAGGCAGTGCTGTGTGATGTCACCTAATACTTGAAATGCCATGGAGCCCGAACACACCTGTTTTTATACATTTTTGACCAAGTGTACCAAGTTTGAAAATGACCAAAAAAAATGCCAGGAACTGTAGACAATTATTACACAATGCTATTAAAACATCATATGCACACTTAGTGAAATAAAGTTAATTTAGTGTTTAGTTTCACTTTAATTTTAGCCTCACTATATACCTGGATTACTTTGTTGACACTCAGAAAGCCATATATTATCTTAGATGTTCCTTGGTGGAAAAAGTTTGAGAACCACTGCACTATACTATTCTCAAAAAAATATTCTCAAAAAAAAAAAAAAAAAAAAAGGAAATAAGGAGCTGGGGGAAATATTTGTTATTGCTCTCTGGTGATGCACGGGGGAATTTATTTCTCTCGATCTAAATATGGGTTTGAGTACTAGTATATATTTGGAAAAAAATATCTAATTGCAATATTACAAGAAGGGGTGGGCAATATGGCTTCAAATTTTATCACAAAGAAACAACATACCTAAGGCTGCTTGTGCACTCCTGCTTGTTTCTATGGATAAATACTATGGATGTTATTGCTCTATCTGGAATACTCCACAGGATGACATTAAACATTTATTAAATTACAGAAGGTTTTACAGCTCCAAAATACCTTGGAAAACAGGTATTCTGACTATGAGCAGGGCCGCCTCTCCACAAACCTAACCTGTAACTTGGTCTGATTTGGTCTCCATAAAAATAGAAACGTTTAATACTATATTGTGAAACATTGCAGACAAAGCAAGAACATCACCATGGAGAAATGTATTTGATGAGTCCTCCACCGGAAAAGATACATGCACCTTTAACCATGTTTTTTAATCATCTTTGCATTTGTTTTGGGCTGTTAAGTTAGAGCTATAAGTTCTGCTTCCATTCCTAAAATTATTGTATTTATTCGTTTTTGCCTCTTTCAGAGCCTCCACAGTCAGTGTTTAAGTTGCTCCAGGCGTTAGCGGTAGCAATTAGCCATGATTTCGGTCTTCCTCCCTCACAACTAAGAGGAAATCAGTTCTAGTGCACACAGTTTCAGCCCTAATTTCAAGTACTTCAAGTACTTTCAGTGTAACACCTTTCAAGATACCGTACTCAAAGTATTGTACATTACACAGTTCAGTCACTTCTGTCCTGAGACACACTGACAGAAATGTGGCTGTCAATCAGGCCTGTCACGATAATTACTATATCCATTTATCGTTCAATATATGAAAGCTGGAAGAATTTTTGTGTCAATTTTGTGGGGGGTGTCAATATTTAGAATAGTTTCTTTGCATTTCTGGGAAATTATTTGGTAAATTTTTGGCTATATGATACGAAGACTTAACCCGTAAAAGGTAGAATGAATAACTTAACTAACTAAATGACTAATCACTAGGTACTGCTATTTATCTATTGCAGCTTATGTTTTTTTTTGTTAATGATATTGTACATTTAGAATATTTTTTGTGGTTTTATTCTGTTCTTGGGCTATTCAATACTAACATTTATCTTAACTTCAGCAAAATATATCACAGTGTGTTATCGTGGCAGGTCTACAGCCAATTGCTTGCAATACCCTCGCTCACCAATAATCGCACACACACTACATTCATACAGAGGCAAGATGGGTGAAGGATTTTGCTCAAGGACTGTGAACCTTTGCTTGTTTTATGGGCAAACGAGCTTAACACTGTGCCTCTGCTCCAATAAAATCTAGATTCAGTCCACAGAACACATTTTAAACACGTCAATAAGAATTAATGCCACACACAAGATTGAAATATAAAGTGATAAACAAATACACAAATCATGAGCAAGGAGAAATATTGTAAAAATGTACCTGCATGAACTTTAAAGGGCCCTTATTACACCATTTTTTGATCTATATTACAATGTTATTTCCTCATCACTAATATACCTGGAGTTGTGTTTTGTTTCATTCACACACGTTTAACACATATCCTGCACGTTTAAGATGTGTTCTTCTCTCAAACAGAAAACACTGTTCTACCTCCATACACCTTCACTAGAATCCTTTGGATAATTTCAGCCCTGGAATTACCCATCTCTATCGAATTAACAGGTAAAGGTATAGCATAGGATTCTTAAAGTTACATTTTCTATCTACATATCAACATTATAGGACCATAAACAATTACATTTAACACACACTGATAACTGACACACTGTGTCTATTCTAAGCACATTATACACTAAACCTGTCACGATAATTACTACCGGTACTTACTCAACTTATCATTTAATATATAAAAGCTGAAACAACATATTTTTGGGGTCAATATTTATCATGTGTATTTTTCTTAGTCCGTACTGGGACATTTTTTTGTTATTTTTTGGCTATATGATAAGATTTAAGCCGCAAAATGTTGAAACTTCTCATTACAGATGTAACATAAGTACTAAAGTGTTCCATTCTGCTATTGCAGCTCATGTTTTTATCAATATTGTACTTTTTTTAAAAATGGTTTAGATCTGCTTTTTGTGATGGCTTTTGTCTCAGTGGCATACATTAGTTTCAGTATTATCACTATTGTCTATATTTACTTCAGCAATTTATTAGACTTCAAATTTTGTTTTGTTTTTGTTGACAGACCTATTATGCACTTACTGCATAAACTACTTCAAACATTTCTCACAAAATTTTGAAGCATAATCATTACAGCGACACAAGGCCACAGTCAAAGAGCCAATCACTTAGCGCAGGGGGACTCTCTCAAAAGATGGTCTGGGCTGTTCTCTGCATTAGACACCAGCTCACATCCACACACTTCATCAAAAGCATTATTTCATTATATAACATTCAGGAGGAGAAGAATGGTGCTTCCTGCAGTGCATTACTAATTTTTCCATCAGAAGACTCATTAAGCTCCCTGCAAGAGCAATTCGATTAATCACACTGTATTTCTGGAAAACAAACATGTCAGATGAGGAAAATAGAGCTCCAAAATATGATTCATCTCCATCATCTGGCCACTTACATTACTTTACCTGCGACGACAAGCTGAATGAATTATGAGTATGGCCTTGTGTCTTTGTTCTCTAAAAAGGATCTTTGTGACAGGTGGTAGATGGAAAACAAGTAAAAACATGTAGATAAATAATCAGCCAATAAAGACAAACTATAATATAAAATAATATTGAAATTCAACATGAACTAACTGATATGTTGACAGTGAGGTAAAGTGTTGATTGCTCAGTTAGAGTCCAAAGTAGCCTTTGACTGGAAGCCCTGGCGCATGGGACTAGTTATCTCTTTGGTTGCTGTCAAAATATTAAAATATTTTACATATATTCACCCAACACAAAAATACATTTATATATTTCCTTTTTGATCACCCTGTTTGTGTAAATATATACACCTTAAACAAAGGATGCATACTAAATGTTTACGAGACAGGCAAACAGGGGCATATAAACAGTGTGTAAATTGCAGTGTGTGGGTCCATATGAACACAGAGGTGTGAAATGTCCTTTGCTCCACAGTCCCAGGGGCCCTGCAGCATCGTGAGTCTGTGCTTGAGGAGCTGAAAGGTGAGAGCTGAAGCGCTCCAGACGGAGGAGGCTCGCTGTGGGAGTCCTGAAGAGGAATAAAGAGGCGGCTCTTCATGTATAAGTCATGCGGTATGATGCGTAAACACTGGAGGCTATCACTGCGCTGCCACAGAAGAGCTGAGCAGAGCTCTGTGTGAAGGGCTCAAAGAGAGAGATGTTCAAAACACGTCCTTCAGAATCCATCTCCAGAGGTCATGTGACCAGGAGAGCCAAACCGTCCCATGTCTCATTCATCACACCTCAGACAGTTTATCATGTACTGCACAAATACACACTGCTCCATCACTCAGGGACTTTAAGGACTTCTAATGACTGTAAACTAATAATACATGTAACTGCATGTGTTTGAATAAACTGATGTGTTATAATGATATGGATGATGTGGATCCACAAAAAAGCTTATGTGAGAAAAAAGCAACAAAATGAATAACAGATAAACAAATTGAGTTTTTGGAAAATAAACATGGTTTTTGATATGTATAAAAACATAACATCCACTAAGTGATGATCCCAAAATAGCAAAAAATAAACTCTACCTAAAAATGTGATCCTTTAACATAGCCGTAAACATAAACTCACACAGTACAAATTACATGGTGTCCCAAAAAATTTAACAGAATATCGCAGGCCAATAATTTTGGTAATTCTTGGTGTATATATGTGGAGGGGACCACCAGTACACTGGACCAGTTTATATCCAGCGTCGTCTCTCTCTCTCTTTCTATATGACCTAATTCTGTCAACAACAAAAAAAGATAATAATAATAAATAATAAAAAATAAATTCTGACAAACTGTGATGCTATTATATTTATGTTTAATACCAAATACAGTGTGTGTGTGATGCAACAGTTAAAATATGTAAAAACAGTGGCTCTAAATCCTCTGTGTAAGTAGTGACCCAGTTTTTATATTGACGACACAAGGACACTGCAGCCTCCATGCTTCAGGATTATGAGCCTATCTTTGCACTGCAAGTTTCAACTGGCTTATTGTTGCACAATCCAGTAGGATTTTCCATTGAGATCACATAAGGCAATTAGATTACGACAACTTTGCCAGCATTGAGTTGGCTCAAAATATGTCTGCAAAACCCACCTAAAACTTTAAATGGAGGTCAAAATAATTAACTAAGCAACAACGTTAAGAAGAATATTTCTCTGTATGCAGCCTTGCTTTGTGTTATTTGAAAAGAAAATGCATTTAAAGGGCCCATATTATGCTACGTTTTGATCTGCTATAATGTTGTCATCACAAACATACCTGGAGTTTTGTTTTGCTTCATTCATACATGTATAAAACACAAACCCTGCATATTTAGGCATATATTTTTGAGTTTTCTTCTCACACTGTGATGTTATGCAGTAACACAGGAAGTGCTCCACTGTGTTTTTAAACTCCATACACCTTCACTAGAATCATCTGGATGATTTCAGACCTGGAATTGCCAATCTCTATTGAATTAAAGGTAAAAGGTTGCTGTGTGTTACCCTGAAAACCACTACAACCACTACATGGTCATCACAAGGTGGAACAGAGCATTTTGAGCTTTGGAGATGCAGACTAATAACACAGGATTATGTGTGAATGAAACAAAGCACAACTCTAGGTATGTTTTTGATGACTTAACAACATTATAACATGGCTTAAAGTTCCTAAGAGTCAATGTTGTGTAATATAGGACCTTTAATTATATCACTCCATCGTGTTCCATCTTTTTCACAATTGACATATTTTGGTGATATTTAAATCTTAGAGTACATATTGACCGGGTGTCTTGATGTAAATTGTTCAGAACAGCAGTAAATTCTCTCTTAGCGTATGCATATTAGCTGCTTAAGTGACGTATTACAAGGATCATATCTCTGGCTTGTGGCTCTCCATCTCCTATCCAAATGGGAATGGAGCCTTTTCTATTCAGGCCATGATTGCTTGCAGATGATTGAAAGAGGTAGGGCCCTGATTGTGTTTGCCATGTCTAAAGCTTTAACAGCACAGCCCTCCCGGTACCTTAATCCAGTTTATCCCTCTGTGCCTCCAACCAGAGCCTGCTCATAGTCCATATCTTGATTGTTTGCCGACCTTGAGCAAGCAAATAATAAGAGTGCTCAGTTAGCAGCATGAAGCATCATTTGGCAAAGATGAGCACCTTAAGAAAAAGGGTTCTGATTTTACAAGGAGGATGGCAAGATATATCGTAATCAAATTGAAATGGACACAATTAGCAAATTGCAACTGCCATAATTTCTTCCACCAACAACAAAATATCCTCTTATCCTCTTATTCTGTATAAAAGGGCTAACCCTGCCGTTCAGAACTGTACAAATATGTAAAAAAATAAAAATAAAAAAATCTTATATTAGTTTGTCAGTTCATGTCTCACTATTTTTGTCAATTCTCCAGGACACGTTTAAAGATCCATTGAGTAACATTTCCAGTGAGGGTATGCCAACTGAAATGTTGTTGTTTTGTCTAGAATGTTCCACAGTACAGATTAAACCTTCTTATCACAAGGGAGACAAACAGGTTACAGCATTATTACAATTCAGATCTGTGGCGAGTCGCCCCATTCACACTAGGAATCATAATATTCTTGAGCAATATAAACACTCGTAATAAATAAATGCTAGATGAATATGTTTAATGTCATACCATTGAACAGGCAAAGGAATAACATCTCCATGGAGACAAGTAGGTGGCAGAAAAAGTTGCACAGTGCATCTTTAAAATCTGAACTGTAAACAGAATCCTGTTATTAATAAATAACTTTCATCAGCCCTAAATACAAGTAAAGCCTTCAGATTTAATTAACATGGGCATGTTTTTGATCATAGAAATGTGTATTAGCTTTAAAAGATTACAGTCTGGCATACATATTGAAATATTAATAGTGTATTAGGTTGTTGTGTGCCCCCCAAGCCTTACAGCACAGTGCATTTTTAATGGAAAACTAAACATAGAGCTTTTCATCAGACAGAATACATTGAGGACTGGTCTATAGAGAAAAATCATATGCAGTAAGCCATTTGCCATCTTTTCATCCTATGCGGTCACAATAATAGCCTGTTTGCATTTTAGGGAGGATTAACTAAAGACTCCTGGGTAGCAGAGCAAGTGTGAAAATGAAAGAAAACATTACAAATTGTCCAATTTAGGGAAAAACATGCCAAACAATCTTACACAAGGTAACTATAGAAACATGGCAATTGCTGGATTCCAGCTGAAATCACAGCATTTTATAGGCCAATAATATTTAATACAGATGGAGGATAAATAAATGTTCTGTATAAATCTATTTTGTATTTTTTTCTTGACTTTTCAGACAACCTTAAAATGTATTTGTCAGTGTTTGCTGATGTGTGCATTGTGTCTCTGTGGTGAACTGAACATTCCTCCAATACACACATGTACAACTCCGCCATTCAATACTCCACCATTCTAAAATCTGAAAACCACCAACATAGTCTGTTTTGCCATTGAAGAAAATGTAAGACACTTGATTTGTGCATGAAGCTTAGTGTTTATCTGTTCTTCAAAGCATCTGGAGAGCAAAATATTTTCAATCTTTGTATCTATTTGACACGCAGCCATGCAAATACAAAACACTGAAGCAGAATCCTCTTATAATGAATGGCTGTCATCTCTTTAGAGTCCATTTTCTAGTGTACAGTTAGTCTCAAGACAGATTCTGACTTTTAAGAGCTACTTTCAGCTGATGTACCATTGAGAGATAATCACTCTTCATTTGGTTTGAATTTTTAAAAGCATTTCTAGATCAGAGTGAACCATGCTAATGCTCTTCCAATAACCCAAATAGACCCTTCATAGCACATTATGTAAAAGCCACTTTCAAACAAAATCCTACAAGGAGGCTTTCAAATAGTGGGATTTAAATTTGCACTGTGTAGGGTTTCTAGTGAACCTGGTTGTCATAAGAAAATGTTATTGCTTTCCATGAAATGTTCCCCAGTGTGATATAAACTTAACTATCCTTAGGTATTCAACTCAAGGCATTTTTAGATCTGTCACTATAATAACTATATAGACTTATTGTTCAATATTTGAAAGATGGAATATATTTTGGGGCTCAATAAAGGATTAGTCAAAACATGTATGAATGAAGCAAAGCACAACTCTGGGATGATTTGAATGATTCAGGATTAGTAACTACTGTGAAGTTACTAAACCTCTTTCTTCATGCTTTATTGTGGCTAATTAAGGCGCAATTATTATAAATTGTTACCGACTTACAGATAGTGCCCCTTTAAAATAGAGGACAAGAGCCAAGTTCGTACCAACACGTGGCACAGCATCTGTTTCCTTGACACAGCGCTGTGTAGATACCAGTGGCCTAGATGCATAGCTAATGTGCATAATTTATCCCCGACTATTTGTCTAAAAATAACTTAACTTTAAATATTTCAATGTTCTCAAATCAATCACTACAACCACACTGACTTTTATTATAGTTTTCAGTCCTGTTTAATGGTTTATCTTATTTATAGATTTAAGTTTTCTTGGCTCTTCCCTGCAGCATCCTGTCTGCATTATGTAGCTGTTACTCTATATAAAAGCCTCATCTTGTTTTTTGGTAATAGTCTGATTCAGCATGTCTGCTTCCCTGTGCAGTGTGTAGAATTGGCAGGTCAATAATTGATTCAATATTCAAGTCTGTTGGAAGCCAAGCAGCTAAAACTGGAACTTGTGCTGTGCTTTGTGTTGAGAGCGCCTCCAGCTGTGATTGTTCTCCTCAGTAAATGCTTTAAACGTGTAAAAGGAAAGATTAGTAGTGGGAAAAAGACATCTAGTTGGCACACATTGTGAATGATAGAGACAATATTAGTAAATACAATCAGTTAGAAAGATTTGGCTTGACTCAAGTTGTGGAATTCAAGTATTTCCTTTAATTAAAAACATACAAATCTGCTTCCTTTTTGTCAACTCCATCGTTTAAGGTCCTACATTATACAAAATGGATTCTTTTGAGCTGTAAGCCATATTATAATGTTTTTACCTCATCAAAGACATGCCTGTTTCAATCACACATGTTTTAAGTGAGCCTTTATTATTAGTCTGTCTACATCATATAAACTCAAAATCCTCTATTCCACCTTGTGATGTCATGAAGTGGTAGTTTTCAAGTTGCCAGCTCGTTTTTACCTTTAGTTTAGGAGACACTGGTAATTCCAGAGCTGAAATCATCCAAATGATTTGGTGTATGAAGTTTAAAAACACAGTGAAGCACTTTCTGTATCACCACATGACATCACAAGGTGGAACAGAGGGTTTTCTGTTTAACTCAGCCTATATATGCAGGTCTGTGTGTTACATATGTGTGAATGAAACAAAACACAACTCCAGGTATACTTTTGATGAGTAAACAACATTATAACATCATAAAATAGGCCATTTAAATTGAGGATAGTGCAGGATTAACTCATAAATGTGTGAAACATCCATAATACAACTATAAGTAAGATAATGATATAACATTAGACCAATAAAAGCTGATTGTCCTCTTTAAACCATTGTTTCCAAAAGACTGGGTCGAGACCCTCAGGTGGGTCGCAAGAGATTTTTTTTGTGTCACCTCATATGCGTGTTGTGCTCTTCTCCTGCAAAAATATCCCAGGCCCACCTATCTCATTAGAAATGTTGAAATGTTAAGATGTTTTGTATAAATTCTAATCTTTTTATTATATTATTTATTTTATTGACTATTTTGTTCCAGTATTGATTGATTGATTGATTGATAGCATTTATATAGCGCCTTTCAAGATACCCAAAGCGCTTTACAGTTCATTATTCAGTCACTCCACACTCAGTGGTGGTAAGCTACTACTGTAGCCACAGCTGCCCTGGGGCAGACTGACGGAAGCGAGGCTGCCAATCTGCACCATCGGCCCCTCCGACCACCACCATCACTCACGCTCACAGCACTTTCATACTAGGCAATGTGGGTGAAGTGTCTTGCCTAAGGACACAACGACAGTTTTTTGCCAGTGGCGCCCCACTGTGGCACCTGGAATTCCTAGCAGTATCCCATCCAAGTACTAATCAGGTCCAGCCTGCTTAGCTTCTGAGCTCTGACGGGATCATTATTAGGTATTGCTGGTTCAATTGAATGCTGAAAAGAAAAAGAAATGGGCTACATTTAATGTCCAAATAGGTGACTTATGGATACCTTTTTTTGCTGGTTCAATTACCGTTTTTCACTGTTTAAAACTTGAGTAGTACTAATTGTTCAAAGAGACACGATCACTCAATCAACAATAAAACAACCTCATTAATGTTCAATAATGGTCAAATCCACCTTTATTTTGTGATTTATTAATAATGCTGTTTGAGTTGGTTCGCAAAGGTTTGTGGCTTTTTAAATATAGGTCCCCAGAAAAAAAGTTTGGAAAACATTGCTTTAACTGTAGCCAATCACTGACATGTAGGCAGACTCTCCATGCACAAAGAAAACTGACAGAGCTGTGTAAGAGAAGACCATGTTATGAAACCAAAAATAGGCTCATCAGATGCACCTCCACAGCAGAGGGAGGGAGGCTGGTCGGTGGACACAAAATGTTTCCGCTGGAGACGTAAATATAGAAGTGAGTGTAGCGCGGTTAGGTCGCAGAGGTCAGCATACCTTGGGGAGGACAGAAAGAAACGAGCTGAGCTTTTGAATCCAATATGAGGATCAGGAGAGGAGGCGAGAGGGGAATGAAACCAGGCAGTTTAGTGCGGATGAAAACAAGACAGCCGGGAGCCTTGTGCATGAGCTGTAGAGGCTGGACAGGGGCCTTCTGGGAGCTGAGCCAGGAGGGAGCTGGAGCAAGGACATGTGAGGACTAGAATATAGTTGGACACCTAAAAAGGTCAAGGAGGACTAGGTGGTCTGATAACAACACCAACGCGAGCAAAGTGGGATTGTGTGGGTGGTGTACACAAAAGGAAAATGTGTGAAAATAACTGGGGAAAGCTGGATCGGATATCGGTTTCCAAATATTGGTACAGTCGATATCCTACACTAATGTAATAAGATTGCTTACTGGTCGTAGTTAGCACAAAAAGTCTCAGAATGTTTGAACTTATTTACACAAAGTTGTTCTGTGGTTACTTCAGAGATAAGTGAGAGCTACCACATTGGGATCAGTTTTGTCTTATTTTAGTTTTGTTTTGAAGAATAAATGCTATTTTCAGTCCATGCTCTGGTATCGGCACTTACTTAAAACTACAGTATCAAAATCTGGATCGGAACTGAAAAGTCTGAATCGGTGCATCCCTAAAAATAACCACTCAATTTAGCCCAATAGTGAAGTAGAAACGATCACATAATAAATTGGATGTTTCGGGGAAATTAAAGTTTCATGCAGGCAGTAGTTTCAAAAATGATGCTTTAGCCAAAACTAAACACAAAAGTAAAGAAAAGCTCCGAGTAACAAATCTATTTCATGCTGAGTCACTATTGGTAAATTAATCTCACTTATCTCCACTCATATAATATGAGTGGACTCTCACTCAATAAAATTAAACTTATTGACAACACAATCCTGAGTTAGAAGAGTTAAGCAACTAAAGAATTACACACATGTCATTTAAATACATACTTCGTCAATGGATACTCAGTGATTTGTAAGTTTGAGATGACATACCTGCAAGGGTGGAAAGTAACTAGCTACCAGGGATGCACCAGTACAGCTTTTTCAGTTCTGATACCTATTTCTATTCTACAGCTTGAAGTATCTGCCAATACCCAACATCAACCAATACCAGCACAGAGACTGAAAACATTTTTATTTCCTTAAAACAAAAATAAAATGAGACAGAACTGATCCAAATGTGTTATGAAGATGTTATTTATCTCTCAAGTAACTACAGAGAGCATCCCTACTAATTACAAATACTCACTTTACTGTGATTGAGTCGATTTTTCCCCACTTGACTGAACTTTTGTAGAGTAGATTTTTGAACATGTACTTGTATTTGTACGTGCAGATAACTATAATTACCTACTTAAAATCATAGCAGTTTTCTGAGTAACAGTTTGTCCCAATTATCCCAATGCACAATTAAAAACACATGACCAAAGTCTGAGAATTTTGTTGGTAACACATGCATTTTGGAGTGTTACAAAGCAAAAGATTAAATTTTGTTTAGGAAAATGAAAACTGTGTTTATGTTTTGATTTTTAGGTTGGTAGATTAGGTAGATTTGGGGTGAGCTGTTTTGCAAATGTCAGTTTTCAATAGATAAATGGGTCAAAGCAATTTCAGAAAAAAACAATTTATCAGGTTTTCTATTAAAGACTGAAGTTCAATGTCTTTGTGTTAAAAATTTAACTATAGCAACTTTGAGTCATATTTTTCCGGCATACTTAACATTCTTAGCGATGTAACTGCACTTTCACTACAAATTTTCAGTACTCTCTCCAGCCCTGTGTACCTGTAGATGCCAGCTCTGTAAGCGAATGTGCAAACCTTTGGAAAGTAAAGTGTGTTATTGAGAGAAGTGAGGTCAAGTTTTTATGAGATAAAAAGACTTCAGAGGGAGGTAGTGAAGCAGAGGCCTTGTACCGGTGAGGAGGAAGTTCAATACAAACAGATGGGCTGAAGAAATGAGCTAGCAATACAGGTAATAATGAACATGAGAAATCTAATGGGTCAGAAATCTGCTGGTAACAGGTGCACTTGTGAGACTCATATAAAATCATGTTTACACAATAAAAAATCATTTAACTATGTCATTACACCTGAACGTGAGCTCATACAAACAATAAAGCTCCATATAAAGCTTATAGGTCTGTGGTATTCTTTACACAGGCACAATTCACAGTTTCTGAAAAGAACAGAAATTATGATTAGATTTGCGATTGATTCAGCTCAGACTGCTCATTGTAATCGACTCCTCAAGCATTAACATTTGAGAGAAGACTGAAATATGAACTGATAAACTAATACAAGAATCTCTTCATTTGAGAACATGTTTATATAGATGTTTCTAAAAACTAAGACCTGCATTTATTTTTCTTTTCAATAAAAACACATGCTATTTAGTTTAAAGATTGATCAATGTGTTTTGTTTTTTTTGGATTGCCAATGCCTATACCGACTGTTAAGAATCCAAAGAAACCGATGGCCCATAAGCTCTACTGATATTTTTTGACCGACATGTGTTGCTGATTTTGATAATTCTTCCCAAAATATATAATTTTAAAACATTAAACTGGATGCAGTCACATTTTGCACAGTACCCTCTTTACCGCATAAGGTATTCAAATAAAGCTGCAGATTCTATAGCTGGTTGGCCCAAAGCCTCTGCTGGAGAGTCAAGGCTGATTGCTGATCTGCTATAAAAGGACAAATAACTCTAATTTTGTTATTTACTGAGTATATTATATTACCTAAATAACTGCAGTCTTTAATATTTGATAACTGCCATTTCAATTGAAGTGAAATACATTATGCAACCTAATCTCACCCTATCTCACCGCTTTAGTCTTATCAGAGGCCAAAACATCAGACAACCCATTTACATTCTTCACTACAAACTCTGTACAGAGATTTTCAATGGAGAAATGTCTGTAGTATTATCTCCACCCCGCATTTAAATGTTCATAACAAGGACAATCAATAAAAACTAACTGCCTTACAAAATTGTGAAGTTATACAAAAACTGCAATAAAACGGGAATAATCTGTGAATCGTACAAAAAAAAAGAGAGAGAACATCCCAAGGTTTGTACTTTTTGGAATCCTTCACGGTTAGTCTGTTCCAGGCTTGTAAATTGAAGCCGAAACTGTGGTAATAAGCAAGCAATGCAGTCTAATTGAAAAAGAGGGGGTGGCTAATAGTGTGTAGGAGAGTACAGGCTGGAGGAGGATCTGGACTGTGCCGCATAGAGACAGCAGTTAGAAGAGAGGAGAGCTTTGCTATTTAAGATGACCCTGGCATCATCACTCCACAATGGTCAAAGTGTGGATTGATCCAGAGTTGGAGATGGTTAGAAAAAGTCTGCACTGTTAGGAAGTGACTGGACTTCAAACAGATGTAGACGCTTGTTTTGAGTTTTGACAGTTAATGTTTGTTTGCCCAGTGTTTTTTGTGCAGTTTTTTGTGTGGAGAAGGGGGTGGGTTGTGGGAGGTGTTTTTTTGTTAGTTTTTTTTTGTCTCTTTTTGTTTTTGTTATGTATAATAATCAAAATAAAAAATAAATACAAAATAAACAGGCATAACGAGTTAGAGGAGAGTAGGGGTGGGCGATATTGACAAAAATTTATATTCCAATTTCTTTTTACTATCTCAATGTGAAAATTCAGATGATATAATGGTAGTCCATGAGAAATGTGCTAAAATGTGCTTGGTAGAGGTTCTATATATCACAAAATGTATTCTTGTGAGCTTTTTGTTATGTTGTTACCTCATCAGAAACATACCCAGAGTTGTGTTTTGTTTCATTCACACAGTTTCCAAATGAACAGATATCGTTTACCTTTTGTTTTGAAGAGATTAACAATCCCAGGGCTGAAATCATCCAAATGATTGTGGATGTGTAAAAACACAGAGGGAAACTTCCTTGTATTACCACATGACATCACAAGGTGAAACAGAGTGTTTTCCATTTGACGGAAGAACACAGGGTTGGGTGTTAAGCATGTGGGAATGAAACAAAACACAACTCCAAGTATGTTTTTGACAAGGAAATATTATATCATGCATATGTAGCTTCCTGGATGTGTGGGCTTGTGGGCTGAGCCTTGTACAAGACACACGGGCTTGTACACCTAACCATAAGAAAGGCTTGAAGAGATCCAGGGAGAGATTGCTAGATTACTCAAACATGCTTGGATGACATAAACCACTTTGGGCATGTTTTTGATGTGGGAACGATCATAGCATTATACCCCCTCTTTAACAGTTTTTTTTTTGTTTGTTTTACTTTAGACGATATGCTCGATATTAAAATTTTGCATATCCAAAACAACAATTCTAATGTTTGGAATATATTTCCCAGCTCTAGAGGACAGATATTGGCGCAGGGATGAGGATCCAGTGAAGTACAATAGGCCCACAGACAGTGCCTATTTGACTTGCAGCGTCCTTCCATAATGTACTCCGAGGGTTTGTGTTGTTGTGTTTGTAACCGCTCATGCAGAGAGGACCAGTCATGAGGGGTTGTGGCACTACAATCTATCCACAGGAGAAAAGCAGGGAGCAGGCCATGTTAATGCTGATCAGAAAAGAGGTGTTTAGCTGTGTGAGGGAGGCGCTGTCAGTCCATATAGCTGTATGTACAGTCAAGTAAAGAGACTATATAGCGCACGCCCACTGCTGCTAACGCATGCAACCCACACATCCATGACAAGATGGTGAGTGTGTGAATACAATGAGAAGTTTGCTTTTATAAATTGCTATGAGTTATGAGAAACTATGGAGCTTGATCTAGTGGTTATGACCTAACACACTACCACAATAACAATAGCAAGACCGGACAATTATTTTTATACTTTATTTGTTTCCTTCTATGTTATTGTTTAGAGTTTGCATATTTATAATGCTAACTTGTTATGCGGGTGTTTTATCATTGTTATGACATTGTGATTGTTGCATTGGAGGATTAGCATGTAACCTGATGTTGCTATATCTTGCCAAAATTTTAATCTAAATCTTGATTTTTTTCTGTCAGGTCTCTTATCGTTGCACTTTTCTGCTGAAGGGTCTGCCACATAGCCTGATTCATCAGCCTGTTTCACTTCGGGTAAACTGTATGACCTCGCAGTGATAGAATTAATTTGCTCGAAAGGAGGTGGATACTTTTTTCATTTAACCAATCACTGCTATTTGGTCATGATGTATGTAATGTACCATTAACGGGGCTGACTGGTATATTAAGCTTTTCCCAAATCCCATAGGAAGAAGGGCAATAACATCTTTCCCCTTTATAAAATTCACCAAGTATTCTCTTTGTTCCGGCTTTAAATCCTCGATCTCAGGAATTGTTGCCAACACAGAATGTATGGCTCTTCGTTGATTGGCTGGTGCCTGAACTCATACTTCTGGGGTTCTTGCAAACTGTCTAGTGTATTCCGAATCCTGACCTAGTCACTGGAGACAAATGAAATTGAGTGGAGGCACAAGGTGGCGCTAGGTGGCTATCTGCCACCTGCTTGTCTCCATGAAGATGTAATTGCTCCACAGCATTGCATTTAACTTAACTATTATCATAGGAACAGGCGATGCCACCAGGGCAAATTATAGGTCAGATCTGTGGAAAGGTGACCCTACTCACAGTAAGAATGCATGTTTTTCATATTTTTTACATAGTTAGACAGAGCCTCTTTAGGTCTCCATGTTTTTGCCAGACAAAACAATTAGAAAACATTTCCAAATACATTATGGGAGGAGGCCTCAGAGGGTCAATCAACCAAAGCAAAACAAAATGGTGGTATGCTCTGTCTGGCCTCTGCGCTTTCAAGGCAAGTGCTGCGGGCGTGGCGCTGTTCATGGTGCTGAAATGATGAATAACGTCTACTACATGGTTATTATGCACGGTTACATTTCTTTTAGTGTGCCTCTATTTGTTTTTCTGTCTTAGAAAGCTCAAATTTATGTTCAAAGTTTCTAAAGACCTCTACACTTTGAGTTTATAGTGACGATGCGATAAAATGGCTTCAGAACATGTACATTCAAACACTGGGATTTGCAATTCAAAGCAGCACGCTCCGTCTTATGCAAAAGAAGAAAGAAAGACCGCTCAACCATCCCAACTCCTGTACTCTCTTCTACTACAAACGAAGTTAATTGAGCATTAATAAGGCAAATAATTAAGTGACTAATAACTGAGACGGCATGTAGGAGCGGTTACTTAAGGTGGTGAATCCTCCGAGTACTGTAAGCCTTGGCCTCTACAGTATAAAAGCGCTGTAAGCATTGGACCGCTGGACTTTCGCACCGTGTTGGAGATGTGTCGAGTCCCGATCACCAATGCAAATGGAGCCTCCTCTTTCTTCTCTCCTCCTCCTCCTCCTCCTCCTCTCCTCCCCATCACCTCCTCGCACCGGCACGGATACTCACACGCGCGCACACACGTCTTGAACGCTGGTGCCAAGCATTCAGAGAGCGACGGAGGTTGTTGAGCTAGGAAGCGAGAGAGAAAGAGAGAGAGAGAGTCTGCTTATATAACAGCGGCTGTGGGAAACGCTACGGAGCTCGAGGAGACCTTCGCAGGACAATAAGCGGAAATATAGCGATGTGAACGTCCAACAGCGGATACGTGACGGAACGGTCCCGTGCGCAATGCTCCAGCGATGAAGGTAAGCTGCATGATAATAAACATGCTCTACTGTAAATGGAGGAAGCGCGGCGAGGGCTTTAAAGATGGAAGACCACGCTTTTAAAATAGGTGATACGTGTTTACGCCCGCTGTTTACCCATGCACTTGGTCAAATTGCAACTAATGTTGGGGAGAGACTAAATCTACTCGTGTTTTATTGAAAGAGGCTCTTGAAAACGCATTTTGTCTACAAGAATCCAGCATAACTTGGTGGTAAGCTGGTCTGAGCAAAGACAATGTTGTGTGCAAACTGTTGCTTCATTTATTGCCTGCACCGCACCCCTACTTTTAGGGGGCGTAGTTAACTGAGTGTAGTTCAAAAGCGACATGAGAGGCCTGAGGGTAAAAGTGGAGCCGAAGGGCAGAACGGAGCGTGACGGCCACAGAGATACCATGCACGGATGGAGCATCACCCCGAAGCCCTCCGTAGCGTAGCCGGTGGTCGTACAGCTAATATGCGACTGAAAATGTTGAAGGAGCGCTTGAGAAGGGTCAGGACTCACATGTGATGTTAAAAGATTCAGGGCGACACAAGACTAAAAGTGTGGTTTTCACGTCAGTATCATTTAAAATAACCACCCATAGCGTTAGTTGACAACTCGCATTTCAGCGATTTATTCATTATCTGTCCCATTTTCCATGACGAGGGTAGAAATGTTCTATATTTTGTGCTATAATCCTCCTGTCATAAGCGCTCATAATGCGCTCTCCAGACACTTTTATCACATGATGTCATTTGGCTCTGATAAGTGAGACTTAACATTTTCTAAGCTGGGCGATACTGCTGGTGATGAAATGGATCATTTTGGCACTGGGGGTGTTAAAAACAATCTGCAGATTGATAGAAATCCATTATGTGAGATACAGCACTAACCAAGATTATATACTTTTTTCATATAGCCTGAAATCTCATTTTTATATGTCTCCACTGCATAAATGACAGAATCAGTGTAACACAGTTTCAGTGACAGCAATGAATTAATCTCAAATGGCTGGAATAAGGGCAATGAAGCAAGCGACACTTACGAATGTGTTGCAAGATGCTGCAAGACAGAAACCAGCCCATATGTCAACATGAGCGGTGCCTCTAATCCTGCAGGCATACACCCCTCTCTTTCATAGTCCCTGCACATCACACAATAGTGTTGCCTCCAATCTGATAGCCTGTTTTTGTGCCTCGCAGGTCTTCAACATGGATCATCTTGGACCCTCTGACCAGAGCTTGGGAGATTAAACTGTTTAGTCCTTCTACTGACGGAGCAGCTGTGGACATGAACTTCAAACCACGCTGTCAAACAGGGCTTCATGTGTGGAAGCGTTGAGACTCCATCTGTTTGTCTCAGATGTTCTCGTACTTAGGGTGGAGACAGTGACTGTGGGGATGGTGCCACTGTACAGGCTGCAGTGCCTCCTGAAGCGTGCCCACATGCTGCTGCTGTGCCTGGGCATAGCCTACTTGATGGCGGGCAGTCTCCTCCTGCTCCAGCGTTCCAGTGTGAGACTGGGTCACTCCAGCCTGGCCAACGTGCCCCCGCTGTCCCTGGCAGCTCCTCCTGTGGCCCTCAGAACAGTGGGCCTGGGGGTGAGGGCGCGCTCACGCTGGGCTACTGTCCCAGTGTCTATGGGGGGAGGCAGGCCGGGGCGGGGGTCCACCTCACGCAGCCTCGGGGTCCAACACCTGCACCGTCGCTGGTTTCACAATCTGCTACCAGAGGGGCCAGAGCAGAGACAGTCACTGCACAGGAGCCGGCACAAAGGTAACAGTGCAGACTCTGTTCGTACTGAACGAATACAGAGCAGTTTTTACTTTCAAAGCAACAGTAAAACATTTTGATATAAAACTCAACGGAGGGCAGTGTAATGGTCACGCAGCCTGAAGGAGCCACCAGGATTACTGTCTTTTGGTAGCAGTCCAGCAGACACTAGTTTACTGATGTAGTCTATGCCAAAGATGGTTTCAGAAGATGGTGTTATCCATCACAGTAAAGAGCCGAGCCCATAGACCATTTAGACAAGCTTCATAATACATTTATATGGCATTTTACGTGTGGCTGCCTCAGCTAGTGTAGATAGGCACTTAGCTCACAGATCTTCTCTGAAGCAGAAACCTGCCACACGAGCAATTTCTATAAAATAAATTAGTAATTAACAAGATTACAATGACCCAGAGGACTCCTCCTGTTACATGTAGACCAACTCACAACCTGCTCACAGTTTTATGATGTCTGAAAAAGCTTTTGCCATTTTGTTGAAATGATAAATACAATAGAATTAGCCCCACTGGAACATTTGTTCCTCCAGCTCATTTCTGAAAAGCATCCTACAAGAGCTCTTAATCCTTTTTATAAACAGACACTACAAACCACTCAGTCACTAAGTAGAGTAATACAAATGAAAAATGTTGAAGGCCTGAATGAAATCAGTTTCAGTAACAGCCATCTGGCAAACATTCATTTTTGTAAATGTATTACTCTGGACACACTATTAAATTAGCCAGGTCTATAGTGCCACAAGCAGGAAGAGAAACAGGCAGCAAGTAAGTGGTGGCTTTTACAGCTTCTCTCTAATACATTTATCAAAGCGGGACATTTCTGCAGCCAAGGTTTGGCCTCTTAAAAGGCAACACTTCTCTTCCCCAAACCTTCCACTTTTTATATTTTATATATATAAATATATATATTATATATATGAGAAATGTATACTGTGGGCTTGGGAGATGAACAAAAAGTAGGGTGTTGTGTCAGTAGTTGTGTAGTAGTACTATAATGCTCACCATACCACATACTTCCCTTAATTGAAACATTCTTAGGCACATTACAGTGGAGGGATATAGGTTCTGATAGTTAGCGTGGTTTTCACTCCCCAGATAATACTGCCTTTTAGCTGTGTCTGTAGAGAAAGAAACCCATCTATCTTTTTAAAGAAATCAATTGTATGAGGTGTGAGAATCTGAGCACGTCCCTCGATTAACCCAAAGCCCGAGCTATTTCGGCTGTGATTAATGCCACGGCCTGGCCACTGGGGGCAGAGTGGGGGGCATCACACCCGGGGACCACCTGAGATGTGGACTTTGAGGCAACTAATACAGCCTCCAACAGAGAGCATGCGCATGCTTTATGGACACTGTAGAACCACTTATGGGTTTCTCCTCTGTAACTTTACAATTACATATTCAGTTATTTAAAAATTGATCAATAATGAACACTTCTAATCTCAAGACATTTCAAATATTCAAATATAGGGCTGAACAGTGTGAGTAAAATATCTAATTGCTATTTTTCTGACAAGCATTGTGACTGAGATCAGATTTGTAAGTCATCTTTCAATAATAGGATTCTTTTCAAAGTTCATAATTAAATGCATTGAGGAAGTGGGGAAAAAAATACTGTAATATAAATTGACAAACTAATATAAGAATCACATTTCAGAACATGTTTGTACAGCTCTAAAGTACAAGGTTAGCAGTTTTTATGCAGAATAAGACAGGGTTTTTTGTTATTTGTGGAGGAAATTAGACCTAAACATTGCAGCCTTTGCGATTTGCTAAATGTGTCAATTCAAATTGCGATATTGATTCGATTGTGATGAATCATGCAGCCCTTCCCAAATATAGCACACTCTTCTGTATTGCACCAAAACAGGTTTAAACCATTCACTCTGAATACGTTTTGAGTCTATGCAGCTGACATCTTTAAGCAGAGAGTGGAGAAATATAATTGCCTTAGACCCCTGGAGCAATACTGTGTGCTCACAAAGAGATGCACTGGCCTGCATTCAGCGGCCGGTGCTCATAAGAGGACCTCTGTGTGTCGGCTGTGGGGTTTTGATGTAGCTCTGTCTTAAAGGGAAGGATAACATCAAACACCTGAATTTGGACATTTTAGAGACCTATCGCATCAGCTCATCATAATAGTCTGTCAAAGCCTGTTAAGTCTTACATGCTTCTCTATACAGAAATCACTTGTGAAAATGAAATACTTACACTTAAACTTACTGCAGTTATAAGAATTAAAACTACAAGTGGAGTTAGAAATCAAAGTATTGTACTTGTGTTTGGTGATTAATTATTATGTAACAGAAAACTTATTAAAGAAAATATGCACTCTAAATTATGTCAAGTAAAGACTAAAAAAATGAGATATACAATGTAAGAAAACTTCAGTTAAAACAAAAACATCTCATTCTGATTTCTTTTGAAAGTAATCTGCTATTAGCATTTCGCTTAGTTCATTAAGTGCCCCTTGTTGCATCTAATCATCTAAAAGAGTGTAAGTGTGAAGTGTTTATGATTAAGAATTGTTGGAAGGCAACCATAGATTGTATAAAGAAGTGGACTAAAGGAGTGTGACGTCACTCATAGCGGCTCCAGTCAAATGAAACTCATGAGGCTAGCAGTTATAGGAGCAAATTTGGAGCGGAGTTACGTATTAAGAATAGGAATTTGTTTATGATAAAATAGCGAAATCAAAACAACAGGATCATGTAGCGCGGGTTAAAACAAACATTTTAAAACCAAAGTGCTTAGCCTTACTGCAGCAGTTACAGAGAGAGGGGTGACAATTTTTCAATGTAAAGACATTTGGAGACAGAGTCAATGAAGCCGGAAGCGCCCCTGTGCTCACCTCCTATCTGGAATGTGGTGGTTAGCAAGTTAGCTATGTCCATTTATATATAGAGTCTATGATGACAACCAATGTATTTTTCCTCTATCACACAGGAACATACATGGGCTGCTTTCTTCACAATGCAAGCGATCAAGCTCTGGGAGGAACCATGCTTTATGACCTACGCAAAATGACCAGCTCTCTGTGTCAAGACACCTGCTCCGAAAGGTAATGTATTCACACAGTTCCTCAAAGGAACCACAGAAAGCCTGCAGTCTGAGAAAGCCTTTGAATCTCCATCTACTCCATGAATGGCTCCTGTGTTTAAGCCAGAGGAGCGCCAGGTGGCTGTGTGACAGTAAAAGATGAGGGGAGAGCAAGGGGAGAGTGAAGAGCGGCCAGGACAGAAGGCTGGCGAAGAAGAGGAAGGAGGGAGGTGTGGATGAGTGAGGAAGCCTAATGAGCAGTCCACGGCAGATGCTGCATAAATCAGGGCTTAGAAGTGTTCTTGGTCCAAGAATGGACACTTCAGAGCGGGTCAGTACAAGTTGAATTTCCAATAGAACAGAGAAAGACTTGCAAAAGCAGTGAGAAAAAGCAGAGATGCCTGTAGGTTTTTTAAGAAGGTATTACCACGAAGTGACCTGCATCAATTATTCCTTTTAATACAAGTAAAAAAGCGAGGACAGATGAATCCAGTCAAACTCAGAATCTGAATTCAATCTCGATGCTCCTTCCCGCAGTCTTGCTTTTTACCTTTTTCCAATTACTGCGATGAGCAAAAGTAAAAAGTCAAAGCAATTTATGAGGAAGCTTCAAAGGACACATATGAAAAGGTCAATTCTGATGAGGGCTCGGTATCCCTGTGGAGGCAGATGAGAGTGGAGAGGGAGAGCTGCACAAGCCTTCATCGGTGGAGCACAGATGAGAGGGGACAGAGTTCAGCTGTCTCACTCAGGCCAGAGAATACTGGGATTTAATGCTCGGAGCTGAATTATATGATAAGTTGTAAATGTTAACTAATGTCTTGTGGGACGGCTTAGCCGAAGGGCACTAGCTTGAGGTTACTGATTGCTATGAGTGAGGGCGTTGCAGTAAGCTTCTGTATGTGTTATGTATACGTGTGTGTAGTGGGTACCAGTTTGCCGGTCTGGAGTATGGAGCAGAGTGTCACTGTGGGAACAGGATCAGTAGCCCCCGTGCCCCGGACGAGGACTGCAGCCTGGTGTGTCGGGGTGAGAGGGGGTCTCGCTGTGGAGGGGTGGGACGACTCTCCATTTACAAAGTGGAGGAGCAGCTGCCTGGCCACCGAAAATGTGAGTCACTCGAATGCTTGTGCAAATTCAGTTGTAATGAAAACAATCTAAGGCTGTAGTTTTTTAGACATTTGGTTGAGTTATTGGTCAGTGCTGTCTTAGTACAGTATATCGCAAAATGTCGCAATACTGGCTGACGCAAAAATCAATGTCGCAAGAATATAAATATACTGCAACAACACAATGTTTTCCATTTTACAGAAAACTACCCTTTTTTGAAAATAAAATGGTCAAAAAAGCAAAATTATTCATGATTTTTGTTATTTGGTTTTGGGTTTTAAACACAGTTTGATTAGTAATTAAACAGTGTGTACATTTTTTATTTAACTGAACTTACTGTACCAAAAGGTATGTTAAAATATCAGAATAGTATTGTAATATCACAGTACAAAATCTAGTTATAAAATATCTCATATTTTTCTCATATTGTGCAGTGCTAGTCTTAGTCAACCAACTTTGATTAGTCATCTAATTATTTTATTTGAATTATAGAGGACTCTTTGAGAGCAACAATTTGATCTGCCATTTTACATGAAGAAGAGGTTATTGTAGACGTGTGCCGTATACTGTGCAAGATCCGAATAATTTTGACAGGTTTTGCCATGTCATGTTCCCTTTTAGTTGATTAATTAATGCACAGAGTATGACTTTTTTCGGCCGAACATTTTAAAAAGTCAAATGCCAATCTAAACGAATCACACATAAGCAACTTCTCTGCTGTTACACTCTTTTTCTTTCTTTGTCATAGTGACTTTTCCTATTTTGCAGCAAAGTGTGTGTTGCTCGAGCAGAAAGAACATTTAGAGTAAAACCAAGGAGAGAAGATGACACAAGTTTGAGTGATGGGGATGTTCAGTGTTCACAGCCTGATTTAATTTCAGATAATAACACAGGTGTGCTTTTGCATAAAATTATGCTTAGTGCAGCTTTAAATGTTGATTGATGGAGGCCACTAAGGATTTTAAGTGTGTTTGACTTTCAGACAGAGCAGCTGCAGAGCTCCTATTACTCACCTGGAGACTGGTCATGTACCAGTCGCAATTAATTTTTTTGGCTTTAACTTCTTATAGGCACAAACAAATCAATGTAGTCCGTAGAATAGAAATAACCATGAAATTTGGTGTTGTAAAATATTAGGGACTGTGTATTAAAGAATATGGCCTGTCAGGATAAATACTATATCGGTTTATCGTTCACTGTATGAAAGCTGGAACAGGAAGAGTTCATTTGCCATTTGAAAAAGTCATCGGCGGCTTGCATTTACTCTTAGTATAGTAATATTTCCAAAAGCTAAATCTACTTTACTGATACCAAAATATAATTCCATCCTCTCTTGATAAAATCCATTATTGTCATTACAAATATCTCTAGAAGATCGTAACAAAAGAAAAAAGCTTCTTGTATTTTTTTCAAAACGGCAATTTCTGGTTTTGCTATTGAACTCTTCATATTTTTGCGGGTTCAGTATTTATCATGTGTACATTTTATTTGCACTACTGGGAAATTTTTGGTTATATTTTAGCTATATGATTAGATTTGAGGTGTAGAAGGTTGAATTAATAACTTCTGTGACTGATGACACATGCAAACTATACTACAGTTTTAGCTATTTATTAGTGGCAGCTCATGATTTTTTTTACAATATTGTACACACATAATAGTTTTTGGGGTATAAATCTGCATTTATAATTGTATCAGTGGCATAAACTAGTTTCACTATTCAGACTATGAAATGTGTTATCGTGACAGGCCTTCGAGGAGAATATGTGAAAGAAGCAAATAGAATGAAGTAGCATAACTTTTTTCTTTGTTAGCTCCGTCATTGACTTTTTATTTTGCAGTCAGGAACGTTCACTACCGCGGCTGCTTCCAGTTGCTCAAGAACGTCATTGGCACCTTCCCCATCTATTCCTTCCAACCCAATCTGACGTCCCAGTCCTGCATCGAGACCTGCACAGATAAGGTTTGTACTTCAATGAATAAACATACTGACGTGGTACATTCGCATCTATTTCAAAGGAGAATAGAGAATAGCTTTTCAGACCACTAATGGACACATGCGTAAGTGTATTTTTAGTAACAGGAGTGAAGAGCAGATATAGACTTAGATGTGTATCCAACATGAACAGATAAATATGACTCAAAGCATAATTTAATGTACTAGAGTTGCACAGTTAATTATTGCAAAATTAGCTAATGCAATGATCAGTATCGTAAACTAAGAATATTGCAAAAGTATCAGTGTTTTCCATGACAGACATGTACTGTTTTATTATTTGAAAGAGTGAGATTAAAACTGCTAGACTTCCATAATTTAGAAGCCGACGTTTCGCTTAAATTAAGTAAATCCTGTTTTAGTCTGTCTCTTTGATATATTTTATTCCTGGATGGCTCAAATATTGCATCAAGCACTGTTTTATTATTTATTTATTCATGATTTTCCTTATTCAGTCCTTATGCTTTAGTCTGGGTCTTGTCTGTTTTAAGTTTTTATTTTGACAGAGTTTGACTAATTAGGGCAAGTACATAAATGTGTCAAATATTTCAAAATGCAGTTTTCAAAATAACGAAATGACTAAAAGGAATTATATCTATATAGCAATAATCAACAGCCATATCACATTTCCACTACTATACATATTGTCAGTGATGGGAAGAATACTTTGAATACCTGAATGTATGAATTAAAATGTATGTTGTAACACCGTCTGATACATGGTCCCATCAACTATATTCTGAATACTTAAAATACTTTTGCATCGAGTTGCATTTACATTAGTGTAAAGAGGCAACATAGGATTAAAAACAACTGTTTGTTTGACCGTTTGTTATGCATTTTCTATCAATAAATTAGAGAAGGAAAGATCACACATGCACACAGTATATAGAGCGATGTTTTTCTGTGTATTTCTTTTTTCTTTTTTTTTCACTTTCAAGCCTAAATGATGTGACCCAGCAGCCTACCACTGTGTACTGCCTTGATTTGAGAAAACTAACAGTACCAGAATACATCAAAATTTGTATTCTGAATAGCTATTCTCTGTACATGTTTTCAGTTACTTCCCAACACTGCAATTTGTATAAGAAGTATGTAGTATGTATAAGTAGCTGTATTACGATAGTGTGTGTTTTGCAGGAGCTGCCTCTTGCTGTGTTGAGTCGGCCTCACTGTTTCTGCACTTGGACTTCGTCTCTGTTCAGTGTGACTGAAGCGTTGGACGGTCAGCAGTGTGAGCAGAGCAGTGTGTCCAACCAGACCACTGCCCTGTCTGCAACACGCACAGAGAGGGACCACTACCACGTCTACCAAACCCCTGTCCTGGGTGAGGAGAGGGATTATTTTTAAACTTATCATTTGGCTGGTTTTAAAGTGCACAGCAGGAGGCAAAGATATTTCATTGGAAAGCAGAGAGAGTAATACGCAGGAATACTATTTATAGTATGGGTTTAAGAATGATGACAAATTAGGACAGCTGTCACCATAGCAATTAGTGATTTAAAACAAATCATTTTAATTGCACTTTTAATAAAATTACCACATGGCCTTATTCTAGTTCCAATATAGAGCAAGGGCATTTTAAATCTATTCTTTTTTCATATACAATAAAATAAGACTTGGAGAATAACTGTACTTCTTTGGTTCTGGCTGGAGCCCAGTTTAATCTGGACATTCTGTTCTAGTCTTGGTTTAGTTCTGGTTGGTTTAGTTCAGGTTTAGTCACAGTTTTAACATGATATTTATGCAAGTGTGAATGTCTCCTCCACACATGCCTTGAGAATTGCTTCACCTCTGGTTCACTGTTGCCTAAATGAAGAAACACTGTTTGTAGACTCCAGGTGCAAAGAGAGGATGTTTCTGCCTCAGAGATCCAGCTCCCTCGTGGCTCTGTCAAGTTTTCCTGGAGCAGGCAACACCTGGGTCCGCCACCTGATTGAGCTCGTGACTGGATACTACACCGGGAGCTTTTACTTTGATGGTACACTATACAACCGAGGTGTGTACAGCATGAGAGGTATTAAAATAAGCAATTCAATCAGCGCCGAGAGACTGAATCAATTAATTTGTTGGTGGTTGCCAGGTTTCAAAGGAGAGAAGGACTACTGGAAGAGCGGCCGTAGCATTTGTGTGAAGACCCACGAGAGCGGTCAGAAAGAAATAGAGATGTTTAGTTCAGCCATCTTGCTCATCCGAAATCCGTACAGGTCACTCATGGCTGAATTCAATCGAAAGTGCGCCGGGCATCTAGGGCACGCCTCAGACGCACAATGGAAAAGTAAAGGTAAAGTTATACAGTTTAGGGTGCAATGTTTACACCTCATCATGTTATAAATGAATATAAAGTCGCACCATGGAACTTTTCTGGAGGAGAGTCTGATATTGTATATATGTATGTATGTTATTGTATGGGATTAAACTTATTAAACTCCATGGACAACTACGAGTCAGATCTATGACTCGTAGTTGATGATGAGAGGTCATTTTTGAGCAATGGTAAACACCCTTAACTAAATGCCAAATATATATTCCAGCCAATACTGTTGCCATAAAGACAAACAGACGCTGGACCCCCAAACAGAAAAGTTACACAGTGAAACTTTAAATGGGGTATTGTATTGCACATGTCTCTTGTTGTTGAAAGTAACATCACGGATTCTTTTATTTCTTATTTCTTTTTGTCATATCTTTAGAGTGGCCAGAATTCGTCTCCAGCTACGCCCCCTGGTGGGCATCTCACGCACTGAGCTGGCTGAAATTCGGCAAACGGCTGCTGGTGGTGCATTACGAAGAGCTTCAGAAGTCCCTGATCCCACAGCTACGTCTCATTGTCTCCTTTTTGAATGTGACTGTGAACGAAGAGAGGCTCCTGTGTGCCCATAGCAACCAGGACGGCCATTTTAAACGCTCGGGGTCACAGCGGCCGACCTTTGACCCCTTCACCGCTGATATGAGGACCATGATTGACTCGTTTATACATGATGTGGATCAGGCACTTCAGAGCAGAAACTTAAGTGGACTCCCAGTTGAATACCTCCCGAGATGATGAAGTGGAACCTTGTCAGAGCCTGGTTTGTTTGTAGGGACTTTCAAAAGCCTTTTTCACTGTGAACGAACTCACGTAAACAAGCTGCTGATGAGAGGCTGATGATAAAACAGAAATGTTGTAAAGGCTTTTGTGCTGATACTGCTCCAAATATGAAGGCACATTTGTTTACGTCTAAACTGCAGAGGAGGGATTAATGAATCTTAATGCACTAATGTGGGAGCTCTTTTATACAGCCAGATCTGTATTATAGGTTCATTTTTTACAACCTAACAAAACTACTGCGCCATATTATGGTTTCTTCAAAGAAGATTTTGTGCTTACAGGTTTACAAGATGTCACAAAAAGATTCCACATTTATTTCAGAATTTGTAAAAAATCAATAAATAAAACTGGACTTGTGTCTCTCTATATTTAAAGACTTCTGCTGTTTTTGTTTGTCTTGCTTTTATTATTAATACCTAAAGAACACATATTATGCATTTGCGTGGCTGTAATACCCTTTTAAATATACTTTTGGTCCTGTAAGATGGCTTGTGGTCTTAATAACTGCAGTCTAGATTTTGATCTGTGAAATAGCAATTTGGGCAAAATGCAGAAAAATGCTCAGAAAAGACAATTTACAATTAATGGATTAATGAGGCAAGTGTGAATGTAGCAAATACAACTTCAGGTAAGTTTTTGATGAGGGGACAACAGTATAAGTGGTTAAAATTTGCATTATATGTGTGTGTCTTTTAAACCTACAATGATGTATTACATCATTTAAATCCGAGCAATACCTGAAGTTATGTGGGCGAGGATAGATCAAAATTCTACATTTGAATTTGTTGTTTTGTCAGACTGCAGATTTGTTGACCTGGTTAACCTGGTTATAATCTCTGTAATTACTAGGCCTATCCACATAAAACAAAAAGCAGTCTTTTCTGTTAGCATTATAGCACCTGGCAGCATTATCTAACAAAAGACGTCATTGTTGTTGAAGCCATAAGATTAATATGGCGAGTTTGTGTAACCATCTCCTGCCAAAAATGGCTAAAGGCTAAAGATTTGTGGATTTTAAGTTTGGATATTTCTGTCTAAAACTATAAACATCCCATAGAGTTATATATGCCCTCCTTTTGACATTATGACAACAATTCAATTTGAAGGTAGAGGGCTATTTGTCACTACAGTATATCTTTAATGGCATCGCACATCCACGGTTGCCAGTAGTTGCATATATAAACCCCAACATTGGAATTTTCTGCCATTCTCAGTCTGCACTCCGAGAGAGAAGCCACATTTCACTGTCCGAAGCTAAGCTAACAGCGCAAAACTAACAGCTAATAGCGTTTGTTTTTCAGCAGAACTGAACTCAACAAGAACCTCAAGTCCAACCACCTGAGCTCTCACATGCCCCGGGTCAGATTACTTTACCTTTTTAGGACACTCTGCAGTTAATTTAATTCATAAAAATACTAAATATATTTGGTCTAATGCTAGTAGTAGTAAGCTAGAAAATGAAAATTGCCCATGAAAATTGGGTAAAATAGCCACAAATTGTACTGAATTAAGAGTAACGTTATTTAAAAAAATACATTTCTCAAGTCTAAGTAAAAAGTAAAAGTCCAAAAAATGTGTCAAGTAGCTAAGAGTAAAAGTATTCGGGGAAACTACTCTTCAAGTAAGTTAAAAGTAACTGGACGAAACATCTGATTTGTCATTTAAAGTAAATGCAATTGCGAGGATGAAACATGAAATAGTACTCATGTCTGGTATTTTCACAGTGGGGAGAAAGATATGGAGTCCGAGTGGGCTTCATTCTCGGCCTCTATTGTCGATGTGGCTGCTCGGAGCTGTAGACGTAAGGTCTGTGGTGCCTGTCGCGGCGGCAATCGAGGGTTCTTGGGAGTTTGCCCAACCAGTCCACATGTGCTTTGTGGACTTGGAGAGGGCATTCGACCGTGTCCCTCGTGGTGTCCTGTGGGGGGTGCTCTGGGAGTATGGGGTCTGGGGCCCTTTGCTAAGGGCTGTCCAGTCCCTGTATGACCGGAGCAGGAGCTGTGTTCGCATTGCCGGCAGTAAGTCAGACCTGTTCCCGGTGCATGTTGGACTCCGCCAGGGCTGTCCTTTGTCACCGGTTCTGTTCATTGTATTTATGGACAGAATTTCTAGGCGCAGTCAGGGGCCGGAGGGGGTCCGGTTCGGGGACCACAGGATCTCATCTCTGTTGTTTGCGGATGATGTTGTCCTGTTGGCTTCATCGAACCAGGACCTGCAATGTGCACTGGGGCGGTTTGCAGCCGAGTGTGAAGCGGTTGGGATGAGGATCAGCTCTTCTAAGTCTGAGGCCATGGTTCTCGACCGGAAAAAGGTGGCTTGCCATCTCCAGGTGGGTGGGGAGTCTTTGCCTCAAGTGGAGGAGTTCAAGTATCTCGGGGTCTTGTTCACGAGTGAGGGAAGGACAGAACGTGAGATTGACAGGCGGATCGGTGCAGCTTCGGCAGTGATGCGGTCGCTGTATCGGACCGTTGTGGTGTAGCGGGAGCTGAGCCGAAAGGCGAAGCTCTCGATTTACCGGTCAGTCTTCGTTCCTACTCTCACCTATGGTCATGAGCTCTGGGTAGTGACCGAAAGGACAAGATCGCGGATACAAGCGCTCGAAATGAGTTTCCTCCGCAGGGTGGCTGGGCGCTCCCTTAGAGATAGGGTGAGGAGCTCAGTCACGCGGGAGGAGCTCGGAGTAGAGCCGCTGCTCCTCCACGTCGAGAGGAGCCAGTTGAGGATGCCTCCTGGGCGCCTCCCTCGGGAGGTGTTCCAGGCACGTCACGCCGCTAGGAGGCCCCGGGGAAGACCCAGGACACGCTGGAGGGACTATGTCTCTCGGCTGGCCTGGGAACGCCTCGGGGCTCCCCCGGAGGAGCTGGAGGACGTGTCTGGGGTGAAGGAAGACTGGGAGTCCCTGCTTAGGCTGCTGCCCCCGCGACCCGGCCCCGGATAAGCGGACGAAAATGGATGGATGGATGGAGAAAGTACAATATCTGTAAATAGTGACTTAAGTAAATGTATTAGGTCATAATACATTACGTCATTGTAATGCTTGTGACACTCAGTGTATGTAACACGGTGATTTAGGACAATTGTGAGATTTTTATGAGCTGTTTCAAGTGATAAATATCAAAATGTTGGTGGTAAAATAATGTCTCTTACGTTTATTTTATGGTTGTCACGTGTTGTTGGGGTTTTACAAGGTTTTACAGCACCTCTCTCCTCAAATGAAATGTAAAGTAAAAATCAAAATAAGTTTACAGTATAAGTCAATCATAAGAGACACATCAAAATTGTTTTATAAAAGTTTAAACAGGTAAATCCTATCTGCACAAACACAGAGCTGCAGAAGCCTTCACTAGACAAGAACAGATGAGTCACAGCAGCAGTGAATCCGATAAAACAGATTGGATCTCTGGTTTTATATAAAGTGGACCTATTCTCTCTCTCACACACAACACACTCATCTATCAGTGACGCATCAGTGACAAAATGACTCAAATGTGGAAACCAATCCTTCTCATGCAGATTAGAGTGGCACAATATCTGGCAACCTAATTGAAATTGCAATTTGAGTTGGCACAATTATCAAATCACAAAGGCTGCAATCATTTTTATAGAATCTTTATACATTATCCTGTTGTACATGCAGTCTAGAGCTCTACAAACATATTCTCAAATGAATGGAAATATTGAATTAGTTTATCAGTTCATATTTCAGTTTTCTCTCAGTGTAGCCCTAACACACACACACACACACACACAGTCTCTATCAGTGACACATCCATGACAAAAATGATTAAAATGTGAAAATCAATCCTTCACATTTAGATAGAAAGGTGAGAATTAGCACAGCAGTCAGGTCTACCACCCACAGAGAGTGAAACAGACCAACCACATAATACTCCAAGACTCAAGTAAATCACAAAGGTGCCAAAGGTAGTCATGAAGATATGTTTCTAGTTATCTAAAATTCAGTTGCACTCTTTCTGTCCCTACCTTATTTGTACCATCTACTTTCTCACCATCTTCTAGTTTATGTGCCCCTCCCTCCCTCCTTTCTTGTCTACTTCTCATTCCTTCTATCTGTCATATGGCGGGGTTACCAAGTTGAGTGCCATTTTTTCTTTTATTGAACAAATACTGCTATAAAAGTTTCAACACAAAATTTACAATCAGACAGACATCTGTTAGGTTGGGAATAAAGTCATGCTACTTTCTGAGGTTGTGGTCTTTGCTGGTGAACAGAATTTATCAGAGTGAATGCAGCCATATATTTTAAGATGTTGCAACTGCCTACATTTGAGCTTACATATTTCAGTAGGTGGTGATATGGCAAAAAAAAAAAATGACAATGTCATTATTTTTCAGCTAAAGGTTACATTTTTAGTTCAGTGAGTAGCCTTATGGATGAAACAATGGCTAAATCTCATCGTATAATATAATATAATATCAATCAATCACAGAACGCTGTGACATTGTAATGTATATATTATAAATGCTACTTCTTTCCAAAAAATTTCCCATCATTGTTGTCATATTCCAAATAATTTTCATAATGTTGATTGCACTACAATGGAGCAAGAGACAATAGTCGATGTAATTACCTCTTCTATTGTATAATCCTACTGCAAAGTAATACATTTAGACAAAGAGCTTAAAATTATTGTTAAAAAAAAAATATACTTTTTGGAGGCTTATGATAATGTGACATCGCTAAATCACAGTATATCATAGTTAATTATCCTTACACTGATTTGTCACAATAAAAGAGAAAGACACATAAACCGTTAGCGTGGAGACACATGACAGGGCTGCTGTATGTCATCTTGATTCTTTCGCAGTCTCTTTACTCCCAGAGGCTTGCATTGGTTTTTGAAGAACAGCTTAATTAGTGCAGCATTGCCATAAGCCTCACAGTTAGAGGATTCTGTCATAAACTCAATCAAGTGACAGGCGGCTAAGAATTTATTACTACTCATTATTTCTGAGTTATAGAGACAACAAAAGAGACAACTTCTCAAAAACCAATATCTGCAAGCAGAGCTGTTTATGTATGCCTAAGATCTGTATAGATCTGAGGATTGTCTCAAACGTTACGGTACAGATCAGATGTTCTAAATGTCTGTACACACGCATTCGAAAAAACATGAAATTCAAGCATGAAAAAATCCAGATTTCTATACTGAATGGACTACATTTGTGCAACACTTGCTTTTTACATTTTAGTTTTTAATCATCTGCCATCAAATCAGTGACAGTTCTACATAGAGATTTTGTGCAAGAGCTATAATTTATCCAAGAATCAGTGTTTTACCTGATCATCTCTTCTTTGCTCAGACATCAGCTTGTTCTATGAGACAATACATGTAATTCAGTACATAGAACATGAAGTGTTTCACAGACATGCCTTCTTTAAAGGTGCATTATATAACATTTCAGGGGGAGGGTACAACACTTGCTTGTCTCTATGCAGATGTTATTGCTTTACCTGAGATGTTCCAAAGAATGACATTAAAATGATTTATCTCCATAGGGACAAGCAGGTGATCCCACCCAGAAAAGTTGCAGGTCAAGAATAGGGCTGTGTATCATTAAGAAGTTGCTGATATGATGCATACATACATACATAGGCCACAATACGACACATATCTCGATATGATCCAATACGATATATTTCAAATCTATTCGATACAGTTTGATAAAAAAAAAAAAAGGCTAAATCATGGTTGTGATACTAAAAGTCTTTGTTAAACCACTTTTTGTGCAAAGTTAATATGAAACACAAACATTTTAATCATCAAAACGGTGAATATGTCAGATGTGTTGAATAAACGAGTTTCATTCCACTGAACAAGCAATAAAACTATATCTAACAAAATAACTGAGTAAAATATACCAAAAAATTATCTTGGCAATATATCAATACAGCAATTGATGATATCAATACTGTATCATGACATTAAACGATACCATATATTGATATTTCGATATTTTTGCACACCCCTAGTCATGGAGACAAGCAGGTAGCGGACCCTCCACCAGAAAAGTTGCACAGTGCGCCTAGAGACTGAAGCCTGCACTCAAGTCTGCCCAAATACGCCAAATCTCGAGGTGTTTTAGTGACACTTGCTGGTGAAAAGCATGTACTGCATCAAACTGCCTTGCATAAAATAAATAAATAAATAAATAATTTAAAAAAAGGCCTAAAGTTGAAAATGCAGTCATGGCCTATTTTGAGAAGTCTTAATTAAGCCTAAATGTTCTAGAGGACGTGTCATGGACCTCTAAAGTTAATCAGATTTTGCTCCAGTCACTAATCAACAATGGGTAGACTGTTTGGGCTCATTTAGCTGCACATATAGCCAGCAAACTGATTAAAAAAAGACTAACATTTACTCACGCGTTGAGTTTTAGCTGTGTGTGTAATTTTTGGTAGCAGTTTAATCTACTCAGGAATCATCACCACTGACAACATCTGGATCCTCAGGGCCCACGGGAAGGATGGCGGGAAACTCACCGGAAGTAGGCTAACAAGCGTACCAAGGTGCAAATTCCTACATTTATTTCAAGACATAACTACGTGTAAAAGACAGTACTGTTCTTTACACGAGACACTATATCAGACGTACCTGTTTACCCGGGACAGCCCCAGTTTTGAGCCTTTGTCCCTGCAGATTTATCCAAAACCACTGATTTGTCCCAGTTTTATATAAGAAATGTCCCAGGTGTCCCTATTTTTGACTAGTTTCGTACCTACCAACAGTAAGAGGCATAAACTGTCATATGTTTAGCTAAAATACAAAAAGCTGCTTAAAAACGACCAAAACACAAAGAAAATGTGACTACTGAATGGCATGTAAGTCATGAAAGGGGCGAGTGCAGAACAGTTTTCCTTAATCACACACTTTTATCATTACAAACCACCAAAAAACTGGGAATGTCCCCGTTTTTTTTTTTTTTTTTTTTTTTTTTTTTTATTCTGGTCACCCTTTTCTTGAACTTTATATTGCACTGCATTAAGGCAAGGCAAGTTTTTTCAACACGATTCATACACAAAGTTATTCAAAGTTCTTTTCAGAATAAGAAACAGATTAAAAATCACAATAAAAACAAATCAACAAATAAATAATATCATAAAATTAAAAAGAGACAGAGACATTAATTACGTAAATTAGAGAGAAGTGTGCGGAATGAAGGCAAGGCAAGTTTATTTGTATAGCACAATTCGTACACAAAGTAATTCAAAGTGCTTTACAGAATAAGAAATACATTAAAATCACAATAAACAAAACATAAATAATCATGAAGATTAAAATTAAAAAAGAGAGACATAAATTGGAGAGAAGAGTGCGGAATAAAACCTTTCAGTCATATGCACATTAAAAGTATGCAATCTCTGATGCTCTTTGTATGTCAGTGACAATAACTCTTGAATGTATTTGATCCACAATGTATAAAGTAGTGTACAGAGTCTGTCTAACCGCAGTCCCCGAAGATAAAAAGGGAAATTTGTGATTATACTGTGGACTTAATATCGCAGCGATGCACACTTTTGTCCACAAGATGGCAGCAGCAGTCTTACTTAGGCGAGTCTAGACTAGACCGCTCAAACAGCTCTTGATTACAAACTATTAGGACCTATTGTTTCTAGTCCAAGTTTGAATTTGAAAATATGAGCACATAAATACCTGTGTGAGGCTCCTGTAGTGTCCTCTGCTCCCTGACCCCTGCACGGACCATGCGTGTGGCAGACAGGCGGCAGCAGAGAGCGCTTCGCCTCCGGTACAGGCACCGCCGATCCGCCCGGTGAGGACCGCAGACATCTGTTTCTCCAGTGACTTTCTCCCGCTTTGCTGCTCGGTGTATGCGTGCACGGGCATAGCGATGATTAGGCTAATCATATGAATGTAAAGATGAATAAATTACTGAAACTAATGCGTGTTACGTGCACTGAGGCTATAAAAGCACAGGCCTAAGTTATGTGGCTTTTAAAACTATGCCTATATCTGGTCTGTGATAGATTAAGGCCTGTGTGTGTGTGTGTGTGTGTGTGTGTGTGTGTGTGTGTGTGTGTGTGTGTGTGTGTGTGTGTGTGTGTGTGTGTGTGTGTGTGTGTGTGTGTGTGTGCGTGTGTGCGTGCGTGTGTGTGTGCGCGCGCGCGCGTGTGTGCATGCCGCTAAGGATTGCAAAAATAAAATGTTTTCTTCTCCTTACTTTTCCTGCGCCAAGGTCAAGTAGATAAAATCACGTTTAGAAAACAGAAGTAAAATGCAGCCAATCAGAAAAGTTTTGCTGCAAAGTCAAGCAGAGAATCAAGAGCAGTCTGCTATGTAACAGAAAGTGCTCAGAAGGACAGGGCCCATCTTGTCACAAAACACCACTTATTTTCCAGTGATTACAGTTAAGTATCTAATGGAGCATCATGTGGTTCAAACTGAAGGCCTGACTGTAAATGTCACTACATTTGAGTTTGCCTCAAGCATTTTCCCATGTGCTCTTGGTTACACAGTTCATGTTTAACTGCAGGGCCAAACTTAGAAATCTAAACCACAAATGACAAATCCAGCATCCAACTTGTACAGCCTGTTTCTGAGGTCACTGGGTTTATTTCTGACTTGAGGTGACGTTTATTTCTCATTTAGTGGGCCTATTACAATTACCATCATAGCAGGCCTTTTTGGAAAGCAGCATGAATTCGCTCAAACGTAGAAAATGACTACAACATACTTTAAAAATAAGTTTATATCCTGGAAAATATTTTGAGAACACCATATCCAGCACTGTCATTGCTGAACGCATTTGAATTGTGTGGATCTGTTTATACTGATCAAAGCTGAGACTTCTGGCCTCCTGCTTTGATCATCTATGCATAGTTTCTGAGCACTTTCTGAAGTCATCCCCATGTCAAACTCAAATTCACCTCACAATACAACGAGGTCTTCTTTCAGGACAGTAGAAGCTGTTAATACAAATGTGAAATCAAAACATTTGCCATCACAGTATTTTCTATATGTGCATGTTTATTAATGTTAGTAACTTTTAACCTCATATTGTTAAATCTTGTTAAATATATATATGTGTATGGGACTAAAATCTGTATACACACTGGTCATGGGTATCTGGGGACATGGGGAAAAAATCTATTTTCCATGACTTAAATCAATAAAAATGATCAGATCATCAACATGGTTTTAAGTTCAGTTAAGGTTAACGTGACCATAGCTTAAGGTTAAGACCAGCCTCCATTTATGTCAACGAGAATGAAAACAAAATGTCATATTCAGTGTTTAATAAAGCAGTTTACAAGACACAGAATATATGATCATTGGTAGTTATTTGTAGGGATTTTTTTGTTTTGTTGTTTTTTTAATAAATATTGTGAATTTACAGGTACGACTAAATTATAAATTGCAGATTATATTGTCTCTATTCTCTGTATTTGATTATTTGGTGTGTTTTAATGTTCCCATGTCTGATAAACACTTTAGTTTTGTCTGGGTTGTTGCAAAGTGCTCTGTAAATAAACTTTGATAAATTGATTGGAGGACTGATAACTGCATATAATTAGAATCAGGAAACGCTTATTGTTACATTTCATTTTATATTAACAGTGGATGTTAGTTCCTATAAGAAAAGCTATAGAATGTGTGACAATGGCGTTCAAACCAAATTAGTCATGGCTTAACTCTGCGCATGTAATCCGTTTAAATGAACAACAGATAGGAGCAGTTACATTTCACATATGCACAATACAATGGACACCATGTCATAGATGATCTTTGCTGTCTTGAAGCATAAACACAAGGGCTGCGCAATTTGGAGGAAAAAAAATACTCAATTTGCAATCAAATCTTTCTACCAATATTTGCAATTGTGGTCAGATTTTCAATTTATATTTAAAAAGTAGTCAGTTCTGTTCAGAGTGCACAATGTAAACATGTCCAAGAACAATAATATTTGGGAAAAGACTGAAATCTGAACTGACAAAATAATACAAGAATACAATGCATTTCAGAACATGTTTGTGTATGTCTTTAGTACAAGATTTTTTTTATGAAGATAGGATATTTTGATATTTGAGGACGTTCTATAAAATAATGGCAGCCTTGGTGATTTAATAATTGTGAGAACTGAAATTGCGATTTTGATTCAATTGCGGTATTTTGTGTAACCCTAATAAAAATATACATGTTTCTGGGTATCTTTATGGAGCTGTGCGATCATAGATAGGATCATAGAGAGGACAAGTGCATGATGGGAGTGGATGTAACTCTGTAGAACTGGTTCAGCTCAGCGTTTTGTTTCTGTATCTGAGGTTAATGTTTTCTCTACAACTGCGTGGAGAGAGGAGAGCCAGTGCTTTTTCAGACATTTCTCTGTTGGAGGAATTAGGATGCAGTCTTCGTTGTCAGAGGCGAGGAGCTGTCTGCCACTTTCCCAGCAGCCCTTGGGCCGGTGACAGGGAGATGGATGATATCTGCAGCCTGGTGCACTGCTCCCCCAGCGCTCACAAACACACACACACAGACAGACAGACACACACATACACCGAAAGAGAGACACGCACACACACTGTATTCAGCTTTCAACCAGCACACAAATACACACAAACTCCTACACAACTCTCTTCCTATTTCCTTCACTCCAGCAGGAAACTGACACGAGGAAACAGTATTTGTCTAATACACCTCTCTCACTGCCGTCAGCAATAAAACCAATATTCCACATATCAGGGGAAACACAGGAAAACACTACGAATGTTTGCCGATGTTTACCAAGAATAACCAGCCTTACACAATGCTTTTGGAAATGTTATTTATTGAAATTACCAAAAAATATCTGCAATTTATTCATTTATATCAACACCAAAATATATCAGAATCAGAAGTTTTATTACAACAAAATTCACAAACTTTTTTTTTGCTTTGGCGAAATGGTGCAAGGTAAAACAATGAACAATAATATTAAATTTGAAACTATGCTGTAGTTTTTTTATGTGGGTTTTTTTATTTTTTTTTTTTACATGTTTTATAGTGCACTTTGAGCTTCTTGCACACGTTTTCCAATGTGGTTTTTGACTACAAATAAACCAACCTAACCTAAAATAAAAGCATGCATTAAATAAGGTGTTAAATAAAAATAGATTTAAACATATATACTTAACACGTAGGCTATATAACAAACTGCAGATTACACACATTACTGTAACACAAGCATGAGTAGACTATAAGTATCTGGGGTACAGTATGTGAGGGATGTGGGGAGACTGTTTTAACACTAGTTCGCTTTCACTAATCCGACTCCTCTGTCTGTTCTCATCGTCCTTACCTGCTGTCCCTGCTACGCTGAGATGTTCTTGTATTCAGGACCGAATCCAGAGGCCGTGTCACCTGAGCAACGCCGACCGCATACTAATCAGCACCAGGAAAGACCCCAGTGTGTCCCGCTCACTGCCTGAAGGAAAAGCTTGGGCCATTGTTTTTGCCTTCCTGCAAGTAAGAAAAGAGAGTTAGAGTGAAAATGGTGCACAGATGAGACAGACGCAGGGGCAAATGAGGCAAAAGGAGAGAGAGAGAGAAGAGAGGGAGAGGAGGGGTGTTTGGGGGGGCATCCATCAGTGTTTTAAGTGACTGCAGTGGGCCGAGCCAGAGGAAAAGGTCGTGTGGTCTCTGTGTGCGCAGTGGGCACCTGGGCAGAGCAGAGCCTCCAAATGACTCCAGGCTAATGATGTGGCCCAGACCGTCTGTTACAGCACACAGACACTTTTACTTTTACTGACTCACCAGCCAATGCAGTGCAAACACTCACTCAAATTTTATCAAGGAATATGTTAAAATACAAATCAGCTTCTGGGGTGTCATTGGTCTTACCTTTTACTGTGACAGACACTGGCAGAGCCTCATAGACCTAAAAGATAATAATAGTCATTTAGTTTGTGTGGGACAAAAGGCAAATTCAGCAGAGGGATTTCACAGATTTAATACTGTTTTCAGTTTGGCTGCTCTTTTTCTCATGTGTTTCTATGCAGGATATACACATGTGGGGATGAAGGGTTATCCCCAGGAACACATTAACAGAAAGCAAAACCGTGCACCCTCTGGTCTGAAGGCAAAGCCCATATTTATGTAAAAATATGGACCATAAATATGAGCTTTGCAGAGGGATGATGTGAACCAGACCCATTCATTTGCCCTAAATCTGTAATTTGAGACAAAAGCTTTAAAGTTCCGGTATGACTTATCTCAGGACTCTTTTCCTAGATCCCTGGTGACTAAGGGGTTAAAAGCTTTTGTGGCAATTCAGGACCAGCCATAGGTCACATCTGAGTCCAACCACTGGACAGCCAACCTGCAAGACAGAGCTTAATTATCCCAGCCAGTTACAGTTCAATAACTCCATCAAGCTGCTAGCCAGATAGCAGGTTTCCCTAGCAACGCCTCCGAAGTGAGGCACAGATCAGAGGAAGAAGGGGAGATAACAGACCCATGTTGGGAGCAGAGCCAGAGGAGTGAGGGGGTCCTCCCTGGACTCATAGACCTTTACACTGGGCACTGGGGGCACACACGGCTCCTGTTGGCCTCTGTCCGGCTGCAGCTTTGTGTCGCTTTTCAATCAGAGACGCTTTATACAGCTCACAGGCCTATGGGAAAGTCTGCCCCTTTTCAGCGCTCCCCCCAAAGAGTTACTTATCATCCGTAGATTCAAATAATAGTCACACTTTTTATGCTGTAAGTGGCACGATTTTCCCCATAAACAAACTAGTCCATTGAAAACCTGAGGACCGGTTGAGGCACAGGTGTTTGAGAGCGTTCAGGTGGCTGTCTGGCCTCCTGCCGCAGTGTCTGGAAACTCAGACACCCCAGCCCCCCGCCTCCCCCCCGCCCCGCTCTGCTACAGCTATACCTGCACCCTCCACCGTGATAAGGGATCTATCTGCTCCACATCCACCTCACCAGAAAACCCCTGACAACCCATGCCAAAAACGAAAACAAAACAAGCTCTCTAGTTCACCAAAAACATCCGATTTCCCTTTTCGGCTCAGACGTGGCCCAAATGCGCAAGAGACCATTAATCTGTCCATACTAGCGTTATCGGCCTGTGTGGCGGGCTGCTGTGTTACATGACCACCTCAGAACAATAGGGTGTAATCTCTGTCACACACTGGAGCCTTTGGTTTATCTGCACCTATTCAAGCCCAGAATCAATCTTTCCTGCACCAAGTTACTGAGCAGACACAAGAGGTGGGAGATATATCGAAAAATCAATACTCTCGCAATTGCTATTTTGGAGATATGCAAAATTACAATGTCAAGTATATCGTTTACAATTGAAAAAAACATTCGAGAGTTGGTTGAAGGAAGTGATTAAACATAAAATGAACTTGCTGTGTCATCTTTCAGATAAGATTATAAAAGTGGTATTTCTGCATTTTTATGGTTCATTTTACATTCGATACAGATGATAGACAGACAGACGATGGTTTTCAATAATATCTCATTGCATGTATGTATATATAGAATAAAAAAAAATAAATACTGAGATAATTATTTTTGTCAATATTGCCCAACACTAGCAAACACACACTGCGGGCCTGCATTTAGACAACACATTTTAATCATTCTTTAATCTGTATATTAAATAATTATTATAATAATCATTAGTTGTTTAGTCAGTTTTATTGTCAATAGTTACCCATGGCTATATAAATATTTAACCTCAATTTCTAATTTGCATATAGGGCATTAAAGGCCCAAGAACAGGACAACTGTGCAGTTAATTAAATTATAATCAAATTGTGATTCAGTCATTTCTAATTGTCACCTACATGCTTGGGGCTTTTAAAACAAGAATCAAGCATGTGTTGTGTAGCAACTCTGGAGCTGGACATTTGAATATTTTCTGTGTTTAAAAGCACTTATAAAAAGTCTGTATTGTGTATATTCAGAAAAGACATTTTAAGACAAATCGACCAATGAGGGAAAAAAAGTACACTTTTTTTTTTATCATATTCCCCAACCCTGCCTAAGTATCACATGCAGATACTTCATCCTATAAAATGAATATTTGTTACAATCCAGGGCGGTCATTGCATAAATGAACACAGACATTTTACATTTTACTACAGATATCTGGCATGACTTAATGCTTTTTGATGTGAACCTAACTGAAAGCAGATACACCGCAGTAAAAGCCTCCGTACTGGGTGAACTCATCTGACTTTCTTTGCTCAAACTTTGTATTCCCTGTTCAGTGGAGTTACAAACTAGCCAGGAGCTAGCGCCTTTTTACGGGGTGATATTTATTGGCTCCTTGGCGGATAGCTGTGAGCGCGGTGCTTTGTTAGTGCTGGGGGAGCTGAGGATTTCATCAGAGGGCTGGGTGCAGTGTGTCAGACAGAGCCTAATAAAAGTGTCTGGCTGGTTTGTGGGCACCCGCTCTGCTCTGGCTGTGACTGCTCCGCACTTGTCGCACCGCGTTGGTCTATTTGGTATTCACGGGGCATGGCACTTGTTCAGCTGTTGTTGCTGGGGGCTTTGTGCCACATACACACACTGATTAGTTGGCATCGGCATTGTTCACTACCAGACCAAGTGGGAAGACTGGATGAAAAATATATAATTAGAAGAGGGAGACTGGAGACAAGAAAGGAGAAGGAGGGGAGGGTTTCAGAGAGAAAATCAATTGTTTTGAACTGCATTCTTAATATGGGTAATTTGGCAGAAATTAGGTTTTCAGAAACGCATGATGCCTTGGGAAAAATGAAAAGTTTAAAAACCAGGTCAAGCTGTTATAGTGAATGGATTTACACCTTTGAAATACATAAAAGAAAAAGTACTGTTTTGAGGAGGGCTGGTTCTAGCTGATTGCGCTGCTGTATAGACATGCTCATAAAAGACCAATTCAGTGGTTTCATTTTCTTTTCAATCTTGTCTTTTTACCAGCTGTCTACTTAAATTACAATGTATGTTTGAATGGTGTAAAGGCCCATTTTAAATATTGACTTGAACCATTAACCAATTAGGTTGTGACATGTAATGACAATGTGAGGACTCAACACATCATTGAATTAAAGAACCACAAAGTAATGTTCCAGAGCCTGATAGATCTCTGTCAACACACACCCACTCCTCCCAATTTAACTAATGAAACATGTTCAACAATCCAAAACGCCAATCAGAAACATCAGAACTCATCTGTCTCTTCATAGGTATTCAATATAACCCTTGTATAAACAATGTTTCAAGGGTTGAGTTGTTTGTTTGTCAAATGTGATAATAATGTGTTTAACTGATCTACTATACAGACTTCTTAAGTACAGTGTGTAGCTGGTAGGGTATCGAAAATCAGATACTAATCAATATAATTTGAATAGGTATCGATACCATAAAAGTCACATTCACAAGACAGAAATTAACCTTTCCCTGAATAGCTTTAGAATGATCTTAAGACTAAATAGTGTACGCCCCTGGACCACTATGGAACATACCTGGACAACTGAGGAATTATATAGATATAACACTGCATGGTAACATAAAAGCAACAACTATTATATAACGTTGAAAAATTACATTGTACTATATAAAGAAAGAGTGGTTTTTTTTTATTATCATCGTGTAGTTAAAGCATCAAATCTATTCCTTAGTTGATCATTTTAGAATCATAACAACATTGGACAGTCTGGACAGCCCCAGTCTGTGCATGAGGCTGCTGTGGTTCAGACGCACAGCCCCATAAGGGAACATCACACTGGTCCTGATATGTTCTGCAGAGGTGTTGACAGGGGTTAAACACCTGGGAGAGTGGGGTCACAAGAGTCGTATTCTGTCATTTCAAATACTGACGCAGTGTTACTTCTTATACTCTACTGCAACTGTGAATACTTGGAATATAATGCGCTGCTATGACCAGTGACGGCCCTGTGAGTTATGCAAAATGTCGTCATGGCAGTAATTTAAGGAGGAATACAGCTTTCTGACAAACTTGTTTTCTTGACAGCGTCCATTGAAAAATATATAGTACATTTAAAATAATCTGAATTTCAGTTTTGAGTTCTGTCCAAGTCCACCCAAGAAAAGACGATTGTGCCCTCCGCCAGCGTCCCAAGAGCCTAACCCGTGATATTTTATCAAGAGAGCTCACAAGTTAGGGTCTCAGGGAGCAGGTGAAGTACGCCAGTCTACAGAGGAGCCGCAGTCAGCTGCAGGGCACACACACACAGTGCCACTTAAAAGTTCCCCCTTGTGCCCACAGGCAGCCCAGCCAAAAGTCAGAGCCTTTTGTCACACAATGGCTTCATCGGCTTCTATCAAAAGTCAAATGGCGCTTTGCCCTGGACCAGCAGAGAAAAATGCTCCTGGGTTCCCAGTCTTTCATTGACAAATAACTTATTAAACTCAGGCACAGCCGCTAGGGACCTGCGCACAAAAACATGCAGAGGTCGAAATATCTTTATACAAAAGTAAATAGAAAAACGTGAGGCGTCCGTGACAGGTGCAGCAGAATACAAACATTCCAGGTTTAGACAAAAGATCTATTACAAAGCGTCACAAATTCAGCAGACACAACACTCCAGTAATGGTCCAGACAGGCAGGGCTCGACAGACTGTGGCGGCTCTGAGCTAACTAGCCTTTGTGCTGGCACAGGGAAACGTCCAAGACAACCAGCGGAGTCCTCTCTTTGTCCTAAAATGCATTTCTTTTTTTGCATGAAGACCACATCAGATCCTCCACTGGACTGTCCACATGTTTCAATGTACAACACGACTCGCAGATTCAGTATCTGGTTTCAGCATAGGGACATGCAGCGACAGCGTTCCACCACAATTAAAATCAACAAAAATACAACGTTTTGACACTCTCGCTTAAAATCAGTAAAGATAAAAAATACACATTATTTGCTTAACTTGCTGTACATCCTACCGCAGACTACAACACCCTCAACGCTAGATCCTGCCACCTACCTGCCCAACTCTGCTGCTATGGCGGCACGCTTGGCACATGATAAGTAGTTAGTGTCAAACACAACAGCCTCAACTAAGAAACAAAGCACGTTCTATTTAGTTCAAATAGCCACTTCCGAACACACACACTACAGGGCATTAAATAACAACAGTACAACACAATAAAGTATGATTCACAATATTCCGGTGTAATCTCTGTCTATCAGGTACAAACACACCATCACCCCCCCTCCCCTCTACCTAGTCCCCATCCCACCACCCACCTCTCAACTCCTCCCCCTCAGACAAAAAAAATGTGAACGATGTCTCTGACTGTCTCTTCTCTCCAGGGAGCAGCAGCAAAGTGGAGGCTTCCGGAAATGAACGCCGCTGCCACCAGACGCGTTGCCGTGCGCTCATTGCTCCGTCTGCCCCTGACTACGCCTTTTGTTGTCGAGGCGGGATGAGGCGCGAGCGGGCAGAGGAGAGAGGAGCTGATGTGAGAAGTCCGAGAGACGCCGCCACACGCAGGTCAGTGAGGTTGGACGCTCCCCTCTCCCCCCACAGTGCTTCATCCCCACAGTTGCATTGTCAGCTGCATCTCCTCGCCCCCTCCCTCTCTGCTCTACTCTAGACAGCGGGACACCAGCCTTGTCGTGACACTGTACTCTACAACTTAACACTTCTTCTTCTGCTTCTTTCAAAACGTACGCACAAGATCGCCTACGTTAGTTTACGACACAAACCTTCTCGTCTTCCTAGTTGGCCATTGAAACACCTGTCCCTCTCTCACTTGACCCCAGAAGCCCCCTCCCCCCACGGCCGCCCTGTACCTGTCTGTCTGTCGTGTCTTTACTCCTGTCTGCAGCTGCTTTGGTCAAAGTGAGACACTGCGGTAGAAGAGTGTACCGACAGCCTAGGCTCTTCCTCTCCTCTCACTCTCTCACACCCTCCATCCAGCTTTCGCCGGTGAACACGTTTCTCTCTGCGCTGATCAATTTCTTCTCTTTTCCAGCGGCGCACACACACACACACACACACACACACACACACACACTGACTGACTGCAGTGAACTGGTTGGCCGTGGCGGAGGATGCGCTGTAGCAGTCTCAGTGATTTTACACAGGCTACAACATGGAAGACACAACTGTACTACAATATTTTATTTTCGGGATGAGTGATTTTGCTGAGCAGGTATGGCAATGGACAATGTTAAAAGCTGTATCAGTAGTAGTGTGGTCTCAATACTAAAATGTCAAATTTGATTTCAATAGGAATAGACTTGATATTCAATACCAATTTTGATACCACAATAATAAAAAACACTCTTCATTAAGATATTAGAGTGTTATTTTCAACATTAAATGATAGTACTTTGTTTTGTATTAACATGTGGCCTTATATCTGTGTAATCACTCAGTCATCCAGGTTGGTCCTATAGTGGCCCAGGAACATATACTAGTCTATGTGGTCGTTCATTTCTGTCCAGGGACTGACTTTTTTTTTGCATATATACTGAGTATCTAGTTTTAGTATCGATTAGTATCTAATTTTCACAAGGCATTCAATATAAATTATAACAGTCTAGTATAACAAAATATAAAAACTAAAAAAAAAAGTTAGGAAACAAGCATCAGCACCGATGTGAGAAGAAGGACACAGGACGCAGTGAGACATTATGGCGTCTCTGCTATCACTGTCAGCTCACACTCCGACTGTCACAGCGTCTGTGGTCAGCTCCACGTGAACCAAACACTTTGAGTCACAATATTGTGACTGAAGCTTGTACGCAGCAGACAGGCAGCAGACAAGGCAAGTCTAACAGCTCTAAACGCACTTAATAGGAAGATGGTGTGTCTCAGGGATGTAGGCCTTTATTCGCTTAGTTAATTAATCGATTGATGGTGGTCTTACTTTTTATTAGTTGACAAATTATTCAATTAAGATTATAAGGAGTTACAAGCAAAACAACAGAAAAAAGAATGCACAGAGTGAGTTAGCTGCAGTGTCGGGAGTGACTGGACACTTTCATCTGCTTACTCAATTCTGTTGTTTATTAATACTTGCCTGTATATCTATTTTATCAAGATCCTAATAATTTGGAAGCTTTGCCAGCACCACGCCACATCTCCTTTTATCATTTTATTCATTTAATCGAAGCCCGGGGCATGTCTTTAATTGACCAAGAATTAGTTAAGACGACTACAGCCCTAGTGTGGCTCTCACTATGTATTATCAAACTCGGCTGTATAGTGAGGTCTCCTGAACAACTGCAAAAAAGCATGGTGTGTTTCATTTTCCTTAGGCCTGAATGAGGTCTGCCCTTGACAGCTATTTCTAATCTTGGGGCTTAATCACCTTCAACACCCAGGATAGATTAGGGTTATGACCCTGTGTGACATGGAGGGGGCAGGGAGAGAACAGCAAATGTTATCATTGATTGATTATGCCCTTTAATTCAAATGGAAAACACACTTTTAACGGGAAAAGGCTGAATTGTAAAATGTCACTGGCGATGGGTGTGAGTCGCCTTTAGTCCAACAGAAAACACTAAACCAGACGGAGCAGAGAACTGACGAGGGACAAGAAAGCGCTGCAGCCAATGTCAAAAGCCAGGTTGAAGTCTATGGGGGAGGGTGGGTCTTCATAGATTGGCTGGGTGATGGTGCTGGTGATGCAGAGACAGGGGGCGGGACTTTGGCTGTGAGCTCGGGGCCAGCAGGCGGCCGTATAGGTGATCAATCACTGGTATTACCACGGTGTCACTGCGGAGTCTGGAGCTGTCGCCGCATTCACACATCACCCCTCCACGCACAAACATCCAGAAACACAGGAAATAAAAAGACTTCGACTGGTGCAACTATCTATTCCGCAGTTTCTCTTTATAAGGTTGTCAAAAGTATTGATACCAAGAGACTAATCAATAAAAAAAACATAGTAACGAAACAAGATACACATTTGAACAAGTACTTATACTGCAAAAACACATACAAAATTGGGCCTTTTTCCTGAATAGCTACAACAGTCTTGCTCTAAATCAGAATTAGTATATGACCACATGGTACTGCATTATTATTTTGAGTTGAAGATTTCATCCTATTGTCTTTAATTTCAAAATCGAGTTGGTATTGTGACAACAGCACCTTAAATGGCAATGGCATGTTCACAGATTAAGATCTATAACATATATATTTCAGTTCCTTATACGGCATGTTTGTATACATAAATACACCTTTTAATAGATCTTTGCTTTGAATGTCTCAAGATCTTCAAAAAAGGACGGTTAGATTATTTACAAAAGAGCTCCAGGAGACAATATGCAGCACCTCTAGAGTTTTCTCTTTCAAAATGTGCCAAAAATAGCTCGGCACAGGCTGAAGATATCCAGACAGATATCCAAAACAATGGTCTTATCTGAGTCAGAAAGGGAGCAGGAGCTGATGGAGGAGGAGGAGGAGGAGGGAGGGTGCAGGAGGAGGAGGGCGAAGGGGGAGGGGCCAGTACCAGTGAGCCCTCTGCGCAGCCAGCCAGTCAGCGGGACATTAATGACCATCATGTCTTGTCACACGAGCTGTCGACCAGTCAGCAGATCCTGCCCTTGCCCCTGCCCTTCTCCGATCAATACCTTCGATCTGTCTCAGGGGTCAAAGGGCAAGAGCGTATCAATACAGAGAGAGGGGCTGATGCAGCAGGCACAGAGCTGACTCCAGACAGATCAATGACACCCCCGTCTGCCACTGCTGTGTTATGATTATTCATTTGCCATTAACCCCACCACATTAAGGGAATATGTTTGCCACTGAAGAAATAGAGCTCCGGGCGACTGGGCTTGATAGGAAAGTTAGATTTTACGAGTCGGAAGCGAAAGCACCGTCTGGCTATGGACCTGACACTGTTTAAGAGTCAGACTATTTGTCACTAAGGTCACCAGTCGTTTGTGACGTCACAGACAACAACCCAATCGCTAATGAAGCGTTCACACAGGCAGGCTCCTATTGGCTGATTAAGGGTCATGCAAGTAATAAACACTTTGTTTATTTTCTCTTCAAGATGATCTGGAAGTTACAATAGAATTTGTTGCTTTTGTTCAGATTTTCCGTGAATATTGCAAAATATAATTTAACAGAAGTGTTGTGTGTAGACGTATAAGAATGAAATAAAATAAAACCACGTGGAGTAGTGGTGTGAAATCACTAGTTATTAATACTAGGTAATATAAGTTCTGGACACTATGATCAGTGCTGAATTGCTTAATAAATTTAATATGAATTAAAATGGTCATCACAAACAGAAATGTACTGAGATCTCAAATTAAGACAGGGTGTCATTGTAACAGAGGTGAGCAGACTTCTTTAGTTCTCGCAGACGCAAATCGAAGCTTGGACAGACTAACTAATGCCAGCATTTATTTGTATAACCGTTCTCCAAATACAGGCCCTGCTGGAGCCAATGGGGCTGTGGCTTGTTGCTGGGGCAGCTGAGGAGTGCTGAGGCAGCATCTCACATGTGGAGCAGTTGGGCTGGAATCACACGGTCCCTAACAGTTTCATACAATACACCACAATACATGGCTCACAATACAATAATATTACGATATAGTGATACATCCATTGATCAATATACTGCATATTATATTCTGGGACATATTGCTACTTTTTAAGAACCAAATACATCTTAACAACAATTTTTTTTCAGTTAAACCACTATCTGTGATAATAAGATAATATAATAATATAACCAATGAATATGTCAAATGTAGTTTCAACAAAATCAACAAAATTGTAGCACTCACACAAAATAATTCAGCAAAATATACCATATACACACATCAATACCCAATACATCTATTTATATCTACCTATAAATCTGTGGGCGGAGAGGTGAGGGCAGACCAGAGAATCCCACTTAAATAAAAACGGTCCATGCTCTGTTCAAACGTGAGCACTATCACCATCTACAGAATACAGCGGGTATCTGCAGCAGAGCAAACAGGCCCTTACAGTGAGCTGGCACTTCAGGTTTCCAGGGATTTACCAGGATCAGATTCCATGGACAAACCCCCTCTGCTTTAACTCTCCACAGAGTAACTCTCATGTTCCCATTTGGCAAATTGTATATCCTGGATTTTAACCCTAACGCAGTGGTTCTCAAACTTTTCACACAAAGTACCACCTAAGAAAATATTTAACTTTTTGAGCAAATCCATGGGTTTCAAAATGATAAAAAATAAGGACTGATGCCATAATAATTAACAATGCCGTGATATCTATTCAGAGTTTGCCAATTTACAAACCAGAACCAGAACAATTTAAAACAAATAACTGAACTTTAAACTGTGAAAAAATCCTCAAGATGTTGCATATAACAGGAAGCTGAAACCTATGAAAATAAAAAACAAGTCTAAAATCAAACAATGTATAAGGTAGTTCTTAGTAGTTTGAGAAACATTGCTCTAATGCATCATGGCAAATTTTATATGAAGTAATCTACAAATGTATGACTCAAGGAACCTGATATCTTGTTATGTGCAATTTAAAGGGCCCACACTACTATTTTCTGATCTATGTTGTAACGTTTCCTCATCAAAAACATACCTAGAGCTGTGTTGTGTTTCATTCACACATGTTTAACACACAAATCCTGCACATTTAGGTTCTCTCAAACAGAAAACACCCTGGAATTGCCAATCTCTACTGAACTAAAGGTAAAAGGTAGCTGTTAACTTGAAAAGTGTCACTTCATGACATCACACAGTGGAACAGCATTTGGTGCTTTGGACATGTAGACAAGCTAATAATAAAATGTTACTCAAACATGTGTGAATGAAACAAAACAAAACACAATTCAAGGTCTGTTTTTGAGGAGGTAACAACATTATAACATGGCTTAAAGCTCACAAGAATCAATACTGTGTAATATATGACCTTTAAATTATCAGATACAACATCAAAGCATCCCAAACCAGCCATGAACACTTGAAACCAGAGTGCTCAGAGAATAAATGAAACAAAGTGCGCTAAGGTGGTCCACTTAGCCAAGGTCCAAACACACTGACAGCAAGTTCATCCATCAGACCAAAGAACTGTCCCCAATGACAAAGAACTGCGTGAAAAATGAAAACAACTCAAGCTGCATTTCAGATTTGAAGCGCTTCTAAAAGAGCCCAAGAGCAGTAAATCCAGAGCTGATCCAGTGGTGTTGATTTGGGATCGTTTTACACACTGCGGCTATGAGACAGATGGAGTTGAAGTCGGCCATATTGCTACTGTAAACATAGACTCCAGTGTCAGAAATGCTTATATTATAAAAGTGCATGTATATCACTACTAAGCCTTGTGAGAGATGCATAGGCCTTTCACAAGTGTGATATAGGCCTATAGACATAAACAATAAAATTATTAGAATAGATAACCTTCTGTCATGTCAGTCATCTTTCATTTTTGCACTATTTCTCCTTACGAATATACTCTTGTATACAGCTATAGCTATATAGCTACATAGTGAGATATATTTGTATTGCTATGTTCCTATATTTTGTTTTTACTTGTACACATAGATTTTTATAATGATGCCTTATTTGACACCAGTCTCTTGTGACTTTTGCTACTTATTCTGAATTGATTATTACCATTTATATTTTTGCTCTTTGTTATTATAATATATTGTAATGTGGGAGCTACTGTGTTCAAATAATTTCCCTTGTGGATTAAAAAAGTTTGTGTAAATCTAAGTCACTAAAGCAGGATTATCGAAAGAATATATATTCTCGTGTTTCATCTTCCTGTTTATAACAAAAATATGATAACTTTTCCCAATACAAAACTATAGTATTTTGTTATACATTATTTGTTGCCATAGCAACAGTCCTAATTTTTCATCACTCTGAAACCCATGGCTATTTTAAATACACAATGAGCTGTAATAAATAGTAGTAGCAGAATGAAAGAGTTAGCTTGTATCTATCATAAGAGTGTATTCAAACAGTTCAAATCTAATTGTGGTATTGAAAAATAACAAAAAGATCCCCAAAGGAAAAAGTACCCACCAAAAATAGTGACCCCCAAAAGTTATTGTTCCAACAATTTTATATTGAAGTAATTATCATGACAGGCCTGGACGCATAAAGTCCAAGGTCACATAAGGAAAACCCACATATCATAACAGTAAAACATTTCAAATTCAAAGCATGGATGGGAAAGGCAAAGGTGTAGAAGCAGCCAGCACTGATGTCAACAGGAAAAATCTGTTTGGACCAGTGAGTTCGATTGATAGTGATTGTTGGTTTCATACTTGTGTTTATGTAAAACCATCTGTGCATCATAACATTTGCCACACAGTTCACATGTGAGGGACACTTTGGCCCTGCTCAGAGTAAACAAGCTGAGGTGTCATATCAGGTCCAGACACTGAGCAATGTGAAGCAGGTTTTACCATACAATTAAATGTTACAAAGCTGTGATGGATTTAAAGGTGCACTGCGCAACTTTTCTGATGGGTGGTCCGCTACTATGTTTTCGCTTTGCCTGTTGTATACTATGACATTAAATTTATCTATTTTATAGGATTATCAAAATAATTTAAACCAAGATACTAACTGATATTAAAACTAGTACTGTAATTAATCATTCAAGTATGAAAATGAATTAACATAAATAGGACAAAATTTGACCTTTTGTAAACTAGTATAATATTACATTATATTAAGAAACTATCATAACAGTACTGTGAAGTATCGAAATCGATATTGGGTATCAAACCTTTCTGTTATAACCCTGAAACTCAGTCTGAAATGTTAGTATCAACTAATCTTTTTACTTAGAGACGGGGACTTTTAAGCAATAAACGCCTCCAATTTAATACATGTAAGGTAGACAGAAGTTTAATACTGTGAAGCATTCAAGGGAAAGCAATAATATCTCCATGAGCACAAGCAGGTGGCATACCCTCATACAGAAATGTTACTTAAGATTTTGAAACTAATCTATTCTTGTACGAACTAAAACTGATTTAAGACTTGCTTTACATTGTGTAACAAATTGTAAAGTACATGCAATTCCAGGAAGTCAATTAGAAGTTGTGACCCACAGCGGGGAGTCTGATGATGGCTGAGCACTGATATAGTTCAACTGTGAAATGAGACCCCGGGCGTGGAAAAACTATTTGCTCTACAGGCCCTTAACGCCGTGAAAAGGTCCTCTTAAGTTATTCGAAAAGCCTTTAACATTGGATACAGTCAGTGATCGTTCTGCAGATGCTAGGACTTGGATGTCATAAGTGTACTCCAAGGAAAGCTAGAAGGTTGTACAGTTAACTCCCAGGGTGTAATTCTAAACCATACAACCTACTACCTCAACCCGGATGCACACACTAGCAATGTTTCAGAACCAAATTTGTATGTTTGGATTTTAAATAGCTATTATGTGCCCAAAGATAGAATAATTAGACTAGGACATCAAGCCACGACTATGAAACTACATCTAAGGAAAAAAAAAAGTTTGTAAAAAGCACAAAAAGTTACGACGTTCACACCACAATGACAAAGACCCACAGAATCGAGCTTGTGATGTCAGATTTGCCACAAGATCGGATCTACGGGTTTGTGCCAAGAGGTTAAGCCCAAAGTATCAAATCAATTTAATAAAGAATAAAAAATATAAACGGCAATAAATAGTCACATTTTATATAGTGCTTTTCTACCTTCAAGGCACTCAAAGCACTACACCCATTCATACAGTGAGCACAGACAGATCGGGATTTGAACCGCCAACCTTCATATCAGAGAACAAGCACTCTTTCAGCTGAGCTACAATATAATTATAAGTAGGGATGGGCAATATTGTGATAAACATTTAATTGTGATCTCAGACCTGTTTTTTGGTTGATGGTTGGTTCATGAGTCACAATTATTTTCAGCTCTATGCTCAAAAACCTTTTTTCCAACCCACATCTCTGAGTGAGTGACAGGTAGATTTAACCAACTGAAATGAAGCGTAAACTTTCAGAATAAGCAGAAGTCTCAAAATAATATAGTATAAAACTATATTGAATTATTATTAAATACATGATAGATTTTATCATTTATCATGAGAACTTTTTGTTTGTACTAGTGGGGGACTTTTGTCATTTTTCTGTACTAGGATAAAATTTGAGCTGTACAAGGTTGAATAAAAAACTTCTATGACTCATGAAGTGTTTATTTATTTATTCACTTATTTATTCATTTATTGATTTTAGCTTACATTAATTAACAATTCTGTATACACTATATTAAATAGTTTTTTGAGTGAAATCCTGCTTTAGGGTCATTGTGTCAGTGGCATAATGGTATTTAATATCACTGTTTATTGTCTATATTTACTTCAGCAATGTATGACACTTAAACACATTTGTTATCGTCACAGGCTTAATCTTCATAAAATCTAAACTGCTCTAGCTCTAAGAAAATTATGATATTATACTTTTTTTTGCCATATCGCCCACCCCTAATTATAAGTGTGTTGTTGAAATGATAGCCAGAAGGTAACTTATCACAGAAATGTCCGTAACTTTGGTCACTGAGTAAAAAAAATTTAGCTATGCTGTTGTTAAGCCTCACCCCAAAAGTGGAAGTTCATGAAACAGATGGAGTTAACTTACCAACATCGATGTTTTCCACTCAGGGGGGAACAAGGTCAGTTATTTTTCTCCTCCTAAAAACAGGAAAAGAGTTGTTTTAAAAATGTGCACAATGATCAATGGTCTCCTATTGTTCAAGTTTTCATAACAGTGTTGAGTTTCCCATCTGCACGCGGATATCAAACTCATATAATAACGAGATTGCTATTGCAAACTACCCACAAAACTGCCTAGGCATCCCTCTTACTGGCAGAAGCTATAAGGCTGTGGTGAAAAGTTATCCAAGACCGCAGAGTAAAAGCAGATAACATTGAAAACGAAAAGAAAAATTGTCTGGATGAGAAAAATGCCAGTGCAGTCAAGCATGGCACAACCAGTTACCATTAACCCGAGCAAGGGTTAGCAAGAGCCAGGAACTACAAATGATATTAGAAAACTGTTTCGGCCGCAATGCGACAAAGAGAATTAAAAAAGTAAGGGGGGAATGTCTCTTACTGATAGAGCTAATATCATTATCTGTCTAAACTAGCTTGTGGTGGTGGTGCGGTATTGCTGTCATAGTTTGAGACATAGGAGGAGGAATACGAAATGAAATGAAAACTGAGCACGCAGACAACAGCGGAACAGTTCAGCAATGCACTGTCCGCCATTTTCTTAGACACAAGAACAAGGGAAAAAAAGAAGTGGAGAGAATTGGTTTTGCTGGCATCATTATTCAAAGTTTACCCCTTGTCCGCCTCTGTGCGCCTCAAAGATCTTATGATTTCCTCACAGAAAAAAAACCACATCACGATTCAAGTATTCTGCTGAGTCTGTGAATATATCTTTTGTCCAAATAAAAATGTTAGCCCAGTCTGCCACCCTCTCCCCCCTCTCCTCGCCCAAAATCTGGCACATTTTGGTGAAGAGGGGGGAGGCGGTGCAAAGGGTGGTGTTAGGAGTCATGGCAACCTGGGTCTGGAACGCAGCCAAGCACCCCGAGGTGACGAGATCTCAGGGCAGGAATGCCTTGTGCCTTCCAAAGTCAACTCCATGGGTGTGCTGGTTGTTTAAGATTACATCTCAAATGCCAGGATTGTTCTGAGGGGGGGAAAAACAAAACTCATGAAAGCCTGCTGACAAATATTTAGTGATCCATATAGACATTTAGAAGAACAAAAAGGTGTTTAGTGTCTTAAGCCATACATCTGTGACAATACAATAAAGAGCTATCTCAAGGATGTCTATAAAAAGAATCTGATTCATTGTCTTTTATCTTAGCCATATATTTTCTTTCACTATGTCCATCACAAATAGAAATGTGGCTGCCTCCTAACACACAGAAGAACACTGAATGGTGGCGTTTGAGACAGGACATGTGTGATGTTGGTTTATTTCAATAGAAATGAACAGCTTCACAAATTAATGCTGAAGTAAGTCAATAATATTGAGGAGTGTGACCAGGAGAGATCAGCGATCAGGAGTAATGTGATTTTAATGCCAGTTAAGCTGTCTGTACGGAGCCCAGATTATTAGACCTATCTCTATATCAGTCATCAGCAAGTGCTTGAAACAAAGATTCCATCTTGAGAGCAAATCAGGCTTTCTTCTGAGTGCACCAGAGACACATCTCCAGCTATTACTATGAATAACAGCCCTCAACTTTCAAATGTGTCAGAGCCATCCACTGGCACACAGGGGGATGTGATTCAATTATGTGTAGTTGCTTATGTACTTAGCATATTGCACTGCATGGGTGTAAGAGATGATGAAATCCTAACTGCATTATTGCAAAGAAAGTAAAGATCACATGCAATGTTTTACATTACATTTAAAATTTAAGATCAGTTTGACAAGTACAAATAACAGAGCATGTGAATTAGTGACAATGGATAGTGCCCAGACACCAGTAGTGCAAACACAAGGAGCTCATCTGCTCATATTAAACACAGGCTCTCAGATAAAGCACCTCTAAGTATTCCCCCACTGAGGGTCATCTCATATCCTGAAAGGCAGGAGGCCAGGGTCAAAGTTCACATGAGACGGGGGAAGGACTTCCCTTGGGTATGGCCTGTACCATTTCAAACCAGACAGGGGTGCAGCAGCAGACAGACGCCTCCACCAACAATACCAAACATCACATGAACTGATTCGCCAAAAACAAGCCTCTGAATATTATGAGACTGCAAAAATAAATAAATATAGAAAAAGGAGCAACAGTTGTTAAAGACAGTATGGAATGTTGTAATTTCTAGCCAAGAATAATTAAATCATAAATAGTGGATATTATTCTATGTCTATTCTTTGAAATTGTTGTTTTTGTGTGGTTAGTAAAAATAAAAATTGTGATTCTAAAAATGAAAAATAAATAAATAAATAAATAAAATTAAATAACACCATACTATAAAACATGAAGGAGGTTTTAAAGGCAATAAAATATGAATAACAAACTTATCAAAATATTTTGGACATTGGCAGTGAAATTCCTGCACGATGTGTGTTTTTATTCTCCACAGGCTCGATGAAGACAGCCTGTTATTTCTGGCTCTGAGCTCATATCTCTATTCATTTCCTTCTGCCTCCAGCCATGACAGAAAAACAGTCAACAGGTTCATTCAGACACAAGCTGAAGCACTTGAGTTTCAGGGGACAAAGCCATGCAAATACTATATAGTCTGCAATGCCTAAACTATATTACCGTAGTCATGTGGAGGGGAAAACATATCCAGACTAATGAAGCTACAAATGTACAAATATCTATTGTACAGAAGCCTTTTTACTTTACTAAAACACTCAGCAAGAGCAAACACGCAAAATAAAGAGCCTAAAATCCTGTACATGATGCAGAAATATCAGATGAAGCTTATTTTGATGTAGTAAATAACCCCATGTAATCACTATTTAATCTTCTCTTCTCCTTACAACTTCTTGTATATAGCAGAGATATATTTACAATGTTTCTATATTTTTATTCTTCTTGTACATACTATACTTATAATACTTTTGGCACCAGTCTCTTGTTATTTTTGATACTTATTTTGAACTAATTATAGTCATTTATATATGTTTTTCTCTTTATTATAATATTTACTGTGATGTGTGAGCTGCTGTGTCCAAATCATTTCCATTTTGGATCAATAAAGTTTGTCTACGTCTACATCTAAGTCTAATAATGAACTGATGTTGATTTAAGATTTATAAATTTTCATGTAAAAGCTAATGAATTCATTGTTTCATACATTGTTTTGTAACTAGACTGTACTATTTATACTGCCATGGCATCTCTATATGTCATTAAATTTGTATTATGTATTTCTAAAGGACCCAAGATTTGCTGGCCCTCTGGGGATCCTAACGAGGATTCTAATACATGTGAAATAAAAAAACAAAATGCCAGATACATGATTATAAATTATAAATATTGTTATGTGTTTTGATAAGGTAGGATCAGCCTGGTGGTCAGTCAGGACAATGACTTTGTCTGACCCACCTGTCTGTTGATCCTGCTGCCTAGCACCAGACAAACACTGAGATTTCCACAGCTTCTCATTGGCTGCAGCTGACTCCCCAACAGCCAATCACAGCTCAGAGAAGCATGGAGGGCACGTACCACAAGAGTTAAAGGAAGAGGAAGAGACTTGCAGACACAACCAAACCTCATAGTAACCGGCATGCTGGGAAAAAAATACTACAGCTTCTAAAAGTAGATCAAACCATCGCTTTCACCAAAATAAATACATACAAATAGACAACTACATACAAATAAATAAAAATGAAACATAAAGTGTTTATTCTTAAAGGTGGATTGTGTAACTTCTAGTGGAGGGCCTGTCAAATGCTTTTCATCCTGGATATGTTATTGCTTCGTTTGGAATGTTTAACAGTATGGTATTAAATCTTTCTATCTTCATGGAAACCATATCAAACCAAGTTACAGGTCAGATTTCTGGAGAGGCAACCTCGCTCACAGTCAGGATGCCTGTTTTTCTTGGTATTTTCGAGCAGTAAAACCATCTGCAATTGAATAAATGTAAGGTAGAGTAGTCTAAAGTCATTCTGTGGAACATTACAGGCAGAATGATGACATATCCATAGAAACAAGCAGGTGATGGAATCCAACCAAAAAGTTACACAGTGCACCTTTAACAACGAACTAAAAGGGTATTTGATTTTGAATGGCACAGAATTGATTAGGTGGCTCTGAGCAGTGCTGCTATCAGAGCGTGCTTTTATCATTGCTAAAAGGGATCAATAAATAATGAATTTCAAACGGAGGAGTTTCATAAACACAAACGTATCCTACACGTGAGTGCATAAAGTAACCTCTGAGGATCGATGAATATGACATTACACAAAGCCAGAGGAATGCATCTTCTTAATTGACCTGAGCGTTTCAAATTAATTCCACCGACAATTAAAATGGATTGGTCGCTATGGCACCTCCAGTCGTGGCGTTTTATGGCGTGTGTGGATCACCTCTCGACCTGGCCTTGTGCTTTAATTACCGCTGTTTGATCAGGATGCACAGACAGTGGAGGAATAAAGGGCTTACTTTAGCAGTTTACTCAGCTAGTAAAACATCTCATGGTGATATCGGAAGTAATTACATACATAAATACATGTATGTTGTAAATGTGATATGGGGCAACAAGCAAATTACAAGTGTGTGTGCTGTTCACTTCATAACTCATCAAGATCCTAGAAGTGAGTTCAAATAAAACATTTCTATTCATAAAACATTGGACTTTTTTTCCATTCAAAGGATATCTTTTGTTTTAATTGTTAATTGCTATGGCAACAAGTTTTCATCATTCTGAAACAAGATATATTCAAGATATTTTCAATAAACAGTTTAAACTCATTATATATGCTATTTTAAAACAAATGGCCCTTGCTTTTGAAGGCCTCTTTATATCAGAGACAAGTATAGAAAATATGAAAAATATTTTTTGAGTTTAAATGTATTATAATAAGAGAAATCATAACTACACATGGCTTTTATCTAGCAATGTGCAATTAATCAAATTTTAATCAAGACTGAGATGAAGTAATTTCTAATTGTCAATGATCAGCTCAAGTTTAATCCTCCGTCAGTAAAGGCATGTTGTTTGGAGCAAAGTTCGAACTTTGAAGGAAGAAATGTGACTATTTCTTTGTGTTAAAATGGTAATGATTAAAAGTCTGTTATTTTCAGGAAATGATACTGAAAGCCATTTTTATTTGTTTTACAAATAGAGATTGATCAATAGAAGGAAAAATTTTTTATTAACTGCACTGTCAAATCACCCATCCCTACTTTTAGCCATGTTAGAATGTGTTTTCCTTATCGAAACATACTGAGACCTTTGAATATGTATGAACAGCTATTGTTTTTACCCAATTCAAAATGCTTCAAAGTCAAGTCCTTGCACCATCTATTATAAATTGAGGAGTTTATTATGTTCAGTAGTATTCCTTTATTTCTCTACAAATGCATAATTAAGGTAAGGCGCTCAAAAGTATCTCGAAAACACTCAATAATTCATAATATAGGGGCTTTAGATAAAAAGTTTGACTACCATTTAAAGGATATTGAGAGCATAGTAGTAATAAAACGCTTCATTTTCTGCATTAGCCACACCATGCAGAGGCTGGGAACTGCTCTTGACATGAATATAGGCAAAAGGAGGAAAAAAAACTCTCATTTACAATATATTAATAGACCTGGAGAGGATAGAATTGCACATTAGAGCAGGTGAGCTAAACATCAAGGGACTCATAAATGGCATTAAATGGTGTTATAATCAGGAAGCCACAGTTGTTAATGTGCTATTATTCAACAGAAATGTGCAGCCTGCATTAGTATTTAAACACACAGTAGCTCCTCCATACAGGAAAGTAATTGTCTTAATGCTTTTTAAAACAAAGATACAGGACAAAAACGATAGTAAATATGATAACGGACTGAAGTTTTCTCTCTATTGTAAACATTTAGCTTCAGATGACAGTTGGATTATGCCATGTGTATTCATATAATCAATATGTATTACAGGGCTCATATTACGCTTTATCTGATCTATGTTATAATGTTGTTTCCTCATTAAAAACATACCAGGACATGGGTTCTCTTTCATTCACACATGTTTAACACACAAATATTATTTATTTATTTAGTTCTTCTCTCAGACAGATAACACTGGTAATACAGGTGCTCCACTTTGTTTTTAAACTCTTCACTAGAATCATTTAGATAATGTCAGGGATTGTCAATCTCTACTGAACTAAAGGCAAAAGTTATCTGTTATCTTAAACTACCACTATATGACAACACAAGGTGGAACAGAGCATTTTCAGGGGGGCAAGAGGCAGATTTCCCAATTGCCATGAAATATCCAAAAGGAAAATTCACAAAAGAATTGAACCTGGTCATTACTATTAGTGTCTAGACCAAGGAACTCACTATATTAAAACCAAAATCTGCATTTGAAACCCTACAATATGCTAGTAATAAAATATATTGTAAGTAGTTATCTTAACCAAAATACATCAAACTGTCACTATATATCAACCCTCTAAACTTCACTTCTAATGGCCATGAACAGTGCAGAGGAGCAGGTGTGCACATTTCAAAGACACTCTGAAATGTATGGCACAAGTCATTTTGTGCAGGTTATCTCCAGAGGAACAGGCCCTAATCGACTACATTACCAATGACTCTCCATTACTGTGGCCGAGCAGGCAGTTATCATAATGACACCTTTTCTTGGCGTGTCCTTACCAAACGCTTTCCCAAAAGATAATCCTGAGCACAACCTCTCATTATCAAAGCAATCGTCTGGCAATGGGAAAGGAACACTGGATACGCTGTAAATTAGTGCAGGTCTATGGAAAAAATGATTGCCGATTTAGGCTTTAATTAGGCCCATGCAAAACAATCAGAGGCAATTAGGAGGTACCAGTCAATAAGCCGAAACTCATAAAGAGGAGGAGTAGGATTAATATGATGATGATTTTTAAATGGAGATGTGAGAGCGGATGGCTTTGGCACACACTGGGAAGTAGATAGTCTCATAAAAAGTAAATCAGCAGGTGAATCAGGATAGGTTTCCAGTAAAAAGAGTCATACAGTTTTAACTAGTTTGTACTAGAGGAGAAGTTTTAAGTAGATTCAAAGTTTAAAGGTCCTATAGTATTATACAAAATTAACTCTTGAGATTTAACCCATGTTAAAATGTTGTCACATCATCAAAAACATACCTCGAGTAGTGTTTTGATCCATTCACACATTTGAGTAATCCTTTATTATTACTCTGTGATGTGTGATGTCATGTAGTGGTAGTTTTCAAGTTAACAGCCACATTTTAACTTTTGTTTAGTAAAAATTGGCAATTCCAAGACTGATATTATCCAAAAGATTCTAGTGAAGGTGTATGGAGTTTAAAAACACAGTGAAGCGAAGTGAAGTATTACCACATGGCATTACCAGGTGGAACAGAGTGTTTTCTGTTTGAGAAAAGAACTCCGCAGAGTTTGTGTATTAAACATGTGTGAATGAAAGAAAACACGACTTCAGGTATGTTTGTGATGATGAAACAACATTATAACATGGATCAGAAAATAGCGTAATATAGCTCCTATAAAAGTCGTGTGTTTTTCGAGGGAAACTTCTCATTCACTGCACAACATATTGTGCAACAAAAACTACGAGTGAAAAATGATCTTCAGGAGTCCTCCATAAACATCATTATTAACAACATACACACACAAACCACAGCTCATTTGGTCAGTGGAAAAGGTTTGAGAAACAAGAAAGTGTTGTTCTCACACCAGAAGTTTCGCAAAGTGTGATACATCTTTAATGATGTTGACATTACAAATGCATGCAAGGCTGCTTTTGTTGTTTTAGTTCACAAACTTACTATACTACTATGCATGATGTCTTTCATCATTTCTAAAAGATTTGGCATCTCATGTGTCATTTTCAACTGGAACCTACAAACTAGAATTCAAGTTGAGAGAAAGATATAGAAAAGAAAATGTTAAAATGAGGATAAACATTTTAAATTGATATGCCTGTAGTAGACTATATAGTTTTTTGTTTTTTTTTAACTATACGTTTTTTCATCATTTAAAGATAATATCATCATATAAAAAATTTTCAAAAATATAATGCATAAAGTGAAAATGTTGATATTCTAAAAGAATGAACGATAAAATTAAATTAAACTACTCCACAGAACAGAGGATCCTAAACATGTTTGTCTTAAATACACCCTTAGCTTTATATTACACTCTTAATAGTCCCAAATTCTGATACTATGAAAATAAATCTGCTTGATCTAATGGTATTGTAACTAGCAACTAGTAGTATACTGTAATTTTACCTATTATATTTTATTGTTTTAATGATACTGATCCAAACCCCCAAACCCCCCCCCCCCCCCCCCCCAAAAAAAAAAAGATTCTGCAAAATTCAAATCCCATTCATTCACCTTCTTTGAAATACCAAGAACCGTCGATGAAGTCCCTGTACCTTCGCTTTAGAAACACTGCTCTATAAAAACTCTTACTTGCCATAAATGTATCTGATTGCTAGCCTCAAGGTAAAGAGACATCAATGGAGAGCTCAACATAGTAGTAGTGGATCCATTAAACTAGCAGGCCTGGACTCCCTGACACTCACAGATATATGAGACACGTGTAGACCTGTGCATGTGTGTGTAAGCTTGGATGTACAAGAGGAGTCTGCTCTTTAAATCATATGCAGCTGGCCAGAGCACAATCACAACGTGTGTTTTTAATTTACATCTTCCCAGTCAGCACACTGTCCATCTGCTTTCATTAGACCAGACTTGTGCTCAAATAAGAAAGAAGCAGACCAATGTTTAACGGTGCATTGTGTAACTTTTCTGGAGGAGAGTCCCTCAAATGCTTTTCTTCATGGAGATGCTTAGTCTAGATTGTCTAACAGCATGGCATTAAGCCAGATCTGTGGAGAGACAACTCTGCTCACAGCCAGAATACATGTTTTTCTAGGTATTTTTGAGCTATAAAATCACCTGTAATTTAATAAACGTAAGGTGGATGTGAGCAAGGAGGATGTTTAATGTCATACTGTGGAATGTTCCAGATAGAGCAAAAACATATCAATAGAAAAAAGCAGGTGACAGACCTCCAAACAAAAAGTTACATATGCACCTTTAACTTGTACTGTTATTAAATGCTCTTTTAAAACTGGAGGATTGAGAAGCAGACTATATATATGAAACTGTGTCACTGCTACAATTTATGAATGTGGTACCATGTTATAACACATTTTACTAGTATTTAACTTTAATAAAGTATGAACTGAAAATGAACAAATAGTTTTTAAGAATGATTCAGGCTTCTATGGTTGGGGTATTAATTAAGTGGCTACTAATCTTGAATCATTCTTAATAAACTATTTCTATAGAAAGGAGAGTAGTAACCCAAATGTAAAAAGTTTTAAAAATCTAATACAAATCAATATTAAAACCAGTATCAAAACCATATACTCGTTGAAGCAGGTATTGATATAAAAAATCACACTGAAAGGACAAAATTTGACATTTCCTAAACAGTTTTAAAGTTACCTTGACCTTTACCACAATGAGTGTAAGTTGAAAATGTCTACTGCATCTCTAAAGCATTTTTTATCATCATTGTGGTATTGATATTGAGAATTTATCTTATTAGTATCAAAATTAAGTTGGAAATTTTGGTATCGTAGCAACACTTTTTGAGTCTACATTTTTTCATCATAATTTAAGTCTTTGCTGATGGTTTATCAAGGTAAAAAAAAAAAAAGTGTAGTCATTATAAAGTCTTTGATACTTTGGTTGTGAAAGCCCAAAATAATTCAATATAAAGGCATCTTTTTTCTAATTTATTCAGTAGATTACATTAAAAGAATATTTATGATGCAAATGGTCTTTTTCTCAACATATGACCGTGTTAAATGAGGATTTTTTTTTAATAATGCTCAAAACAGATGTTTACAAATTTGTACATAGAGTATAACAAATTAATTCATGCATTGTATTTTCTATTGTGTAATCTGCCAGGCTGAATCTGTCATGTCATGATCACTGAATTCAAATAATAAGATAGGCCAATCTGTCTCACTGCTGTCATTATAACTGGACAATTTAATAATAATAAAAAAGTATACAGATAACAAGATATTAATTTCACATTTAATTTTTAAGCAATATAATCTGAAAACTGAAACTATCTGCATACATTTTAAAGGCAGGGTTAAACCGGAAACTGTCGCCTCTTGTTCTAATATAAGTCTGTATTTTTCATGTTGACGAAATGAAAACAGAAAGATATTTTTGTTTGTTTTCAGTAAGATAACATCAAACTGGAAATCGTAAATTGGGACTGATCAATGTGAGGTGAAAACTTGTGTTTATTTTTTTTATCATATCACCCAGCCCTATAAGGTAACAGGACCTGTTCAAGTCCCTGTTCAAAAAGTCTCTTATGAACGATTTGCGAAAATATTTAATTATGATTTTTCTGATAAGTATTGCAAATAGATTAGTGATTTCTGTTTTAATAATAGTCTTCTGTTCGAGGTTCATATTTTAAACAGATCCAGAAGAAGAATTGACAAAGAGACAATGTAATTCAAGAAGCACATTTTAGAACATGTTTGGACAGATCTAAATCACAGGGTTAGCCATTTTTATGAAGAATAAGACAAGCTATTTTGTTGTTTGCGGCATTATCATTCTTCAAAAATAGCTGCTTTTGCTGTTTACTAATTATGTCTATTCAAATTCAATTGCGATTAATCTTGCAGCCCTCCTATGGACCAGCCTGTGCTTTGAACAATGCTTAGCTCCAGTGCATGTTCTCTGTGGGCAGGGAAGAACATGTGGTCTATGTGAGTGAACACAGCATGTCCGTCAGCTGCCAGTCTGACCACTGCAAACAGGAACCAGGACCAGGACTGTGGATTAAAAACAGCCCTATGTTTCCACTGGGCTCCCCCCTGCCGGGCTACATGGTCCCTACTCCCTTTGTCTGCTGTTAACCCGTTAAATCCCGCGGAAGAGCCCATTCACAAACGTGTAACACACTCCGGGGGGGCATTTTGTGTAGAATAATGATCTTAAAGGGGTTACACAGCATTGCCACTGATCCCCCACCACCACCTATTGTAACCTCCTCATACACTTTCAATTGTTTCCTGGGGTGTTGGCGTTTTCAATTACTGTCAACTCTTGTTTTTAAGTTCTTAGGAGGACTTCAAAACAACAGGAAGATGCGTAACAATAGGGCTACTTAATGATCTTCTAAATAAACTCCTGAGGCTCTCTAACTGGGCTCTGTTTAAATTGCATATGACATGTTACACTACTCACTTCATTACAGCATAGTTAGCATAATTTACTCAAATTACCTGCCTTGTGTTTTAATTCTGATGAAGTTTATAATTTTACTTACTGGTTAGACATGTGCACAGATATGACATGCAGCCTTATAACTGTTACCTAGCAACTATGTTAACAAGAGCCTTGTCTGACTTGCACAATAGTTATGATTAGACTTGTAAATAATAATAATAATAATAATAATAACATCATGCTATTCTGTTAAATCGATGTTTAAAAATGTCTTCCTTGCACTAAATTGTCTCTTTTTTAGTAAATTTTGATACTAGCTTTCGACAACCCTAATAGAGGTCTAGAGGTATTTTGTTTTAGAATTGGTGCTACTTCCTGAACTTCTTTTCCCCAAGCTGCTTTTAAAGCGATGCAAAAATTATGATAAAAAATATTTACCACTGGTGCTACTCCGCCACCAAACCAAGTTATAATGAGAAAGACATACAAAACCTGACTTTAAGAAGGATATTACTTTAGTTATTATTTCCTGTGGTTTCAAAGTAATATAGCCCGCAGACATTGGCCAATAGCAAGCGTTTAGAGCAGTGTGCAGTGTTAAAGAGCCGGAGCACATGAGCGAGGAGAGCTGCAGGTTCACAGAGAGAAAGTGTAATTAGACTGCAGTAATGCCTTCCATGATTAATGATGTGGGCCTCTGGAACCAAACCATGGGCCAATGGCAAATTACCACTATAAAAATAAACTCTGATGTGAATGGGTCAGCAGGCCGGAGCATACATGCCTCATAGTACTGCGTGTATTTATATGCAGTGTACTACAGAAAGGGGAGTAGTAACCCAATTAAAGCCGAGCCACTGTTACACATATTAGGACTGTCAAAAGTATCAAAACAGATACATCAAATACAAATTAATACTAAAACTAATGTCAAGAGTAGATACTAATTTGAGAAAGCATTATACTAAAAAAAAAAAAAAATCACATAAGAGGATAAAACTAATAAAACTAGAGAAAATAGAACAGTTTTAAAGTTTTTCATCAGAACTAGTATAAGAATACATGGTAACACAAAGACAGTTGTTATTATTATTTTGTGATAAAAATGATCTAAAAAAAGAGTATTTTTCAAAATCAATTCATTATTAAGCCTATTTTTTATCATCAAAGTCAAGCTTGAAATTTTAGTCTTGTGACAACACTATTGGGGGCTTCATGGTGGTAATGCGTTTGTGAAAAGGCTATCATATACTGTATTAAAATTACATAAAACATGTCTCAAATACATTTTAATCAGAAGAAAGAAAACAATTCAAACCAAAACGCCACAAGAAACAAAAATGCAAATTTCTCTTAACATTATACCATCACTGTGAACCTGGAAGGAAATTTATTGCAAATAAATATGTATGCTGTAATCCTTATGGTTTAAATTAATTGTATAAAAAACAATAGTGTAGTGTTTGGCTTGGTCTACAGAGCACAGTGAAGCTATGCCTGGAGAGCTCCATGCAAAATTCCTGGAGGGTCTCAAGAGAGGGCCAGTCAAGTTCACATTTCTTGTCAAATAGTGACTTCACTGCTCTGCACGTAACCACATCTGATTATTTCTCCACTGCACTGAAAAACGCACACACAAACACACACATGCACACACACACACACAAGCATACGCATATACTCTCTCTCACAAACACACACACACCGTTTTCAGATGAAGAGCACTTGACTCAGTCCCAGTTTGAACTCTTATGCACTTTTCTTTTATGACAGATAATACCCTGTAGTAGCCAGACAGCATGAGTTGGAGAGCCAAAATAGCAAGCAATCAGGGAACGGTGTGGTTAGGAATCGCTATAGGAGACGCCGGAGCTGCACGCTGTCAGAAAAGTGACAACTAGACAATTATTTGTCAGTGCATAACTATAGTGTCTCCTGCATATTTATTTTACTTATGCAGTGGGTTCAAATTATGTGACCATATTTTCCATCATCGCCTGAAAAAGGAAGGAAGTCTGTAATCCAGTTGACTGTGATTTGTTTATTATATTCTTTTTTTTTTTTTTTTTTAAGGAAAACATAGGGTTAACAGTGTAACAATTTCAAAATCTTGTACAATCTTTTTAAGTTGTATTACATCTTTGTATACATATGTGAATTTTCTTGTTATGGCTAGCTGTCCAGATTTCATGCTAAACTCAGCCTTTGATCAGTGACAAGTTAGAAGAAGAATATACTTCAACAGTCAACCTAATTAATCAACACAAAATGCCTCCACAACGGGCAGCAAGAAATGAAAAAAACAAAAGTTATAGTTAAAATATATATCTCTTTTTGTTGTACATCCAGACATAAAAATTCACAAGTCATTAAACACGTGGCCTATAGATCTTTACCATTTCGAGTGTGCTATTTTCTGCATTCATCAGACCAAAAACTGACAAACACTTCTTGTTTAAGAGCAATCAAGTGAAACATGCACGACTCCAGATCAGTTATACTAATGTCTCAACTGAAGATTTACTGTTTACACTTAAAACCATGCAGAAATACAAACCCACTCTCCACATCTATTAGACAAAAACAAGTAGCTGTTTAAAAAAATCTTGAATCATGCACGAGAGAGTCCATTTTGTCCTATTTCTCTTCAAGTAAAAACAGCCTCAGCGGTGTGCAGTTCAGTCCCAGTTAGTTTTCATGCGGCACTTCTTTCACTTCTGTTTAATCCAGTCACATCAGCTCCCTAAGCAGGTGAAGTCAGCCACAGACTTTCCCACGGTCTGAGAGCAGATCCAGCGCCCCGAGCCCTTCCTGAGGGCCGGCCATCTGTCCGTTCTGTTTGGAGTGTGTTAGCGGCCAAAGCGTCAGCTGCACCACCACATTCAGCGTTCCAGCACAGACCTCCAAGACTGTAGACAACATGCACACACACACACACACACAGCCTGCAACATGTACACACACACAGCCTGTGTCGAAGCACAAACATATCAACAAACAAACACACATGTGACCGCTGTTACACACGTTTACGACAACTGTGCAGACACTGTTTAAGGCACACAGTACGCAATTATAATATTATAAAACACATCCCTGTCAATGTTTAAGAAGTGTTTAAGAAATAGAAAATCTCCCCTGATTTAACATGAGAGTTTGTAGTGCAGAGAATGGTCATTAAGGCGGCCCCCTCTGCCTCTCCACAGAGCAGTTGACCACATAAACCTTGACCTTTGCTCCCTCAGAGCATAAATCATCTCTGCCTCTGACTCACATACAACAATGACAATCTGCATGCAGCATTATGTGGACACACTCTCAGCACGATGCTGTAAAAATAAAACACAAAAATCTTAGTTTGAATTTGGTTTCGGCGTGATCATGTGACGCACTTCATTCTCAAAACATGCTACCGCCCCCATCCCACCGTCCCACAGCTTCGCCCTCCTCTTTTTGCTTCCCCACACTGAAATCCCATAATTTTAGTTTCCTTCTCAAAGAGCCACTCTGCTGCTCACGGACCTGGTCGTCGGAGCGGCCTGACGCATTTTTAAAATGCGTGACATTGCCTCTGTGGGAGCATGAGAACGGAGCTTCCTCAATAGTAGGGTCCCCATACCCGGCCCGTAACCATGGAAGCAGATGCTTGCCCTCCCGGCCCTCCTTACCTCCTGTCGATCGTGGGCTGTGAGCTGCTCCTCCAGTGAAAAGCCTTTCTCCTGGCTCTGACCGAACTTGCCCCACTCCTCAAAAGGAGCCATTGAGCAGGTCACTGGTCTAGACTTGTTTGCACGGTCCAGGGAGCAGCCTTGATGTAACCCCTGCTCCTCTCTCTCTCCCTGTGTGTGGCTGCCACAGCAGCCGCCCAGCGACTGCAGACTGTGGAGGGGCGCGGGGGGGACATTGGAGACGTGGATTTGAAAAGGAGCCCGTCCGATTTTGCCATTGTGCCTTTTCATTCATCGATCGAATGAATATCGAACCTTCTGTCCCTGCGTGTGTGAAACGGATAGCTTAGCCAGCATTTTTACCCTCTCACTTCTCAGGTCTGTGGCCTAGAGCATTACTCCTCTGTCACAACTTGTAAGAACTTATATTTTATATTTATTAATATTTTAAATTTTTTACACTGTTTAAAAAGTTACACTGGTATTTTGAAGTTCTGTCAGTATTATCACAATTTACTCAAGTAGTACATTAATATAACATCTAGAGACAATATTTTACTTCTGTAAAAATAAACCTTATAATTATTACACCTACAATTAACATGATATACTTTATTATGAAATGTGTTTAATTAATTGAATTAATAGACAGATACAAGATTAAGTCAAATTTAATTAATGACAAAATTACATTTACAAGTTATAAATATATATAAAACAGTGAAAAGGATGAAAGTTAAATCTGGGTTAATTTAAACAAATGCCATACTCTATCAGAATTACAATTTGGCATTTCATATAAATTGTACAGTTCCATAAACACACAGATAAATTTTACGTTCCATGTTGTTATTGTCAAGTGATATTTGAGGACTGAAGTGTCATTTGTGTTGATAAAAATGCTGTGTTTCATGTTGACCCCCCAGATCTGAGCCTAATGCATTTGACTGAGGAGAGGAAGAGGGCAGTGAAGGCTTCAGGCTTTAGCAAAAAGGTGAGACGATCAATGTCAACATATCAATAATGTTCAATCAGACAAGACCATATTTGTTCTGTCTCATACAACAAGCTCAAACTCATTTTTAATCATTGACAAATATACATCTTGAACTTACTGATATTAACATCTGTAATTCAAAAATAACGTTTGTTAACATTTTGTAATAAGAATACTCAAACAATTTTCTCTTACAAAAGACATTAAATCTCAGACAGAAGCATTTCAACAGTGCGTTAAACCACATGCCATAAAACTAAGTAAGCAGAGCCTGATGAGCGGATCTGTTTCCATGCTCCGAGTGACAAGTTGCTATGCAGGGGCCAATCAAAGGGGGCAGTAGGGGGAACAAAACGGGGCAGAAAATGAGCAAATTCAAAGGCAGAGGCAGAAGAGCAAAAGAACCAGTGAAGTAAGAAGGCTAAGGCATTGTATTCACCCCACAATCAAGGCTACACCCTTGCTCTGCTCCCACATGCCCGAACCAATCAGTAATAGGGCAACATGATACTGCAAATAAGCCAGCAATGATAATCTCAATATTCACTTACCAATAATGAAGTATTTAGTCCAAGTATAACTATTCAGTAAGTAGTAATGACATTTTAACATGCTTTTACCATTCACAATCTAAACAGTAAACATTTTTTACTTGTAAACATTTTGGAAACAGTGAAAAAATAGCGTGGTGCATTACAATTGTTTTATTTTTCTATTTTAAATTTGTATAGTAATTTTGTTACAATTGCTAAAACTAGTAAGTCAAGACTAGATACTCCTTTGAAAAGGTATCAACACTGAATGAAATTGCATAAATAAGACTAAATCTGACCTTTCCTGTTTAGTTTTAGTCTTAATCTACAAAAAGAACAAGGGCCTAAGAAACTATTGTGTGATGTGTTGTGTTGAAATTTACATTACAAAGTATAAAAAACAAGTAATTTTTTGAATGATCATTGAGGTATCTAAATCAGCTTTGAGTGTCAAGCCTGTTTCCTTAGTATTGAAAGTAAGCTTGAAATTTGACTATTGTTACACTAAATGCAGCAAAAAAAAAGAAAAAAAAGAAAAGAAAAAAGAGCAGAACTCCGCAAATGCAGGTTCTTATTATAAACCCCATATTGCTGTGACAGAGGTGCCATGGTCAAACATTGGGGGTTGATTTGAACAATAGGGAGGAGGGGTCAGGGGTCTAAGTGCACGGACAGCGCTCTGACAGGGACAAGGCGGCCAAATGAGCCACAAAAGCAGCTCACGTTACAACTTTGCACGAGCCCCCATTTTACACACATCACGTACGCTCCATAAAACACAGGGAGAAAACTCTGGCCCAGTACACCGAGCGACGCAGCTATTCCCAATTACTGTCATGTAAAAATATTTGTATGGCTTAAATTGTACAATATTAAATCAAATGTGTGAGTCTGAATGTAAGAGACAGACTTAAAAGATAATGAAAATAGTTAGAAAATAGTTAGAAATTTGAGTGAGTGACAGGAAATTATGGGAATAATACTATAACAAATGTTTTTGATTACTGAATACTGGCATTAACATGTATTTTGTAACATATTGAAGTACATAGTCCAATCAGAATACTGTTTTCTGACTACTTAGAATAATTTCACAATGAGATGAAGTATATTATAATAACAGAATTGAAACAGATTTATTTGTTTCACAGTTTGTATGGATTTATCATAGAAAAAATAAGAATCACACATGCACTTGCCACAAGAGCAGTATTCTTATAAGCCTATACTGTGTGATCAAGTAGCACAGAGTATTCCTTTGATTTTAGGAGAAGGAAAAAATCACTGTTTTCTGAATGAAAGAGTAACTGTACCAGAATACAGTTTCTCAAAATTAGTATTCTCAATATGTATTTTTTGCGCATGAGTTTAGTTTAATTCCACACTATCAGCAACATCAGTCTCGTAAAACATAGTGGAAACCAAATGCCATACACACACTTTTTTTTTAAGGTGGAACGCAGAATACTACAGCCCCATTTCTCTTCCAAATTCTCCCTCTCCTCCACCCTGATCCACAGCTGTCCTGGTTTTGGGGAAAGCAGAGTGAGCAGGCAGCACAGCGCGTGACTTGTGGCTTAGGAGAGATGTAGCTGGAGAACCGACATCTGGTGTGATGTTACAGACACTGGCAGAAAAGGCAAGGATTTTTGGAGACAGTTAGGGCCAATCCCAATTCTTATTTAAAAAGATAATTGCAGAGTGGAGAAAATTACACAGAAAGAAACACAATCTATAATTATTCAAATTGATGATTATTAATGCGCAATTTTCGAATTTCAGTTCAAGCCAAAATTCACACGTAGAGGCACCATTGGACACAAAGAAATTTTGAAGTCACCAAACTGAAAATCTGTAAAAATCAAACCCTAACCCAATGAAGATGTTTTGTTTTTTTAATTAAATTTGAATGTAATAACAAAATGTATAAAATTGTAGTGCAGTTCATGCCAAAATTACATAAGAGTCAGTAAAGTGCAGAGTGAAATTTTGATATCACCAAACAGAAAATCTGCAAAAATCAAACCCTAACCCAGTGAAAGATGTTTTTTTTTTATTGAAATTTAATGTAATTACACGTATAAAATTGTAGAATGAAAAAATAATAATGTATGCAACAGTGGTTAAAAAGAAATGTTTAAAGGGTTACAAACCGACGTTCAATAATTACAATAAATCCAATCTAGTCCAGCTAACCCAGACAGCCTTGCTCCTCAGGGTCGAAGGGCCATGTGCCTCCTCCCTCAGGTCAAGCCCATTGGCAGCAAAGCAGAGTCTCTCCCATAATCTCCTAAATCGTCCAAGTCACCACCACTGCTCAAAACATCTTCACTGCATTTTGTTTCATGTCTACGTTACAATATTTGCTCAAAAAATGCAACAATTGATTCAAAAAGACAAATTTTTGATAAATGTTGGACCTTTTCACTTTATATTTGGAAGGTTTGGGTTAACGAATGGAACACACTGAAAGATAGTACCCTAGGGAAAAGGACAGACATGGGCAGGTTTTTATTTCAATTTTTGTATTTTAAGTTATCATATTGTTTCAGTGTTACATCTGATTTGGCTCCTTTTTGTTAAAAGGAAGCAAAATGTATAGGTCAATGTCCAAGTTCATAGATGCTTCTCAATAAACAAAAATCTCACCTTTTCAATTAAACATCTAGATTGTGTTCATGCTAGAATAGAGAAGACGAGAGATCACACGTCAGGTTTGTTAATGACTATAGACATACAGTAACATCACGCTCCGTACATTGCATCTCTTATATGGTTGAATCAAAGCCTTGTAGATCACCAATCAACTCCTGCGGAATCCTGCGCTTTGAGAGACAGCGGTGTGTTTACGAACAGCACGTCAGGCTCATAGAAGATTTTACGTTCGCAAGGTGCTTAAGATGGTAACACAAAACAAAAAGCCCTTCGCTCTATAACTACTCCTCAAAGCGCTATTTAATTAGGTGTAGAGCAACAAATCCTCCCCATTGAGAGGCCAGACACTTGCGCTGAGGAGAGAGTGGACTGGTGAGTGAAAGAGTGCCGTCATAACACTAGAGGAGTGTCCCCTCCTGGTGCTCTAATGCGTGTGTGTTAACAAGCCCAGTGTCTACGGCTGGAGCCATTGTTTGGTGAATGGGCTGCTAATGGACAGACAAAACAACACAACGCTCTGAGGCCCCGAGACTGCTGCTCTTTTTATAGACAGGCTTAAACTGAAGCTGCACTCATCGTTATTATTGAGAAAAAATAAACATTGTTATTGTAAAGGTGAGCACATAAAACACACCTAATTTATAATGTGTTATTTTTTATGAGTTATCTCTGAATATATATTTAAAAAAAATATTGCTGGTGTCAAAATGCTGCCTAATTAAAAATAAGTCAAAGAGCTAGCATAGCATTAGCTGCACTCATCGTTAATATTGAGAAAATATGAACATTGCTATTATAAAGGTGAGCACATTATATGAATCTACTTTATAAAGCATTATTTTTTACAAGATACATTTAAATAAATGTGTATATTAAAAAAAATAAATAAATACATATATAAAAAACATATTGCTAGTGTAAAAATGCTCTTTATTTCAGAATAAGTCAAAGACCTAGCATAGCATTAGCTCAACATAATGATGGGTCAAATTAAATTGTTTATTTTGACTTTAATAATAACTAAAAGAAAATGAAGGTAAATGTGTTATCAGTTGAATTACATCATTTTTTTGCAATCTAAAATCAATTCACATTAGTCAGAAAATAAATTGTAATTACATAAAAATTAAATGGACAAAAAGGATGAAAATGAGAAAAGATATAAAAATGTATTAAATCTGGAGAAAAACTTTATCTTACAAAGTGTTAAAGGGAAGAAAGGCTCAGACTGGCAGGAACTGGGAGGTGGACTCTAATCCCACAGAATAAAACGGCACATCCAGCGAGACAAATCTGGTTTGATGGTTCCCCGCGGCTCGACCCAGGCACAGCAGCCCGGTCTGGGAGGGCCTTTGTGCGGAGGCTCCCGGAGAGGAAACACACTCACTTTTTATTAGAAACGGGACTTATCAAATACAATATTAATTCACAGACAGCACGGCAAAAGCAAATTATTCTAATCCAGCATAGAAAAGAAGCAAGGAGAATTGATCTAAATTTTTAGGAATTAATTTACTATTTATAAGTACTTCCAATGCAATTTAACAGTTATTTCATAATTACAAATAAATGTTGTTCTGTTGCTTTGCTGTGAGTAACAACTACAAAATCATATACTCTTAATAGTAGTAATAATTAATAATAGCTCTTCATAATTTTAGTGGATCGTTTTGATTTTTTTCTCCCATCAGTAATTAATAAAAAAATAACTAAACATTAAAAACATTAATTGTCAGTAAGTGGTAGGTTTCAGCTTTCTGATACAAGCAGCATTTTGAGGACTTTTCCCATGCAAAAGATAATATTTTGCCTTAAATTGTTAATCGCTATAGCAACCATCTTAATATTTTATCACTCTGGAACGAACTGATAAAGTAATTCCTCATCCTCGGTGAGTGAGTGTGTGAGACGGAGCTGCTGACAGAAAGTGCTCAGTGTAGCCAGTTGTGTGAATGTAATTATGGCCATCTGCTTGTTTTATCTGTAGTGTAAGGCTATGTAAGAGCGCATGTGCCGCCACTGACAAAGCCTCGTGGTCTGAGGATGGGGCTGGCCACTGCCTTTAAGCCGACTCGGGGTCAGTCCAAACACTGGCAGCTATTCATGACCAGATCAAGTTGATGTGAGATTCTGTCCCTCCTCTGCCCCCCATTTCCATATGAATGCCCAGTATGCTAAGCAAAAAGACAAGCAAGCTCTCGGTCCCACAGCCACTACCGCAGAGAGAAAACACCCATATTATCCGACTATGCTAAGCATCTCCGTTCAGTCTAAATAAAATTAAATCCACATTTTACCACATCTCCCCTAAAAAATAAAAAACGTAGGTATTACAATTTAAACCTATCATCTCCGAACACACTAGTCTCCAACCAAGGTCAGGCTCTGTCGGCCAATCTGCTACTTATGAATCAAAACACACACACGCACACTGCAAAAAATTAACATCGAGGTGAGTTAAAATTTCATATTAAGTTATTTTAAATGATTATTATTAAGTAGATTCAACTTAACAAGTAAAATTATCTACCAACAGAATATATACATATATATTTTAATTTCAAATAAGAGAAGATTTTGTTAGTTACTTAAGTGTAACAAGATGTATTCTCTTAGGGACCAAAAGTCTTGTTCAAGAGGCAGATCATTTTACTTGTTAAGTGAAATTGACTCAAATCAATATTTTTAACTTAGCTAGAATTAACTTTTTGCAGTGTAGTAATGCTTCATCATAATGTTCTGTACACACACACACACACACACACATCTCAGGGCGGGCTACACCTCTGTCTCTCTGCAGTTACACAAAGACTCGCTCCAGAAAGGAAAACAGCAGGGAACGCACAAACGCCAATGAACATGATACAGCCCCGGAGTAAAAGGGAGCGTTCAGGATCAGTCCGATGCTTTCGCAGAAGAGCAGCATGGATGTGCGTACCATGGATGTCCTCTAGTTCACTCTGTCTGATATCTGGCAACAGAGGTGGGACATATATCAAAAACGGATACTATTGCGATTGTTCTGAGATATGCTAAATTAAAGTGTCCATTATATCTTGCATAATTAAAACAATTTGAAATAACAGCAAAAAACACAGAAACTCAGTGTAATGTCCCAAACAAAGGTATAAAGTGATATAACAATAAATTTTTGGTAAATTTTATGGTTCATTCATGGTTTGTGCTAGACATGAAACTCAACCAAGACATTACAAATACATTTAGCATTATCTGAATACTGTTATCAAGGTAATGCAAAAAATAAAGATTGAGATCATTTCTGTCAATCACCTGCCCGAAATGGGGTTCACTATCTGGCAGTTTTGGTTAAAGCATCAACACACCATTGTCACGTGTTCCAACATGTGTCAGATAGATGTGGGCCTCCTAACACACACATGCACACACACACACAGACAATACCACACACTCCTATTGTTTCCTGGTCCAGAGACAGACCCCTATAGTCCCCGATCGAGCTGTTTAAAGGTGGGCTCAAAACCAGAGCAGTGAGGCCATCTATTACCAAGAGGGAAAAGGGGAGAGGGGAGAGGGGCAGACAACACGAAATGGGGAGAGCTTATAACCAGCAATAAACAGCAACCTCAAGTCTAATGCTGACTTCTGAGGATGGTAAGTATTACACCGACATTTTAGTCATAGACATGAAGAGACAGTAAAGCTAGATAATTCTTGCATTCAGAAGTGGGCAAAAACTATCCATTATATTGTGAATGTTGTTTTGAATTTTAACACTGAGTAAACTATTTAGGCCTATAATAAGAAATATTGCAAAAAGAGCTGATTCAAAGTGAAAATGGAAAAAACATATGTTGTAAACTTTCGAGTATCAAGTGATTTTTCTGTTCTGTCTTGGGGAGTTTTACTGTAATTTCTCATTTGTTTGAGATAAACATAAACCAATACATTAAAGATATGTTTGAAAACCTTTTCGTTGAACTGACAAAATATTTAAGTTAATAATCAGAAGTGTTAGTGAAAAGTTTATAAAAAGATCAAGCAAAATTTGCCAAGTTCTCTCTGCTAATGGTTCAATCTGCACGGGTAGTGTGCCGCAATTACATTACAACCAACTCACAATTTGCACAGCTTCTAAGAGCAATTGAATTATAGGCCTTCACTGCTCCGGCTAACAGTGTTAATGTAAATACAGTCAGTAATAATCAGTCAGAGACCTCCTCATCTGTCAGTCTGTCTCCACTTTTCTAACTTTGTCGTCACACTGGGCTCTGATTCTGGGGTTTTTAGGTTCATGAACACAGATCTACTGCCCAGAACTGTCATTATTAGTCTATGGCATTTTGATAGATGCAACAGTGTATGCTTTTATTTTAAAGAGAACCAATCAGACAGTGAATCATGTCTTCACAGTACTAGCACTAGCGCAATCTTATATTTTTATACATAACATGTCATAGGTGGGTCTTTGCCAGAGAGCACTTATCTACAAAAGCTCCTCACTCAGCATGGATCAAAAAATTATAAAAGCAAAGATTGCCGTAACAAAATATTACATCATTTCAAAAGAACACAAATCAAACATACACTTAAAGGGCTGGGTGATATGAAAACATTTGATCAAAATTGTTATCCTCATATTGATTGATGGCCATTTTCAGTTCTATTTGATATTTTTTCTTATTATAAACAAATAAAAATGGCACTGAATGTGGATTTTCTGAACATAAACAAGATGGACTTCAAATGGCATGGTTTTACTGACAAGAGGATTGGCTGTGGAACCCTCGATTAAAAAGACTTATCACTGACAATTGGAAATGACAGTATCTCTATCTGGATTAAAATTTAATTAATTGCACCACCCTACATAGACTAGATGAAAAAAATATGTGAGTTTGGGCCATTGTCAATAGCTCAAAGCAGTGACAACCCGAGCCTCACTGCCAGCTACACAAACAGTGAAGGAGCATGACATCACTCCTTTATCATTTACTAGATACTCTCAAGGCTCCAGTTCACCAAGTTCACATGCTCTATGCAGATGGGGCTAATGCAACTTACTGAAGCAAGATATCTGTCGCATTATAGGCACCTTTTTCAAATCTTTCCCAGCGGGCAGGCCTGCTTAACAGACGCTGCCAGCCATTACAAGAGGATTGGGTTACACTTTGGTCTCTGGATGTTTTTCCAGTACTGTTACTGTTCACCTCAATATTTACAACAGGGAATCCACGAATATATGAGGGGTTCAGTTAGAGCTGCAGGATTTTGGGGAACATTTTTAATCAAGTTTTTTATGATAAGTATTGTGACTGCAATTAGATATGCATTACATGTTTTAAAAGTATGTTTCTAGTCAGAGTGCACATTGTGAACAACGCCAGAAGCATTTTAGGGCTGAAAGACTGAGATATGGACTGATAAACTAATGCAAGAATCATATGCATTTCAGGACATGTTTGTAGAAATCTAAACTACAGGTATAACAAGATTTCTTCTATGAAAAGACAGGATATTTTGTTCCTTGCAGAGGACATACTGTTATCTAAATAATTGCAGTATTTGTGATGTGCTAATAGCTCCAGCTCAAGTTACAAGTTTCATTTTCATTCACCTTACAACATGAAAACCGTCCACTCTGTAGCATTATTTTTATGAGCAGGCCTCAGTCCTTATAACTGACAGTAACTAAAAGGACGTGCAGTCATTTTAAGTCTTAAAATGGGTGTGTCTTCATCAGAAAATAAAATTGTCACAAGCTTAAGTGCTATTTACCAACAGCATAAAAAAGAGCTGTGTCAGACATGAAAATATCTCCTTTTCTGAGTGGGGAGGCACAAAGGCCGACGGAGCAAGTGCAAGGAAAAAACACTGGTCCACCATTTGGGCTGCGATCTATTCATTGCTCCCGTTTAATTTCTTTTGGGTGCATAATCCTTTCAGTTTCAATAGCAAATTTAACAGTCCCCAAGGCCCAAGCACCAGACTGGTCAATACAAAACCAGACAACTAATTACTGAGCGCAGCGCACTCTCTCCTCCCTCGGCCCCTGCCCCCTCCCCTCACCAGCAGCTGTGGGGTTCATGTACACAAGAGCAGCAGTCAGCCAGTATTAGGTTTCCACTTCCCAGATCTCCCTTAAAAGCCTGTCCCATAATGGCCCTTCAGTCACACAAACACGCATAGGGTTTCATACAAAAACGCACACACACTTGGACAACCACATGTGAATATATAGACATTCACTTAAACCGTTTTGATGACTCTTAAAATAGGGCCCCTCTGGTGGGCTAGCAAAGCTCACAGCACTTGGCTTTGTGTATTTTCGCAGGTTCTACTCACAGGTTTACTGTTAAAAATACATTTAATTAATACTTACATTTAAAGACAAAAAGGTGTTGCTGTTGAAAATCCTACATAAAAATATTTTTACTAAACAGTTAATTGTATAATACTATTGTTCTTAAACACCCTAAAACAACAGCTTACAGGTAGGACAATGATATACATGTCCATAAAGCCGAGCTGTTAAGTAGTAGCTTTAAGAGCGTGTAATTACCGTGTAATTGATGCCTTGTTTTTCAAGTCATAAATTACAGCACAACTTGACAGGCTGTTTGCCTAATAAAAAGGGTTAAAAGCTGACCTACATCACAGCACTCAAGTGCTTTGGCCTTTTATCATTCCAGCATCATTTTTCATGGATGGGTCCACTGATGAAAATGAATAATTTCACAAACATGTCTAATATTAATTGCTTTGGACGATAAATAACACAGTGATTAAGAGTATGTTTAGTACTTATTGTGACATGTAGCCTTTTAGTGTTTTTAAACATAGACAAGAATGTGGAGTAGTATTTCAGTACATATATAGATAGCTTGCTCCTGATACATAGAGCCTGTAATGCAGTCATGTTGTGACTGTCTGGGGTCTATAAACAGGACGCTGTGATCATGACCGGCCACACACAAACTCCTAATTTGCTGACGACTTTAAAAGTCCTGCGGTTAAGATCACTTCCCTGAAATAATGGGATGAGTTACCCCCCGGTGACCCGCGTGTGCTGCCCTTTGTCTCACTGATAATGTTTGTCTTTGCCCATTGTGTCTGCATCAGCAGCCCCCAGACCCCCAAAGCCCCCCAACCCCCCCAGCTCACAACGTCGTCACAGGCCCCAAAGAGGAAATGCTAAATGTATGGAAGCCATTTCCCTGGAAGCCCTGTGCTGTGGACCTGTGCACCTGATGGTCTTCTAGTGGATCTCATTTGCTCATTTCACTGATCGCTTAAAATAAAGACACATGAAAAATTATGTATTGTCTAAATGTTACAAACAATAAAACAAACATTAAAACAAGCATTTGTGTTATTTATGGAATTCTACAACATGCTTTAAAACCTTTGGATGTTAATAAGGACTAAAACAGCTTTAGAGGAGTGACACATAAAGAATGGATTAAGTGGACACACTCTCCATCACAGACATGACATCACCCACTTTAAAATCCAGCCCAATGGGGACCACTTCAGCTAAAATACAATGTCTTGGATGTGAGCTTAGAGAAATACGATGTTTGATACCCAATAATTTGTAATACAAAAAAGCTCTAATGCCAGGTGATACTAACTTTTATATAATAAACAAAATCACAAGTTGATTATAAGCGCCTTGTATAAATCTGACTTTGAAAAATTAAACTTATATTTATACAGAATACAGGCATATGTTGCATTATGGCAAACAAGTGAAAATCTGCTAACAAATACAAAATATTAGGCTTGCAACAGTACAAATTTTGCAGAGTCTTGGCCATACCTCATGCATTTCTAGCAATAAATAGGGCATTTGATGATTCAACTAAACAAAAAGCCGTCGGACTAGCATTGAGTTTTCTAGTGAAATATGAATCACTAGTTTTGCCCTCTTTTGCACTTGAACCCTCTACATTTTAACAATTTACAAATAAACAAAATATTCAGTAAAAAAAGTAAAATAATGTTTTATTCAGTAATTCCAATAAGCTCTGCGTGCAATTCATTTGTTTAGTTTAGAGTGAATCTGATGCAACACAAAGGCAATCCAGTTTTAGAGCACCTTTGGGCGCAGGTGGCAATATTACAATATTATGTTTTAACATGTTCTTCAAGAGCTTGTATCAAACAAATGACAACAATCTCTCACATGTACATCCCAGGTTAATTGGAGCATTCAGATAAATCTTTCCCAATTTTTTCTATATTTGAGCAAAATTTGTAAGCACACAAGCAGCTCTTGTGGTGTCAAAAACATCTACTTTCAACTGTCTGCATCTAATTATAAAGCATTTTGTTTGTCTAATAATCAATAAGTGCACTGTTAGCATGCTAGCTGTTAGCTTTACTGTGACAATGAACTCTGCTCTAGACCTCTGAGAGTTGTGAAAAAGCTCTTTTAAGCTCATCATGGGGAATAATTAAGATGTTCTGAATGCATAAGGTAAGCCAGGAATAACTGCAAACTGTTAAAAATGAACTAATTCTGTTTTCGACATTTTTAAGACTGTAAAAATCACACACAGCATCATTAACTTTAGGAGAAATATGCCATCAACAGGTAAATCAGGTCGACAAGTAAGTATCTAACACTTAACACACCACAGGATACCTCTAAAAGCCAACATTTTCTTTGGAGAACACTGTTAAAAGTAATGTTTAAACTTCTCTTCTCGCTGAGTCGCGGAAAAAGAGACCATTTCCTGAAGCCGTCAGTGGTTGCCTACATTTGGGAGTTTTTGTTTTCATCCTCAATGGCACCTCTGTCACTCACATGGCAGCAACAAACTAACAACTAATAAATCACTGCTTTTAAGTGCGCTTTCGCTTTCACTGCTCGCAAACAACTGGACTCATTTATAAGCACGGCTCGTGTAAGGGGGAGGCTAAAAGAGAAGCACGCCGAAGTCACTGAGGTTAACGGACCATGTGTTTTCACCTGGCATTAAGGGCAACAAACAAACCCCAGCTATCATCTATGCGAGGAGGAAGCAGCGCTAGCTAGTCAGGCTAACATACTCCCTGGTTTAACGGAGGAACTATGTGCAAAATTTAACTCTTTAACTGCAGATGAGCTGTTCAAGAATAAGATGAGGGACACAGGTGTAATGTTTTTCTGTTGATAAAATAATCCACACAAGATTACTTCACATTAGTATATTGTGGACAGTCCATGGGTTTCAGAATGATGAAAAATTAGGACCATTGCCATAGCAATTGTCAAATTAAACCAAAATATTATATCTTTAGAACTGAGAAAAGCCCTAACAGGAAACTGGAACTATTTTTACACTCTAAAATACAGTGGTTCCTAGCACTGGTCTTGTCCTTTATTAATGTGATCTACTTCAGAATAAGCTATTTAAAATATAGTCAGTGAAATGTAATGTTTTTTTTGTTGTTGTTGCATGAATCCACACAATATGACTAAGACTCACATGCGCCCTGGTTCAGCTGAAGAACTGTGCAAAATATTTAACTGTTTAACTGCAGATGCTGGGTGATCAATATTTAATGATTTCCATACAAGATTACTTTAAATAAGTACCAGGCCAGTCAACCCTTTTCTAAATGCACCATATTCTTAAAAATGACTAAAAAGACAACACTATTAAACTTCTACGTAGTACAACTCGAATCTGTTGTACTACAAAAAAAGGAAAAAAATCCCACCAGTGCACAGAAAATACATACGTAATAAATACAGAGCCTCAAAAATATAGTTCCAGCTTTTATTTATTGAATAAGTTGAATAATTATTGTGACATACTGTATAGAGATTAGGATATATCTATCTCTTCATATGTAGCCCTACAGTATATGAAACAGCAGCATCTGTAAGCATCAATACTACAGCTACAACTTACATCGAAACTTTGAGTCCTAATAAAAATAGTGGCTACTGGAATAGGCTTTGTTAATGTGACCCACTTGTCAAAAATAAGACGGCTGTTATAACTGTAATGTTTTTGTGTTGACGTATAGGTCCAAAGAAGATGACGCCAGATTCGCATACACAATTACAGTATATGAAACAGCAGCATCTGTAAGCATTTGTAATATGATACCCCTTTTATATATAGAGGCTTCTGGTATGGGTCTTGTGCTTTATTAATGTGACCCACTTGTCAAAATTAGACCTCTACTACGAGCTATTTTAACAAAGGCTACACTGCAAAATACTCTCTAAATAAAACGAAAAAGTAAAAGTTGGACTACTTCAGGCACACTGTACTTTAGCTCCTGCAAAAATCCAGTTTTAATTACATGGCCACATAAGAAAGGAGCGCATTAATGCCAGTGGAGACATTTGATTCCCAAGCTACTAATGAATGCAGGGAACAGGGGAGACACAGCAAGTCCATTTCAGAGAGGAGAGAGAGAGAGGGGTCAAAACCTCACTGAGCAAATGAGCCCATGAGGTGAGACGTAGAAATCGCAGCCCTCGAGTTTTCTAAAAAGAGATCTTAAATTCACTCTGGACAAAAAAGACTTTACAAATACTAATACAACAGCCATCCATAAGCCAGTATCATTTGTAAATGTGAACAATTGAAACTTGTGAAGTGAAGATTTTGAGGGGACAAAAAACAGAAACAAACTGAGATTTTTCTAACATGTACTACAATTAGATTTGAGATATATGTTTAAAAAAAAATTGAAGTGCATGGTGTAAACAACCCAGAAGACAAAACTGAAATACAGACAAACTAATAGAAATAGCCCATGAATTTCAGATGTGTTCGTTGAGGTCTAAACTAGGCATAATAAGATTTTTCTATTAAAATAAACACAATATTGCACGTAGAGGACATTCTATTATCGAACTGCAGGCTTCACAATTTAACAATGATGCCAACTCAATACCCGATTTAAATATCTTGTGCACCCCATCTGAAATAAATAGTTAATACTTACGAAATAAGTTCTATTAACTTATAAACATGTTGTTTTTCAGACCTGAATTCACTCTTGTTTTGCCTGTTCTGGGTAATGCTAAAAAATGTCAGATCCATTGTGCTGTTTGGGCCAAGTGCCAGTCTCTTTGACCCCTCCAGACTCCCTTCCCCCACATGGCCCCAGTTCTACCTTGACCCTCTAAACTTCAAATTCAAAAGCACAAAGCCTTCCCCTGCTTCAAACTGCGAAAAACTTATCAATTGTTACAAATAAAAATCTAAACTAAATATTTTCACAAAGAAACCAACATCAGCGGTTTTAATGAACGGTTACAAAACAAGGAAAGTACAAAACTGAATGCTTACTGTGTGAAATAAGGTGTATCCCAAAGCGAACAGACTAAGTAACAAGAATTTAATTGAAAAACTTACCGCAAAGAGCGCAAAATCTAAGCCCGTGAACTGTCTATCCACTTCCATTTTTTGGAGCTCCCATATGGCGCCCCCACCTCCCAAAAGAGGCAGAGTAACAGGCACACGCAGGGAGGGAGTGAGGGGGACATTGGTCCTGGTGTAGAGATGGAGGGGACGGCTGCAGCTGTGCGTTCGCGTCAGTATCTTCCAAATCCAACTGGCTTTTCCAAGTGCGTCTCCTGCACAAAACATGGGGAAAAGCTGCTGAACAAAGTGGCTCACTGACACCGGAGAAGGAGGAAGGGAGGGAGAAAGTGAGAGTCCTGCGCTCCAAGTAAACGACAGGAAAAGAAAACAAGAAGCTCGCGGAGGACTCGCGGAGGGCCGAGGCAGGCAGCCCCACAAGCGCAGGTTCAAGTTTGTAGCATTTCCTTCACTTGTGTCCAACTTGTGAGCTGTGAAGGAGGAGGGACCCCGGCTGCACGGACGAGGAAATAACACATAATACCTTCCAGCTTCTTTTACCCCCAGCGCTCCCTCCCTCTCTCTTCTCTCACTCTGGATCACTCCTTCCTTTGGTCGCTCGCTCGGTAATAAGCCTGGCTGTACAACCCCCTCCTCCGGGCGCTGGAATGCAAGGCAAGAGTTTCAAGAGGCCCAGTTAGACGAGCTTCGGAGTCAGTGCACCTTGACCCCCGGGTCAGACGCAGTGTGTGCGCGGAGCATTAGTCCTGTCTGTGTGTACTTACATCTGAGGGGCCAGCCAGGGCTCCACAGATCATATAACCATAGAGGGGCAGCCACTTGACCAAGAAGATTGCTGTTGGGCCTTTACAGCACAAAACATGTTGTACATTTAGAGGGTTTTTATATGATGGTGTATGAACAAATTTACAGCAACATCTGCATTCAGGAGAGGTCTCATAGCATTTTCTATAAAGCTATTGTAACGGACAAGCTTTAGTTCTTTGTTAAACCGTCTTTTACCAGATTCCGTGGTGAATGCAGGAAACTGTGATCCATCTTTAAGTGACAGGATGAATTCAAAAGAATTAGATAGAGTTGGTTAATAGAATAATAGAAGTAGAAATGCTTTTTAGATACTAGAAACATTATTTGGCTATTCTAATTAAGTTCCCTTGAAATCAGGATTTATATTTTCTTTAAGGCAAAATATTCACTCATTTGAAGCATGCACTTTAATTATTACTATCATTATTTTTTTTTAATCCACAATTTAATTAAATCCGGGTATCGGTTGGATTTGAAAAATGCGGCGGTTAATGGTACATTGGCGCCTTTGCTTTGTTTGGTTGCTGGCAATAGAAGATTTTAAATCCTTCCAATCAGGCAGGTGTGCGTCATTTGAAACAGAGAGCTGGTACTGTCTGCCAGTCAGAGCTCAGTATTGTGGCTGTTCTGCATGTAAAAACCTATTCTTCAAATTCATTCAAGTGTTCCTGCTAATACGGGTCCCTCCTGCCCTCTGTCTCCAAAAGTACACTCTGTGCTTTTCTACTAAATAGTCGTTTGGGACGGTTATTTTCATGCCAAGCCAAAATACTCAGCTTTACACATTTCATTTGATGCTTTCACAGCCCAAACTAAAATACATAAATCTTATTTACTTACTGATATGGGGAATAATTACGTAGGTAGAACTCCTTGAACCATTCACCGTAATTTTTCATTTCAACATCTCCTAAAAATAATAAGAATAAAAAGCATTAAGCACTTCTTTGCACAATCGAGTCAGGCTTCCAGCGTGCACGTACATGTAACAGATGATAAAAGCTATAAAGTAAAACCAAAATTAACACGCAACACACAAACAATTTTTGTGACAGGCCTACATTATTCCTTATTGTAAATATTTTTTCAGTTTGGTAACAGATGATTGATAAAGTCTATTAAGGGCAATTTAGTCCCAAGTACTAAAGTAATTAAGTAGTAAAGACAAATTAGCCACAGTTTTAGTGGTCATAAGTCTAAACCCAAGAGGGAATACAGCGTGATCTATGGAAGATAGTTAAGACAACTGTAAATGTGTCATGCAATAAATGATAGACAAATGTAGGTTTGTCTTGTAGAACAAACACTGATCATTTTTCTTGACAATGATTACTTTGTTGGGATAATTTATTTAAAGTCATACTAATTGTCTCTAAAATTAACCATAAACACCAAAGTAATGCCCATAGCATAGCAAATTGTGTATATTGCCCTATATATTAACCTATGGTATGTTATCTCATTTATATATCAAATAATATCATATAGTTAATTATCACAATTTTAAGTTTTATTAAATGAATGCATAAAGCAATGACCCTGTGATTCTTCCTCGAGTTCACGTTGACTGTATAACACATACGTTAACAGCCTGCTGCTGCCCCCCAAAGGTGAAACATGGACATACATCAGTATGTATTTATGCTATAGTCAAATTCATCTGTGACATTTACAATTTAAACCTATTTGCGACCGTTGAGTGACTTTATTTTTGCTTTGCTTTAGCCAGTTTTCTATCATTTGTCCATACTGTGCAGAGCCAGAAGCCTCACTTCTCTAATAAAACCCACACGCTGATAAAAAAAAAAAAAAAAAAAAAAAAAAAAAAAGGGAAAAAAAAGAACGAAAAAAGAAATCAATAGCAGCAGGTTCTCAGAGTCCTCGGGGCCTGGGGTTTAAGATTGATAAATTAGTTATTGTGGTACAACAGAGAGCCAGCTCTTTCTGTGAAAAGATTTTAAATGTAATAAAAGTGAATGGCAAGAATTTATATAATAGTGTATGTAATAATATGTATGTAATAGTAGTATGTATGTAATAATAAATAATAGTGTATGATAAGACACTATTAAGACAATGTAGGCCTATCTGATGTGACCTGAAGGTTAAAATAGCCTACTTCATTGTTCTATAAGAAGGCTAAGTCAATGATTCTCAAATATTTTACATTACCACTTAATAAAATATTTAACCATCTGGGTACCACTAGATTTAAGCTAGGTCTAACACAGGACTATTATAGATGTATACTAGGACAAAACCACAAAAACCTGGATTAAATTGACTCTAGAGTAAATTTTGAAGGCGCTTGTGTATCACTGGGCTAAGTAAACAGGTCCAAGAGAAAGTATATACACATTTGTCATCTTTATAAGTTGCCTATTTTGTCATTAGAAACCGGATTTCACTCTATTTATTATTCTATTGTCACTACATTTGTTTTCAACTGCGAGTAACACTGGTACACAGGCCAAACGACATTAATCAATGCACTTCCTACTTACCCAAACTTCATCCAACTTTGACGATAGAATCAAAAGGAGAGTAAAGTTCACCAAGCTGGCTCACTATTTCCCACAGGAACACATGAAGGAAAGACAAAAAAAAAATATTAACACTGACATAATTTAATACAACACAAAAACTGTCACGTGGAAGCACAGCTCACCATTGTGTTGACTGGGACAAGCTGATGGTTTACCGTAGCCAATTAGCGATAATGAGAACTTCAAAACACGCACACAAAAAAATGAATTCATAAGATTACACAACGTATAGGTATTAACTTATTAAGGTATATTCATGTATCTTCGTGTATTTAAACTACACTTTAACTTGTGTAAAGCTAGCATGCTAATAAAGTATCGTATGAACTTGATCAGAAAAGGCTAACAGTGGCTACATTTCCGGACTTGCTTTCCAATTAACCAAAACGAATCAATAACTCAAACTGTTCCCTTTTAAATGAATAGCGGATTAATAATTACACATTTTGTAAATTTTTGCTAATTTGCTTTGTTTTTTGCACTGTAATAAAACTGAACACAGAGCCTGTACCTGCAGCAGCTCCTCCCTGTGCTAGGGTCCCACGTGGATACTGGACCGTAACTTTTACTTGATAACTTTTTCTTTTTTCTTTCTTTTTTTTTTTTTAGGACCAAAAATAAATAAATACAAATAAATAAAATAAATAAATAAATAAATAAATAAATAAATAAATAAATTAGTGGATTACAAATCTAACTGTAAATCTGTAAATTTTAAAGGTGCACTATATAACTTTTAGGTTGGGGGGTCTCTCACCCCCATATGGTCACCCCCTTGTTTCTATGGATATGTCATTGCTCTGCCTGGAATGTTCCACAGCTCTACCTTACTTTTTTTTTTTTTTAATTACATGTAGTTTTATAGCTCAAAAAATGCATTCTGACTCTGAGTGGGGTCGCCTCTCCACAGATCTGATGTGTAACTTGGCCTGGTTTGATCTTTATGATGATAGAAAGTTTAATACCATACTGTATAACATTCCAGACAAAAACTCCATCCAGAGTATTTTACAGGATAATTGGACATGTTTTTAACACTTTTATATCTTTAATCTGCAAATGATTTACTGTCTTATATCTCTATTCACTGTTTCATGTTATAGTTTATGTGTAAGTGTTTTCTGTTTGTGTTTTTGTTTTATATTGCCTCTTGGTCAGGTTGTCATTGTAAATGAGAAAGTGTTCTCAACTGACTTTCCCTGTAAAATATTGAATAAATAAAATAAATAAATTAATTAATTAATTAAATAAAGCAATGACATCTAAATGGAAAAAAGCATTTGATAGACCCTCCACCAGAAAAGTTACACAATGCAACTTTAAGTAATACATAACCATTTCTTTTGTAATTTCAAAACCAAAAATTAGGGGCAAATATAATATAACTAAACCTTTTGCACATTTTGTTTTGTACTGGCCTCAGACACTAAAAAATTGTGACCTATAGAACAAAGTTATAACATAAGACAGAACAAGTCCATTCTTTATAATCTGTGCAGAGCACTAGACGCAGGATTGACTTTCAACCCCACAGGCTTAAGTGAATGGTGGTATATGTCACTTTTTAGGCCCATTTTCCTGGACACAACTCAAACTTTGACAGTGAAAAGTGAAAACCAGCTCAAAGAGGATTTTCAAGGAATGTGAATGCAACTGTAGACAAGTATTAGACTATTTTAAAAACTTTAATGGTAGAATGTCCAAAGAGTATTAAAAAGCAGGTAAGATTAGGGCAAGTTTATTTTTAATAATATGCCTGTGCAGGTTTGGGCGAGCACAGTAAGCCTTTTATCACATGATCAACTTAATAAATCTGTAGCAGTGGTGGAAGAAGTACTCGATTTTTGTTAAGTAAAAGTACAGAAACAAAAAAAATACTCAAGTAAAATAAGTATCTATTTAAGTTAAAGAGTAAGAAGTAAAAAGTATTGTGTGCAGAATCTGAGATAAAGCTTAAAATGTAGGGATTTTTATAGAAATTTGTGCTGAATTTTGATCAGTAGAAACTATGGAATTGATTGTTTTTTCCTACCTATCTTTATTTGTATATGTTTGTTTGCTCAGACTACGAACATTAAAAAATAAATCCAGACTTTTCAGCAGGTCTCAGACAATGATAAAATACTATTACTTTTTGGTCCTGTTCAAAAATGTAGTGTACAGATACCTGCTCTTAAATGTAGTGAAGTAAAAGTAAAAAGTTCTTCTTAGTTACTTTAAAATCTACTAAAAAAGTACTTTAATAAGGTACTTTTCTACTTTTACTTTGTACATCTTCCTTATTAACATTGTATAGACTTTTTCAGAAATCTTAATTTGAATGGATGCATTAACAAATTGCTAAGGCTGCAATTTTTGAAGCACAAACATTTCCTCCACAAACAATAAAATATCCTGTCTTATAAAATGCTAACCCTGTAGTTCTGATCTGTACAAACACGCTCAAAAACATGATTGTTGTAGGCTATTAGTATGTCAGTTCATATTGGGTCTTTTTGTGAATTCTTCTGGAAGCTTTTAAAATGTGAACTTTGAACAGAATCCTAATATTAAAACATAAATCACAAAACATCACTATGATTATCAGAATCACTAATCAAAATAGTAATATCCAGGTAATTTAAAATGACTAAAATTAAGAACATTTTAGTTTATTTGAGCAGATTCAGCTTGACAAGTAAATTATCTACCCATGGAATGCGTGTTTTTCTTAATTTAAGCAACATATGATTTTGTTTCATATTTTAAGTTCAAAGATTTGTTGTTTTCTTATCTTAAATGTAACAAGATGCATTTTCATTTTTAAGTTTAAAAAGTCTTGTTCCATTGGCAGATAATTTTACTTATCAAGAGAAAATTACTCGAATCATGATGAAACTTTCTTAATTTAAGTGATGTTAAAGGTGCACTGTGTAACTTTTCTGGTGCAGAGTCCGTCAAATGCTTTGTCTGGAAAGTTTTCACCATCCCACGTATTAAACCTTTCATGGAGACCAAACTAGACCAAGCTACAGGTTACAGGCTGGATCTGTGGAGAGGCAACCTGCTCACTGTCAGAATGCCTGTTTTTCTAGGTAACTATCTGTATTTTAATAAATGTAAGTTAGAGCTATTTAATGTCATACCATGGTACATTCCAAGCAGAGCAAAGACATATCCAACAAAAAGTTACACAGTGCACTTTTTACTTGCAGTGTACATATTTTTCCCAAATTGTTCAGCAGAGCAATAATCAATAATTAGATGCCATTATATTGATTGATTGAGTTGTGGCGTCATTTCACAAACTTGCGTCTTGAAACTTGGTGTGTCTACTCTTACAAAATGAATGAATATTGGCCCAACAGTGATAGCCACATTAGTCAAGTTGTTCACCAGCTGCCAGCATGGCGTTCACTGTCACATACATTCGTCAAACTGTTGATATAAAGCGAGGCTCTCTGAGGACAAGCCCATAAATGCCTTTAACACCACTTATTCGCTCCTTCTGCCAAAGAGCCCTCAGGTTTGAAATAAAACTAGATATGCCAAGTGAGCTGGCAAAGGGAACAATGCTCTTAAGTTCCTCAGTGAACTATAAGGAGGGGAGGGGAAATTACAGGAGGAGAAATAGAGTGGAGGCTTAAGGTAATGATTTATGTCCTGTTTCAAAGGAAGTTTCTAAATACTAAATTTTTTCTCCTAATGTAATACAAGTCAGTACTCTTTTTGCTGATAAGAGCTTTTCCCCTAACCATTAAACTATAGCAAACTTCCTCAAATCTGGAGCTGGTCTACTTCTTTAGAGTTCATTGATTCTGAATTAAAGTTCCGATATTACATAAAATGGCCTCTTGAGAGCTTTAAGCCATGTTATAAAGTTGTTACTTCATCAAAAACGTATCTGCAGTTGTATTTTGTTTCATTCTCACGTGTTTCTGTAGCTCTTTATTAGTCTGTCTACATCTCCAAGCTCTGTTTCACCTGGTGATGTCATGAAGTTGTAATTTTCAAGTTAAAAGCTACCTTTTATCTTTAGTTCAGCAGAGAATGGCAATTCCAGGGCTGAAATGATCAAAATTATTCTAGTGAAGGTGCATTGACTTTAAAAACACAGTGGAACACCTTCTGTATTATCATGTGACATACGGTGGAACAGAGTGTGTTCGGTCTGAGAGAAGAACTCATCCTAAATATGCAGGGTTTCTGTTTTAAATGTGTGAACGAAACAAAACATAACTCCAAGTCTGTTTGCGATGAGGGAACAGTACAAAGATCCGAAAATAGCGCAACATTGGCCCTTTAAGGATTGTTGGTTCATAAGTCCAATGTGTATTATTGAAAATGTATAGTGTCTGTAGTGTTGACAATGCAAATTTAAAAAACAGATTATTGTTATTGACCCAAATCACCTTTTTAATCAGATTAATTTTTCAGGCCCAGTGTATGGCTCTTTGATGGCATCTGTTGGTGATACTGAAGATTGCATCAACACGTTCCAGACTGTGGTTACCTATGGAAGCCCAGTGCAGCATTGATAAGGGATCATTGGGAATACCAAGCTCTAGTGCAAACTGTTGTTGAGTCCTTGGGCAAGATGCTTCACCAACAATGTCTAGTATGAATGTAGTGTGAGTGAGTGTTGGTGGTGGTTGGAGGGGCTGATAGCAAAAACCGGCAGCCTTGTTTCTGTCAGTTTACTCCGGAACTGAATCCTGAAGTGAATGAATAAAGCAATTTGAAGATCTTTGGGTGTCTTGAAAGATGCTATATAAATCTAATGCATGATTCTTATTAAACACTAGTATTAGTATGTTAGACTCTTTGCATTTTAAAGGTGTGTTGTGTAACTTTTCTGGTGGAGGATCCAACAAATGCTTTTCTCCATGGAGATGTTATTCCTTTGTCTGTAATGTTTCACAGTATGGTATTAAACCTTTCTATCTTCACAGAGACCAAACCAGACCAAGTTACAGGTCAGATTTGTGGAGAGGCAGCCCTGTTTATAGTCAGAATGCCTGTTTTTCTATTTTGGGGCGATAAAAAACACCTGTAATGTAATAAATGTAAGTTAGAGCTGTTTAATGTCATACTTCGGACCATTCTTGGCAGATCCACAGAGGAGGTGACGGGCCCCCCAACTAAAAAGTTACACCTTCAATCATATGTATAAAAATATTGCACACATTTCAGCCTTTATAAATTCTTCATTATATTGTTGATCTTTGCTGAGTAGTGTCCTAAATATCCATAGTTGGCGGTGTTTGCAGCTATACTCCCCTTGACGGTGGCTTGTGTCTGTGATGTCCCGACCCGTCATCCTGTTCAGTCTTATCAGTGCAAACACATGTGGAGCTCACCGGAACGCAGGTCATTTGTCACTCTCTGTCCTAAATACAAAAAAAAAACAAAAAAAAAAAAAAAAAACACATGCTTTTTCAGATACAACATATGAAAAATTGTTAACTTGCTTTTTTCATTTAGCTATTACCGATATCCGGTAGTGTCTTACTGCTGTGTCTGACAACCAGTTTTATTTTTAATTTTTTTTAAGATTTCAATATCCAATTTATCTTGCTGTGTAACTTTGTCCAACAGGGTTCAACACCTACAGTTTCCATTAATCCATGTTTTGCTTTGATTATGCCACTAATGAACTTGGTAATAACAATGGAGACAGGTTAAAGGAGAGATCTACGGAGAAGTAAGCAAAAAATTTACATATTTTAAGGTATTTTTGAGCTATAAAACACCTACAATTGAACACATATAAAAGACCTTTGTTTAATGCCTTACTGTGGAACATTCCAGGCAAAGAAATAAGTAGCTGATCTTGCAACAGAAAAATTACACAGCGCACATTTAAGTTATAGTAAAGTTCACAAATTAACTTATTACAGATATTTTACAGAATTTGCTAATTTATAATATTACCGAATAATTTGTTGCATAATTGGTAAAAATACAGCATTTTTTCTGTTTCTATTTTTACTCATTACTCTGTTTAAAAAGACAAATCTGATACATTGAGAACAAACTGGGAATGACGCATAATGGCGCACAGAGACGGGGGCTGCTTGGAAAAAATATTGCTGCCAAATATCAGCATGATATCCGATATCTTGGAAAACCCTTCAATAACAGCAATAGCAATATTCTAGCTGAAATACCCTCGATCTTAACTAAACCTTAATAAACGCAGTAACAGAGTGAAATTTTCTTCCTTGTTTTTCATGTCATGGACTCAAATCAAGAATGCAAAAGATTTAGGGGGAAAATCAGTGAGGCAAATAAAGTGAAGGAAGGCTGATGTCTGGTGGAGAGAGAGCTGCTTATTTCCACGGCAACTGAGCCGACGGCAACCACCAACAGGAGCGATCCCACGAGAAGAGATTTATGCTTGGTATTGGTCATTACAGGGGGATGTTGATTAGCTGTGCCCGGGCTGTCGGCTCAGAGCAGCACATCTCAGCAGTTCAGTGGCGGGTGCTGGGCTTCCATTAATGAGGCAGTCAGATGGGCTGTCTCACCTTTTGTTTGTCCACTGATGGAAGTCTTGTTTGGCACAGCTGCGTCTCCATGGAAGTGGCACCTTGAGAGCCCCCCCCCCACGCCGCTCTTATTGCAGTGAACCCCCCCTTCTCCTCTCTCTTTTCCTCTCTTACTTACGTTTCCTCTTTCTCCTCTCCAGTCTTCCATCTCCCCTTCTTCCCTCTGTTTCGCTTCTTTTCCCTCTCATTACCCTCCTCTTTTCTCTCGCCTTCTCCTTTCATCTTCTCTCCCCCTCTTCCTTCTCCTCTCTCTCCTTTCTTACCTCTTTTCTCTTCTCTCCCCTTCTCATCTCTTGCATCTCTCCCCTCTCTTCATTCCCCTCTTCTGTTATTCTCTCTTCTCCTCCACTCCTCTATAATCTCCTCTTTGTCTCCGCTCCTCTCTTCTTCCCCCTTTTCCTTCCCCTCTTCCTTCCCCCTTTCTCTCACCCTCTCCTCTTCCTTATCCTCACTCCCCTGGCTGCCCTCGCTGCCCACTTACTCATCCTCTCTCTCCTCTCTCCTCACTCTCTCCTCTACCATCTTTTCCCCACTCCTCTTCTCTCTCTTCTCCCTCTCCTCTCCCCTCCACACTCTCCTCCTCTCTCCTGTCTCCCCTCCTTTCACCCCCTCCCCAGTCCCAGTGTGAGTCGGTATAGCTGCTATTAAACACCAGTCCTTGGCACAAAGCCCAGATGGCATTTCTCCCCGCACAACGTTCCTCTGCCCATAAAACACAGCCTAACAAGGGCAGGGACCTCAGAAAGCACTGTTAAGCGTTGAGGTACCCAGGCGATAATTTGAAATAACTTTTTTCTCATAGACCAGGCCTAATTTTGGGGGATGTTAATTGATATCCATTCTAAAGAGATTAAAGTCTAGAGTGGACAAAGATGCTAAATAATGACTTGAGAATAGCTGGTAAGTTGCCGGGGGCGTACACTGCAGCTGCACATTTTCAAAGTAACTGGACATTCCTGGACAACACAAAAGAGCTGACTCAACTGAACGCTGAGTCATTGAGGTTGAAGAAAATACGGTTTATTGGTAGCGCTGGTAAACCCACATGGTTTCTTCTATGCAATTCCAGATTACATTGTGTAGAGTAGTTTTTAGGGTGCATTCCAGAGACCGTGTAAAGAAGTGAACAAAGGGTGTGTCACGTCACCCATAGCATTTGTCTCCAGTCAAATGAAGCTCAAGAGGCCGACAATTATTGGGCCGAAATTGAAGCCGAGTTCCATATTAGGAATAGGAATAGATTTATGAACAAAATAAATAAAACGGGATCATATAAAGAGGGTTAATATGGACATTTTAAGATCAAAATGAAGAGTCTCACTGCAGCGGTTACAGAGAGAAGTGTGACATTTTTTCAATGTAAAACAAACTGAAGCCAGAGTCGATGGAGCCAGAAGTGCTGCCATGCACACTTCCTATTTGGAACGGCAAATAGGAATCATAAACATACCTGGAGTTGTGTTTTGTTTCATTCACACGTTTAACACACAAACCCTGAATATTTAGACTGAGAAAAGGTAGCTGTTAACTTGAAAACTACCACTACATGACATCACAAGGTGGAACAGAGCATTTTGAGCTTTGGAGATGTAGACAGACTAATAATAAAACATTCCTCTAACATGTGAATGAAAACAGATCTCTGAGTATGCTTTTAATGAGGTAACAACATTCTAACATGGCTTAAATGTCACAGTCGAATTTTGTGCAATGTAGGACTTTTAATGGAAATGGAAACACGTAATTAGGAATGATGGTTTCTATAACTTCAATAAAAGTAGTAAAAAGAAAGTATTATTTGATCTATTTGAATGTGAACGATGCAGTCTGGGAGTTTAGTGGTACGGCTACTTTTTCAGAACACAATTTCCTCGAAATCCAACCACAAGCGCTTGGCACAAAATATATTACGAGCACCCATCATTTCTTCAACAGTACTTAAAAAGACATCATTTATATTTGGATAAACATTTGTGAATGTAATTTAAGCCTGTAGATTTTTTCTCCTGCTAGTCGAAAGCCAGCCAGCACATTCTCACAGCGAGAGGGTGTATGTGAAACGCAGGGCTACAAAAACATATCTCCAGCTTCACAGAGCAGCCATAAAAAGCTTGCATATACATTACAAGACCATTTTACGTTCTCGACCTTTCAACAAATTTACCACCGCCAAATGCAACTGCTTTTTACAATTCTTGCAAGCTTATTGAATTCACGGTAAAATGGAAATTGGCAGTGGTGTGTGCTCTATCTCTGCTGCTTTTCTGCACTGACAATAGCAACAGGGGCGGCGGACTGGGGGGGTAAAAGGTGAGGTTCACCCGGGGCCAGTGCAAGAGGGGCCCCACACAAAGACTGTAATGTGCGTTTTTCATTGGGCAACATGTAGTGAGGCCCCCTCCAACACAATGATTTAGTCCTGGTTTAGACCTGGTTTAGTCTTGATTTAGACCTGGTTGAATCTTGTGTTATTCCTTGTTTAGGCTGGGCTTAGTTTTGGTTTAGACCAGGTTAAGTCTTGTGGTAGTCCTCGTTTAGACCTGGTTTAATCTTGAGGTAGTCCTGATTTAGACCCACTTTAGTCCTGTTTTAGACCTGGTTAAATCTTGTGGTAGTTCCAGTTTAGACTGGATTTAGTCTTGGTTTAGACCTGGTTAAATCTTGTGGTAGTTCTGGTTTAGATCTGGTTTAGTCTTGAGGTAGTCCTGGTTTAGACATGGTTAAGTCTTGTGGTAGTCCTGGTTTAAACCTGGTTTAGTCTTGAGGTAGTCCTGGTTTAGATCTGATTTAGTCCTGGTTTAGACCTGGTTAAATCTTGTGTTATTCCTTGTTTAGACTGGGTTTAGTTCTGGTTTAGACCTGGTTAAGTCTTGTGGTAGTCCTGTTTTAGTCCTAGTTTAGACCTGGTTAAAACTTGTGTTATTCCATATTTAGACCTGGTTTAGTCTTATGGTAGTTCTGGTTAAGACCTGGTTAAGTCTTGTGGTAGCCCTGGTTTAGGCTTGGTTTAGACCTGGTTTAGTCTTGCATTAGTCCTGATCCAGCAGTGCGGCCCCATCAACATGATTTGTACCCAGGGCCGAGAATTTGGAGCTAGACCCCTTGAAAGCAGGTCATGAATTGGTTCTGGGGCTCACATTTGGTTCCAATGGGAAAAACAGGTCCAAACCACAAATTAGGCCTGTCCATCAGCATCATGGCTTATATAAACTGCCCAATGTCTGTAGTCTGTAATCATCCCTGAACTTGGCTGCAAAGCGCACTTCAAGTCAATAGAAATAATGAGGAAAATTAAAGGGATAGCACGCCAGTAATGATAATTAATGTCCCGTAAACAAAGCAGGAACGTGTACTTGGAACGTCGATCATATAAGGCCAAGGAAAGGTGGTTTAACAGACAAGCTGCAGACTCGAGATAACTTTGGTCTTTTTGTCAGCGTGAAGGTGAAATCGGGACAAGAGGCAAGCAGATAAATCTTGTTATATTACTTGTGGGTCCCAGACTACTTAGAAAGACAAAGATAGATTGATTTCTACAGAGATACAAATGGTGTTGGTGGAATAAAAGTGTGTTGAATGACAAATATTCTTACACAACCTTCTGAAAAATGTGATAATGGATTACAGTGTCCAAGTGTTTTTGAAAGAACATAATATGAGCCAGGTAGACAGCTCTGCAACAGTATTTGCGGCTAATATTAAAGGGCCCATATTATGTTATTTTCTGATCTATGTTATAATTTTGTTTCCTCATTAAAAACATATCACTGTATTTTTAAAATCCATACAACTTCACTAGAATTATTTGGATAGATTCAGCCATGGAAGTGCCATTCTCTACTGAAGTAAAAGTAAAAGGTAGCTGTTAACTTGAAAACTACCACTTTATGACATCACAAGGTGGAACAGAGAATTTTGAGCTTTGGACATGTAGACAAATAATAAAGGGTTTCTCAAACATGTGTGAGGAGGTAACATTATGTAACACCTGTAATTCACAGGTAGCTTTAATAACAAAGCAAGCCAGTCAGTGTATGGGTCTTACAGCCATACGGCAGCGTTTATTTACAAAAAATATTAAAAGGTGCTTTTAACAAGTGAGGATACTACTGCAGGGGTGCGGCTCCACCCTAAAGCTGGGGTGAAGGAGACATGCTATAATGTGAGAAAACAAACAAGATTAATACAAAGAAAACCATTACCACAACTGAAAACACCCATTTACAAGTGCCACCATCACCAATAACTATAAATAAGGTCACCCTCTATGTGAGCCCCCTCCACACCCAGCGACCTCCAGCCCACACCCACTGCAGAGCTGTAATGAATTAACAATCAAAACTAAAACTCAAAAACGGCAACCAGCACTGAGCCTCTCTCATCTGGACTGTTAAAACCCAGAAATAGCCGTGTGTTAGGCCTGCTCAGGAAGAGGAAGTCACCTAGTTCCCCTCTGACCTTTGTAGTCTCTGCCATGTGACACCTGTGTCACATGGCAGAGACTACATGATCAGCTACCTTGCCACAATTATAACATGGCTTATGGCTGAAAGATGTCAGGTTTGTCTAATATAGGACTGTTAAAACATTTCCAACAGAAATAAGCAGATGTGATTAAACAGATAAAGAAGTAATAGTAATAATATAATAGGCTAATAATAATGTAATCTAAACATTTAAAGCCTCTTATAATTTCCTGCATTACTAATTCATTCTTTACTCAGTGCTAAGCTCCTGCTGCAGGCACAGCGAAGTGCCTTGCCTAAGGACACAACAATAATCTCCAATCCCAGGGCTAACCAGGTCCCACCCTTATGAGATCAGACAGAACTGTATGCAGGCTGGGGCAACCTAGTGCCGCCGCTCAGTTTAATTTCTCTCCAGCGACTACATCAGAATTCGGAACACTAGATGGTTTGCAAGAACCCCGGAAGTTGCAGACCACACACCGCCCAATCAGCGAAGAACTGTGAAGCCATAATGTCAAACTCAAACTGTCTGGGACCCAGACAGGCGTTTGAGGCAGGTGACACAGCACAACAGTAAACAAAGTGGTCAAGATGGATGTAGACTAAGACATACATTCTATGTTGGCAACGACTCCCGAGACCGAGGATTTAAAGCCGGAACAAAGAGAATGTTTGGTGAATTTTATCAAGGGGAAAGATGTTATTGTTCTTCTTCCTGTGGGATTTGGGAAAAGCTTAATATACCAATTAGACCCTTTGGCGGTGCATTACATACGTCACGACCAAATAACATAGGACCGAGCATAGAAAAGGTTGTATGGTAAAGTATAATTCAGTGTGTGAGGATCTAGTATCTAGCCACATACATTACTCGAGTAGTTTTCCACAAGAAACCACTAAAAATAAATGGAAAAATGCCAAGGATGTTTGTAAACTTATGTTGATGGATTTACCTAATAGCTCAAATATATGAGTCAGCAGAAAGAAGATTAAATCAGTTTGTGGATAATTTAATATTCCTCTCAGTCATCTCTGCTGCAGCTCCATCTTAAGACAACAAGAGCAAAGGACAAAAGGTGACTGGAGACACAGGCACCTATCTACAAACATATGTTTAACTTGTCAATAAAGTTGTACAGATTTGTTTTGAAGTTCTGAACACCACTCAATGCTCTTGAAACATGAAGGCCCTGACAAGACTAGCTGTTCGTGTCTTTCTGCACCAGTGAACCACATTGAAGAATGCACGAGCACTTTTTACCTGCCGATACAAGTTCACCCAGGGTCAATGCCAGACAAGAGGAGAATGCTGGAATGAGCAGTGGAATTTACATTTGTGTACAAAGTTAGAAAATCATTAAAAGAATTACAGCTACAGTGAAAACAAGCCAGTCACAATAACGCATTCTGAAGAGTGATATACAGTATTGGTACAGAAAAAATTATTATAATATTGAAACGTTATGCTATGGTCATAAAAACCCTAAAGCAGGACAATCCCAATAAACCCTTTTCTAAATGAGTTGCAGTAACTAAATAGCAGAATAATCCACTTTAGTACGTTGTGTGTATTATTAGCTCATGGATTTATTTATAACACATATTAATAGTGACCATTAAAAAACATTGTTACAACTATTATTCAGTGAACAATAGGTTGATATACTAATTATTGGGATTGGCCTAACTGATAAATATAGCAATTAAATGGCCAAAATTACACAAAAATGACAAGCTTTAATCCATATTAGCATGTTTTACCATATCAAAAATATTCCTAAAGATGTATTTTGATTCATTCACATAAGTTTGAGTAATCCTTCATTATTAGTCTATCTACATCTCCAAATCTTAAAATGCTGTTCCACCTTGTGATGTCATGACACGGTAGTTTTCAAGTCAACAGCTCCTCTAACTTTTAGTTCAGTAGAGATGAGTGATTCCAGAGGTGAATTTATCCAAATGCTTCTCATGAAGGAGTGTGGAGTTTTAAAACACAGTGGAGCATTTACCACATGACATCACAAGGTGGAAGTGTGTGGAGTGTTTTCTGTTTCAGAGACGAAAAACATGTAAATTAAACAAAACACAGCTCAAGAAATGTTTCTGATGAGAAAACATTACAAGATCAGAAAATAGCATAATATGGGCCCTTTAAGTGATCTGGTATAATATAATAATTAAAGTTAAATCAGAAACACACCATGCACTATGAAAGGTTGTATAGTAAAGTCTTAGGCAGGACAATTAAACACATTTTAAATAAATAATATTTTCCTATTTTGACTCCTGTTGTGAGTGATCAGTGTTGCTGGAAATTAGAATTAGTTGAGGAAATGAGTTCAAAAGAGCATGATAAAAACAAAAAGTTGAAAATCACAGTGTGTTTTTCATTAACGGGGCCACATGCTGGAAGCCTTAGACTTTATAGCGACTCTCATTAAAGTCTGATTCAATAAGGGTGCATATTAACGGCTCAATTGTCACTGCAGGGGAGGCTGTTGGATCAAGGTCGCTCTCCTGCTTCAGATCTAAAATTTAATGGATGTGTTACTGGTGCAACTTTACACAGGACACTGAATACTGACTTACGTTAATGCCAGCCCCTCAGGTGGTACAGCCCTAGTCAAGCTTCAGTGTGCTTAAAAATATCACAGGTACAAGAGGTGGGTAGTACTTTATATTTACTGGAATAACTTTTGAGATATATTGTACTTTTCTAGAAGCATACTTTTACTCCTACTTATTAACAGTTTGAGTTTATGTTGCTTTATGTTGACAATATTAAATGATACGAGCATTTAAGTTCCTTGCACTGCTCCTTCTGATATCTTGTTTACCTCATTTTTGTGTCTATCCTTTGGAAATACCAGATTTTGTACATTATCTAATGTTTTGTCCTTCAAATTATAAAACAGGTGTTATATCCCAACAGTTATTAAAGGGCCCATATTATGCTATTTTCTGTTGTTTCGTCATGATTGAATGAAACTAAATACAACTGCAGGTATGTTTTTGATGAGGTAACAGCAATATAACAATTTTGTGTAATATAGGAAAGAAGCGATTCCAGGTAGAGAATTGAAAGAGGCTCTTTATCTGGTATCAGAATAGTGAAGTAGGTGCATGCATGTCTTACAAAGCAGCTTCCCAGTATACATACACTGGGGAAGGTGGACTTAAACTAATTCAGCATACTGTGCATACAAGGTCATAAATGAATATACTTTTAATATATGCCACAGAAAGATTGCTTGAGTTTGCAGAAAAGATTGTTTACAGGGGCCTCTTGTCCCAAGTATATAAATAGTTGCAGTCTGTAACTGAAGGAACTGGGTGCAGTGGAAACAATTACTCTTGTTATTTTACTCTGGAAACAAGTTCATCTCAATATTTGTAATACACAGTAAATAACACAAGTTTAAATAGCAAAGATACTAAATTATAACCAAAATTCATCCTTGCATACACTTTATTGAAAATGGCCTCTGGATAGGGGCCAAAATGTGTTGATCTACTCCACTTCAATAAAATCATCGATGTCCTCCTCTGACGATCTGATCAACATGAGAGCAGCGACATGAGCGTTTTGTTTTTCTCCTGCATCTTCTTCTTCTCCTGTGTCTTCTTTTTCCAAATCTTTTCCTCCTCAATCCCCAAGTTTTTCTGTGTAAAAATAAAAACAGACAATAATGAGTACTGTAAATTCAAAGTTAACATGAATTATTTTTATAGAAAATCATCTTACCCATTTCGTGCTGTAGACAAATAAAATACATTACTATCCGGCACATTCCTCCAAAATCTTCAGAAGATGGTCAGTCGTAACTTGGATGTATGAAGGTGAAATTTTACATGTTCCTGCAGAGCATAAGCAGTCACTTGTGTATCTTTGATTCCCAGCTCTTCTCGAAATTTAAACCATTTCTGGTCCCTGAACGTGGTGAAACCTGTGGGTATCTCAAACGTGTCTGGGTTGATGACTCGTTTTGGCTTTTGGGGGTTTGGAACGCCTCTGGAACTTGTCTAAATCAGGTAAGTGTACAATTAGATATCATAAGTAGACAAATATGCAACAGTGGCTTACGCTGATGTGGGGGCTCGCCTAGCAGAGGGACTGTCGTGAGAAAGGGGCTCGTCTACATACGTCGCTTCCACCAAGTCTCCACAACTAAAGAGAACAATCAAAATCATTAATCAATTAGATAAAATGTTAGACAAAATATGTGAAGGTTTGCCTACCTTGATGTTGACTCTGGAGTCAACATCAAGAATAGGTGGATGAGGAACAATGTCAAAAATTATTTCTCCATCTCTAAAGATGAATAAAATAAATCACCCAATTAGTGGAACAACTCACCTTTGATTAAAAATGCTGAAGATGTTTGCAGTAGCAGTACCTACTCAATGCCACAGGGTCGTAACATGTCCTCAGAGATCAAATGGTAACACAAGCGAGACAAAAAAAAATAACTCATGAGAAAAGAAAACAAACCATATCCATCAAATATAGTCCCATGTTTCCATACCTCTTTTACACGACCACAGGAGTAGTGCCTGGAGGAAATCAATAATCAGAAACCACACAGCCAGATTGAGTCAGAAGAAAAGTTTTTAACAGTTTGTGAAAGTTTGCCTACCTTGATGTTGACTCCGTGGCACAGTCAGTGTTAAGCCTGGGAGCATTACAGTTTGCACAGCGACCCTAGTGGTGCTGGCCCATCATTGGCTGTTGAGGCATCATTGGATGATGATGCTCATTTGCCTGCTGTTTGAAGGTGGGCAGGCAGTGCCCAGGCTGAGAACTTGCTTCTTGGCTGTAGTGTCCATTGGGCATAATCACTTGTTGCCGCCACCCCTCGAGACATCTGAGTGGTGAACCGTACTAAGGTTCAGAGCTGGTCAGATGCCTTTTAAGACTGGACCAAGGAGATTTTGGCCTGTAGTCGTCTGTCTCCTGGTCAACCACTGGTGAGGGGATGCAGTATTCTACAGCATGTGATGGACCAGGTTAAGACTTTCTCATGGGAGGAGAAGACAATGAAGTAGTCTGGCAGTGCCCAGCCTGAGGACTTGGTTGTCTCTGCTCTGTTAGAGGCATCTCAGTGGGTGAACCATTCTGAGGTTCAAAGCTGCTCAGATGCCTTTTGTGGCTGGACCCAGAAGTCTTTGACCTGTAGTCCCATGTGAGCCTCTGTGCAGCCACTGCTGTGGGGATGCTGCACTGTTCAAAGGTGAAAGAACCTAAAATGTCTTCAGGTGTTTGGTTGTCCATGTTGTGCAAAACTACCTGTAACACTGTATTAGTAGATTTAAACACTGGACAGTTACTTATGTGATGTTCGCTTTACATGCATTTGTAGTTGAGGCAGTAAAATGTTTACACTGACAAAGACAGTAGACTACAATACACTCAATTCATATTTCTCAATATTAAATTCAATATTTCTTTGGCGAAGCCAGTAAAACTTGGTAGATTGTATCTCAGTCACATCTCACAGGATGAAAGTGGACTACTACATGTGCTACACAAATCTCTGTTGGATAAAGTGCTCACCAGTTACTCTCAGAGGTGGGCAGATGTTCTGAGCGGAAGTTTGGACTTGTTTGGAGCTAAGTCTATGTAGAGACATGGAGAGGTTGTGAAAAGGTGGCTTTCTGTTTGCTGTTTGCTGAAAAATTGTACAAGTTTCTGTCACCAATATAATGACCCCGCAGTCTCTGATTGGTGGATTTCAGATTCTACAATGTGATACTTCCAGGCATGAAATATTGAAAAGGTAAATTCACAAATGTTAAATCTGTTCATTTCCAGTACGGACAAGACTCAAAAACTCACTGTATTACAACAAAAATCTGGATTCAAATAATATTATTTTTGCTGCCCCTGTATGTATTAAATATTTTGGTCTCTCGAATGTTATAATGTCATCTGAAAACCAACAATGAGAGAAATCCAAATAAGTACATTTAACCTACTCACTCAATAATTTAAACGAATAGGATAAAATATTTAATTAATAAATATTGTGATTGTAGCAGAAAATTATGTTGTGCAAGACTCTTATTCTCTTCGACCTATAAAATGGCATAAAAAAGATGTAATGATATTTCTTTCTTTTCCCTATGTTGTTTAGTTATTTATTAGGCTTGAGTACCACAGGCAACTGACTGTCTTCCCCACTCTTCACCCCAATTTTTACTCTGTATAATCAAACTGAATTAAATCTCAGGTTATTGCAGCACTAACAGTTTCAAAATGTGCAACACTCAAGAGTTTACAACATTCCACGATATTTTTTGTATTTCTTAACTGACCAGTAGTTTTCCCAAATAATTTTTACTCTTACTTGAATAATTTCTTGGACCACTAGTAATTTGAGTAACGTTAGTCTTACTGGACTAGTATTTTTGACTGCTATACCCACCTCTGACCAAATAATATGTCAATGTGTGAAATTCAACAACATACACACATGTTAAGTTGGCCTAAAGAGCCATAAATAAAACTTTATTCTCTCGAGTTATTAACAAGCCACAGGACGTCCATGGCCGTCTACCACAGCACTTAAAACATCTCACTCTGGCACAGTCTAGAGACGTGAGACCCATTTGAGATACTCTGAGCCGCTGACAATCTGAGGGCTCTCTTTTCATACTTGCTTAGAAAAATAAAGCAAAACATGGTAATACTGTACCAAACTGGAGGCAGAGCAGAGGGGTAACTGTTCACAGGGAGAGGGACCATGAACTGGGCTGGGGTAGAAGCTTTAACCAAACAACTACAATGAACTATGAAAAACTTCAACTGATTTTTTGCAAAGCTGTAATAATCTGTGTGGTTTCTTTTACTGTAAAATTGCCACCATTCTGAAATATAGTGTCCCTCAGGTCATTTTCCATCAGTCCATTTCCACCTCTTGTTTAGTTTAAAATAACAGTGAACTCATAACCATAATGATAAAAACTATAGCAGCAAAATAGTAACAGAGGAATAGAGCTAAAAGCAGATCCTGGATACTGGAGGAAGGCGTGAATTAAACAGGTCCATGGATTGGGGCCGTTGTCATTGGGGAAAAATTTCCTCAAAGTTCATCTGCCTTCGCTGGGCACCCTCCCCATGACGGACATTATGCGGCTGAAGCGTTCAAACAGCTCGAGGGCTGAGTAGCTGGGGACCTTCGGGGGGTCATGGAAGCTTTTGATCTCCGTGGAGCAGTCCAGTAACTTGGGGAGGAAGTCTGTGAGCTTCTCCTGGAGGTTCGCTGTAAAAATAAGGACAGACAATGCGGTCAATGTGTGGGCGTTTTGTAACAATGAACAGAGCCTAATCCCCAACTAGAAAAATCAAAGGGCAAATATTTTCACAATGATAGCTGGAGATGTCTGAAAACAAGTAGTATTGTAAAACTGATTCTAAACTAAATAATGTTGTCACAGTATTTGCCAATGCCATGTTTTTGTGGACTAAAACTAAATTAAAAGTAGCATGACCAAAATTATTCACACTTTTGTTGAATAAAACAATGCGTATATTTTTTTGTCAACTAAAAGTACTTATATTGTCGCTAGCTATTCAACATAAACATAGATGAATGAAAGGAAGGAACAACTAGAGGCCAAATCCAAGTTTCCCTTTTTGAACTGAGAGCCCCAATCCATAAACAAACTAAAAGGTCCATGGAACGTCTTTACATGTTCCACAAAGCAAGCCAATAAAATTCTTATGGTTAAAACAAACATATATTTTCTGCTTGACAAAAACTATTACAAGTAAAACTTGTCATTTTCATCGAATAAAACTAGTCAAGAATTAGTTGACTGAATTAAAAAAAATAATAATAATAATCCTTTTAGTTAATAGACTTGGAATAGATACAAAACTTGATACCAATTTCGAAACCACAAAGATGATAAAAACACTGTACTGTCTTTTATATTACTACGTGACCTTATATCTCTGCAATATCCCAGTTGTCCATGTACAGTATGTCCAATAGTTCATGGGCGTATACTAATCTATGTTGTTTGTACTTGTTACAGCTTAAGATCAGTCTAAAGCTATTCAGAAAAGGTTAATTTCTGTCCTGTTAATGTGACTTTTTCGTATTGATAGTTAGATAGAGTATCTGATTTTTGATACTTTGACATCCCTAATACAGACTAGAACTAAATTAAGGTTTCTTGTCAAGATGAACACCGATTCTTCTGTAAAATTTTGTCAAGCTGAATAAAACCATGGTAACAAAAAGTACCACATCTCCAAACCAAACCCATCCACTTGAGGCTTCACCTTCCATCTCCTGGCCCAGGTAAGAGCACCATCGGTTGCGCATGTCCTCCACGGCAAGCAGGTCCCTCTCCGCGTCACCAGGAGCAGAGGAATACAGGGCACCACCAGTTCATTCATGACCCCCAGACCTGTGCTCACGTCAGGCTCCTCTCCAGACTCGAACATGGCCGCCGCTTGCTCGTTTAGTTTCTGTGGAGAAGGATGTGAAATCATTAAAATTTTTCAAGCTGCAGAAAATCTCAAATAAATTGGACAGGAGTTTGCATATGTTCCACTGAAAATCTGTCTCCAGTGGCTTTGGCTTGTCATTATTTTATGAAATAGAATGTAGTGTATCTGAAAAATCTAAAAAAAATTAACACAAATACTATAGTATTTACTGTACTTAATCTGTAACCAGTACTTTTTGGATGAGCAGAGGCAAAAGCTGCCTTTCAGATGAGATCACAACATTCAATAGACCAGTCTGATTTAAAATCCTGTTTTTGTTGTAGTATAGCCAGTTTGAGGGGCTAGTCACTTATAGAAAGGCCAAATTTCCCCATTATATTACACTGTGTCAAAAAAATACGTAAAAGGTAAATTCACAAATGTTGAAGCTGATGAATGACTAGACCAATTAACTCCCCTCATTACAACAAAAACATGCATATTAAATATATTTATTTTAGCTGCCCCCTCCATGTATCTTACTTCATATATTTGATGTCTTCTGAAAGCAGAGGTGGGACCAAGTCGTCTTTTTGCAAGTCTAAAGTAAGTCTCAAGTCAAATACAGGCACGTTCACGTTGAGTCTCGAGTCACTGGCCCATAAGTCCAAGTCGTCTGCTTTGAGCTTCAAGTCATTTCAAGTCTTTAAACCAAAGTACTTACATTTTTGCAATTTATATTTACATAAATTGCAAAGTACTTTAAGATAAATTGTACTTATAAAGTCATGGTATATATATATATATATATATATATATATATATATATATATATATATATATATATATATATATATATATATATGAGTATTTATATAAGAGAGTAGTATATATAAGAGTAGTAGAAATGCAAAAATATCTTGACAAGCTCTTAGTGTGAAAGAATTCAGATTCAGAAGTTTTCTCAAGTCACAGACCTCAAGTTCAGGTCAAGTCCCAAGTCTTAGTCCATTTTATCAAGTCAAGTCAAGTCCTCAAAATTGTGACTCAAGTCTGACTTGAGTCCAAGTCACGACTTGCAAGTCCCCACCTCTGTCTGAAAGTAGTAAAAATATAGAAAAAAAACACTGAATGAGAAGGTGTATCCCAACTTTTGACTGATGTATATAATGTAGTGATGTCATCTGAAACTCAGGAATACACACATCTATACTATACCATGTATAACTTGCATTAAATAAAATGAGTAATAACTGGACCAGTCGTGCCACCAGAGACTAAACTTGTGGGAAACACTAGAACAGGATCTCAGAGACTTCTGGCAATAATTTAAGAAAATATCCTTTAACCAGCCTTTGCACGGCCTATCTTTCTTCTCTTTCAAAGTGAATGTTTTTTGTAAAGTTCTTGGCCAAACCCTTTTTAGCGTCACAGACAAACTCACTGACCTCCCTTTTCTCACCGGAGGGAACACGAAAGAAGGATAGAAGCCCTTTTAAACAAGTTTTGAATTAGTGGCTGCAAGGCTACATTTGCAACGCATCCAAGAGTATTAGCTGTGTCAATGTTGGTAGTGTTTTCAATTAAAACAAGAGTTGAGGTAAACAGCTGAGTGGACAGAGTCGAGGTTCTGGCCCATGCGTTTGTGCTGGGCTGAGGTCTGGGGTTGGATAAGGACAAGTCTCATGCTAATGTGTTTACACTCTATGGGCCTCCTGCTTCCTATTCCCACTCCAATGATTACATTATGAGCACAATGCTGGGGTAAGGTTACCGAGTGCAGCAGCAAAGAGGACAGCCCAAGACCAGTATAAGCCTGATCCGACCAAAATACCCACAGCACTAACCAAAAATACCATAGCAAGGCCCGCAGCTTGGTATTTAGTGGAATCAAAAGATATCACATCACAGTGCTCCAAAAACATCAGACAAAACTTCATAGGAATTCTCCGAGGGCTGTGGGGAAGTCAGTGCGAAATCTGAGCAAATCATTTGATTATTTAACACACTCATCAAGATGATGCAGAAAGTGCCCATGTTCATTTTGCTGAGTCAGTTTTGAAGTTTGAGATGTAAGAAAAGAGAGAGATCACAGAGTTCGGCATAAAAGCTTTCATTTAAGAGTCATTCTCTGCAGGGGACATACTCTGTTTCATGTAATTAAAGACTTAGAGGAAAAACCCTATCTTCTGTAATTTCACTCAGAACAGGAGATGGGAGAGATATTGAAAAATGGATGATATTGCAAATGTTGTTGGGTTACAACTAATACAGAATAACTAACACTATTCTGTATTTTTAAAGCTGTACTTGTAATATCTCAATGTACAAATAAAAGTTGAAATAAGGTGACTGGAGGCTTCTAGATAAAAGTATTTATGAAGTATATTACTGTGGAAAATCTGAAATTGTATATTATTTTAGGAGATTTTGATTTAATAATGCTGCTGTCTTTGTTATAAAAGGTCTTTTGGCATGTGTTTTAGTCTGTATGATCCAAATAACTATAACAACTGTCAAAATACAATGAAGATTATTTAAAAAGTAGACTAGTCAGTCACTTTTATTCAGATTGCAAGTTCAACAGAAGGGCTTTCATTCAAGAATCATTTTCTGCAGGTGAGATACTGTTTGATAATCACTATAATTAAATACTTATGGGAATAACCACACCTTCTGTCATTTCTCTGAGAATGACTAATTATGAGGTATTGGAAATGATCTCATAGTGTAATCTCTCTCTATAAAGTGATATTTCTGCACTTTTGTGGTTAGATTAAGTCTATTCATGTTTTGTGCGATACTTTAACCTAAACCAAGACACTTATAGGCACAGTTTAACACATACCTGATGCACTTTTAAAATATTGTCTAAATATTGACATTGAGATGATGAAAAGAAAATACATATACATATATATATATATATATATATATATATATATATATATATATATATATATATATATATAATATATATATATATATACACATTTTTGTCTTATACTAGCCACTCCACTCAGAACAGAACTCACCAACAAACACTCTCGTCTGTAATGTCCCAGGAGCTCCTCATCATGCCCCCTGTACAGTCCTTTAGTCAGAAGCTCTTTGTTGTACTGGTACGCATATATCAAATACATCAGAGACTCCACATAGCTGAAAAACAAAATACTCACATTAAAATACATAAAACAACACTGTTTAGGGTTAATACGAAAGTATGAGTTGCCTATGACAGCTGCTTTATAAACTCTGTGCTAGTGTTATTAATTGCTGCCCTCTACTGGTCACTTTGAGCTGCAGCAGAATTGATAAAAGCAACGGTATTCCAAGGCACAACTTAAAGCAGTGGTTCTCATAATGGCGGTCGTGAAGCACTGAATTAGGGTGGTATGTTTGGAAGATATAATTTACTTTTTCTGAGTTGAAAACTGAATAGTTGAGTTAAATTTGATCAAATAACACACTAAACTTATAAAAAATATATATATTGCAGGCATAATTTTCATTTTGCTCCAGGCTTAAAAGTTTGCGAAGCACTCACAGGAATAAGCACTGTTTAAGTTAACATACTTTGTCTTTTGAAAAAGCTCCAATCCAATCGTCATTAAGATGGTCGTCTCACGGAAATTTCTGTAGTCCTGATGCCAGATCTACGAGAGTGAAAATAAAATGTTACTACTACTTGAACATTTGATGGTTGAGCACACAAAATTTACATTGTATGCAAAGCAAAGCACAAATACCTCATATTCATCCATGTTGACCTCCTCAGGCTTGATGAGGTCCAGCTTGGCACGTGCCACGTTCATAATGCTCTTACATCTGCAGAGGAACAAGCAGGAATGTAGTTAAAAGAGAATTTGGCAATAGCACTGAGGTGGTGAGTCAGAGCCCTGGTTCCACCCTGGCCCTAAGCTTTAACAGGGCCTCATGACTCTTTCTAGTGCTGAATGAATGAAGAAGAGAACTAAGGTTAAGCTATGTATCGCAAATGAATAGGAATTGCTATTTGACTTGGCACAATTATCAAATCACAAAAGCTGCAATTATTTTTTTTATGATAGAATGTCCTCAGCAAAGAATATCAAAATCTTGTTGAACCAGTAGACCTCTACAAACATGTTCTGAAATCCATGGGATTCTTGATCTAGTTTATCAGTTCCTATTTCAGACTTGTCTCAAATGCTCTGAGTTTTTTTACAATCTGCACTCTGAACAAAAACCTACTTTTTACACATATAAATCAAATGCAATCTATCTAAATCTATCAATCTGTCTAAATTAAATTCACTTCTCATTCAGAAAGATTGATTTCAAAGCTGACCACATACTACAGAAATGATCTATTAGACACAACGATTGAAAGTGAATTAAGAATTTTGTTTTTGTTTAATCATGTTATCAATCTGTGACACATCTTTTCACAATAATCATAAAAATAAAATGTTATACAGCAACATCCCTAGAGAACAACAATTGTAGTTCAGAAGGTAGTATACAGTCCCTGACAAAAGTCTTGTCACTTATCCATTTTGTAGAAACAAAAGCTTATAACCTGACTTTAAATTAATTGATTGGTTTTAGAAATGTCTCATATTAAAGCTAAAACCCTCCCAAATTATGCTCAATATACTAAAATAAATTTGCTTCACTGAAAAAAAGATTGATCATTTAATGAACACAGAAAGGTCAGATTTTGGCAAGACAAAAGTCTTGTCGCCTACAGAAAATTGAACAAATAATTTACTTCAAATACAAAAATATGATGCATAACGTCAGTGAATTAAGTAGTGGTGCTCTGAGATCCATATTTAATATCTTGTATGACTTCCATGAGCTTGAAGGACTGCATCCATGTGGTTCGACAATGATTCATACAATTTGTTGATGAAGTCATCAGGAATAGCAAAGAAAGCGTCTTACATGCCTCCCAGAGTTCATCAAGATTCTTAGGTTTTGCCTTCCATGCTTCCTCTTTCATTCTACCCCAGACATGTTCAATGATGTTCATGTCTGGTGACTGGGCAGGCCAGTCCTGGAGCACCTTGATCTTCTTCGCCTTGAGAAGCTTTGATGTAGAGATGGAAGTATGCGATGGAGCACCATCCTGCTGCAAAATTTGACCCCTTTTATGATTGAGAATGTAAGAGGTAGCTAATACTTCTTGATATTTTAGGTTATTGATATTGCCTTCCACCCTGCAAATGTCTGGCACACCCCCATACTGGATGGAACCCCAGGCCATGATTTTTCTGCCACCAAACTTAAATGTTTTCTGGGTGAATCTTGGATCCATGCGGGCTCCAGTAGGTTTCCTACAATATTTGCGGTGGCTGTGATGTAATTCAACCGAGGATTCATCTGAGAAATCCACCTTCTGCCACTTTTCCAGTGTCCATCCTTTTAGCAGGCTGTGGGCCTTGGCAAATGCCACACGGTTTTTAATTTCCTTTTGTTTAGTGCTGGTTTCTGTGCACTGATTCGACCATGGAGGCCATTTCGAGACAGAATTCTACAAACTGTTGTGGTTGACACAGGGACTTGAGGTGACCAGGCCTGGTGGAGTCTGCTGCAGTGGAAAAGGGGCTGGCCTTGGATTTTCGAATCAACAAACGGTCCTCCCGAGCAGTTGTCTTGCGGGGTCTGCTGGACCTGGGCTTGTCAGAAACATCTCCAGTCATTTCAGATCTTTTTCTTATTCTTTGTACTTCACACTGAGACACATTGAAGGTGTCACCACCTCAGCAGTGGATCTGGTCTTCAGCCTCTTGATAATTAACGCTTTGGTCTCAGGGTGGATCTTAGGCATGTTGTCAGAGGTCAAGTTGCAGTTGATGTGAAGGTCTGGTGTGCTGGGGTTCTTTTTATACACACCCACTAATTGATTTATCAGTAACTGATCACAGATGAGGCTGTAATCTAGGATTGAGTGCATCATATGACAAGGCGACAAGACTTTTGTCTTGCCAAAATCTGACCTTTCTGTGTTCATTAAATGATCAATCTTTCTTCAGTGAAGCAAATTTATTTTAGTATATTGAGCATAATTTGGGAGGGTTTTAGCTTCATATGAGACATTTCTAAAACCAATCGATTAATTTAAAGTCGGGTTATAAGCTTTTGTTTCTACAAAATGGATAAGCGACAAGACTTTTGTCAGGGACTGTATAGTCACAAGCATTACTCACAACGACAAATGAACAATGGGGAAAAGTATTAAGCTAAAATAACTGATGACAATTCAGTAGTTTACAGGGTGAGGGCAAAATACTATAAAAGCTATTCATACCGCAACTCATTTTAGGTCTCTGCTGCCCCCTGTTGGGAACTGCACAAACCTTAAAGTTTTACCAACCTCTCATCAAAAGCCAGGTTCCTGTCTGCAAACTGTGTGAGAAGAGTTCTTTCGAGAATCTTCTTAGGAGCCTGGTTTTGAATGAAGTAGACGATAATGTGCTGTATTCGGTAGTCATTCTCTGGAGAAGTGTCCTCTTGAGCAAACCGCAGAAGTCGAGCGTATTCCAGCTTGATGGCCTATAAGCACAGAGACACAGAAAAAATATAATATATTATTACACAGCCATGTTAGCAAGCGCTCCCCTCTGCTGTAAGAGACAAAAATGCATTGTGTTTATTTTTGAGTAAGTTTTAGTTAAAGTTAAAAGTGCACTGTGCAACTTTCCTGTTGGAGGGTCCGCAACCTACTTGGCTGGAATGTTCCATGATATGACTTTAAACATATCCACTTCATTATACTATTGTGTAATGACAAAGTCTTTCTATTCTATTCTAGGCATTCATTATGGGTGTTTCTATTTCTTAAAAATATAATTATTCCTTCTGTGAATAGGAGCAACTCTCCACAGATCTGAACTGTAATGTAGCGTAGTACTCTAACCTGCTTGTCTCCCTTGTGATAGATAAGTTTAATCTATACTCTGGAACATTCTAGACAGAGCAATAACATTTCCGTGCAGACAAGCAGGTGGCGGACCCTCCACTAGAAATGTTACACCTTTAAGTAAAAAAGTCAGTATTTTAGTTAAAAACTTAGTTTGTAGACCGCTGATATAATAACATATAAAAACAGAGTGTGGGAGGGGATGAGGGTGATAGAGGTGAACAAAAGGTAGGATGTACCTTAAAAAAGGCCGCCTCTGGCCCATTCTTTTCATATACGCTGCCGGATTTGCCAATGGCCATAATTATACCCTGCATGTTCGGGGTCATCATAGCCTGCCCAAGAAGCAGGAACCAAGTTAAACAGAACAACATGGGCATGGTCATCTATGGTCATCTACTGTTACGTGCACAACATGAAGCATACCACAGAAGGGGCATGCCAACCGCACAGCCGTCCATGCAGTAAGTAAGGGTGCCACAACAAGGGCAAAGCCTAAACGATGTGTTAGGACAGTATGGAAATATACCAACACCAGAGCTGGGTACCACAGACAGCAAGAAACTCAAAAATGACCATCTGACTTCCAACCCGAAAATGAAGCCATCTATATAAACCTATACCATAAACCCATTAATTTAGACAGAGTTGACAAAAGTATGGATTTAGTTAATTGAAAAGACCACACAGACCGAAGCGCCCAGCTAAATGTCTACCGCATTAATGCCAAGATGCAGTCTGGCTTGAGGAGAGACGTTCCACACTAGACCCATGCATGAAGACTAGACTAGAGGTCAGTCCATTGTGTGGCATTTCAGACCTCAAACCAAGCTTGGACCCAGCTGGCAAAAGGTGTCACATATTTGAGGTGTGAAAGATCTGAAAGAGCCAGGTGAATGGGGCAACAGTGCTCTCATTCAGTGTGTCAAACAGGCACGGAGGCTGAGCAGAGTTTAGCTTAGACAAAAAGCTACCTCGTCATCATATCCCCCTTCCTCTGCCTGTATGACAAAGGTTCCAACATGAGGGATGGCCACCTCTACTGTGCGCTGGCCAGGGCTCTGATCCTCTTTGACCAGGTCAGGGGAGGGGGCCGAGGGGGGGCTGGCCTCAGGCTGAAGGGAGGAGGGAGAGTGAGGAGACTGTAGAGAGAATGGGACAGGTTTTAAGAATGGATGACTGATGGAAAGGGACAGCAGCATGTTTTAACTTCCTACGTTCCTATAGATAATGATTTGTATTGAATAGGCAGTATATTATTTTTGTTTATTTGTTTAAAATGTACTTGACAGAATGGCTTGTTGTACGTACAGCATTTAGTAATGCTTCAGGGCTTCTTTCTTCCTGCTCAGCTACAGCTTTGGAAATGGCCCTCTCTGTGTCCTCCTGCAGGTGCTTAGAGTCATTGGTAGGCGAAGGCTGTTCCATGTACTCAGGATCCTGTTGAGGAACTACAGGAGAGAGAAGGATCAAATGACCATAAACGTGGCATAAATTAACAATATTTTGTAATTTGCATGATCCAGCAAATGCTCTTCACACAACTATCAAGACAAATACAAAACCCACCTGTGTTGTCTGGGGTGCTGGACTCGATGCTCATTGGCTGAGGGGAGGAAGAGGAGGTGGAGGTGCTGGATGCGGCTGAAGCAGCAGCAGCCGCAGCAGCTGTTGCCAGAGCCAGTTTCTCCTGCTGAGCCTTGCGGGCCTGCAGGGCATCCCACTCCATAATCTCCTTGTCAAACAACTCATTGTCCTCCTTCACGTACTGTTTCAAGTCTGGAGGGAGTTTATCCAAACCACTGAGTATCTGACCTGTTTCTTTATCAAACTCCTCTGAAACACCCCAAAAAATAAAGTTGAACGGACAAGTTAAATTGTATCATGCAACAATAAAGCACCACTCCAAAGTAAAATGAACCTTCTATTAGGAAGGGCTTCTTGTCATTGATGTACATGAGGCAGTAGGCACTGGCATTGCGGTAGCCTCCAAACGAGTCCCTCACAAGCTCTTCCCAGGATGACTTGGTGACAGAAATGTCATTGTACTTCATCCAGCAGCGCTGATGGGGGTCATAGATGTAAGCCCAGTAGTGGCCTGCATTGGCCTGGCCCTCATGCACAAGAACAGCATGGAGCCGGTATGGGACCTGGCACAGAAGGATTACAGAGCAAGTACAAATTAACACATGTATTCTCATGGAGTTTCTAATGTAGCAGCCAATGACCTTACCTGCATCATAGATTTGTCAGAGTACATTAACTCAATGGTTCTGTGGATTCTGGTAATACTGCCCTGCAGATCTGAACACAAGAAAAACAAATATAATTAGTCTGCATTTGGCCATGAGTCATGAATATAAAAATAGGAAGTTAAAAATACCACGAGTGTCATTCTCCACTTCACTCCTCCATCGGTGTAAACAGCTTTCAAGCACCCTCAGCTCCTCCTCTGTGATGTGGCGCGGAGCCGGGTGCATTGGGAGATCCGGAGGTAACCGCGACTGAGTAAAGGGTTTATGAATGGGCACTCTTTGCTGTCCCCCTGTGGAGCCTGATGATGCAGCAGGACACATGCTTTCAAGTGGAGCCACAGAGTCCTGCTCCGTTGTGCTGTATATTAAGAAGACAGGTGAACTTTTACATTACCATTTGATAGTTTCTTTAGATTCTTTCTAGTTGAAGATGTTTTTAATAAAAAGACAAATAGTAAATAATTGTACAATTGACAATTTGTAACTAACCTTGGTGGGGGCAACTGCTGACTAGTTGCACCTCCAGGGGCAGCAGAAGAATCAATGTCGTCCACAGGGGAGGTGCACACGGGCTTACTGGAGGCAAACTCCATGGCGTACTGGAGAACATCTGCCAGAGGAAACCTCTTGGGGCCAGAACCATAACTCAGATACCTTTAACAGGAAAAAGAAATGAAAGAGAACGATGACTATGACAAAGGATTCCTCTACAGGATAAGATGTGGGGAATTATGTTTGTGTTTCTATACAGTACCTCTCTAGTCGTTGTTGGAGTAATGTAAGGTGCTCCTTCAGCCTTCTGATCTCCTCCCTCTTGATTCTGGTTATTTCCCTGTTCCTGTCCATATATCTAAAGAAGAAAATAAGACCTGTTATTGAACCCTCACTCAGATCAGTTTAGGAGAAAGTGAAAGAACACACACCTGTCCATGTACAGCATAGAGGGAAACTCAAGTTTGTTATGAATCTTCTCTGGACGTCCCAGGGCCTGGTTGAACTCAAATCTGGAGAGTTCAAATGTCAAGACCGGTGGGAGTTCTGTGAACCAGTGCTGGAAGGCAAATATAAGGATTAAGAAATAATAATACATATACAACCTAGAATAAGACAAATAATATTTTTTTCAACGTTTGCCAGCAGAATATGTTTGGCTTCAAAAAATATTTCATGTGTACATTTTGCAGTCCTTTTCTCGCTCTTTTTCACTGACCTCTTGTCCAGACCGGGCTGAGTTTTCTGCTGAGTGGAGCGACTCAATCTCCCCCTCTATCATGGCGGCCTCCAGACACTCATGAAGGTCCTTGAACCCATTCACCTGCAGCGGGTACTGCCCAAACATCTCCGTGTTCTCAAACTTTTTGCCTGAGAAATCAATGAACAGATGTGGTCAAACTAGTAGAATTGAACTTGAAGAAGAAAGCATAGACCCAATGTGAATGTGCAAGCCCTGCAATAATTAAATCCATTTCACACTTGTTTGCTTTTGACTTGTTCAGCAGTCACTCACACATTATGATGATTTAAACTGTGCTGAGAATCTCCCCACAGTGGAGCAGGGAGATGCTAGCGGACATGCAGATGAGGCATTAAGGTCATTTTATGAGTAGCAGAGTCCACTGGCCCAGCTTTGTATGGCTCTGGGCCAGTATTGTCATGCATAATAAGCACAATGTCAATCAGCCGTCAAGGTCTTCTACAATCAATGCACCCACCCTGCTCGTTTACATGGACCACATCTCATTAAGGCAAGGTCACCTTTCATTACTGGGGGCAAAGACTTGCTTGCATTCCCGCTACTGCAATCAGAGCGTGCCAGCCCTCCTTCTCTTTGTTATGTCTTGTACTCTTCATGGTTTGTGATTAAACATATGATCTCACCTTCGAGGACACCAACAGCAAGGAACCGTCCATAGAACAGTTCTACCATCGGATTCTTCGGCTTCTCACCCTCCCTGACGCAGTTAAGAGAATATATTTTAATAAACATAAAACTGTATGTACAAGAAAGAAGAAAATCACAGATATGCAGCCCAAAATGGACTGCTTTTGTTTACCTGTCTTCTTCAGCCTTCATCTGAAAGGCATCTTCAAGCCAGTCCAGCAGCTTATGAGTAAACTCGCTCACATCCTGCTAATGATAAAAAAAAAAAGTAAAGAATATTTTTTAAATGACTTGTTGGACTAACCTTGCACAGCAAGATGGATTCTGTGTCAAATATTGAGATTCTCTCTATATTTGTGCAGAATCCAAAGTCAAAAAGCCACAACACACCAAAACAAACACGGCAACACCAACAGACGTATTTCATCCTATGTTAGAGTCAACACTATTTTGTTTGTGAAAATCATGGAGAAAGTAAGCACTGGATGTAACAAAAGTTGTTCTTTTTTTTGGCTTGTTTCTCTGTAGTGGTGCCTCCACCAATCAGATTCAAACAGTCATCATGATGTTCCGTGTTCCAATCGCTTTCAGAGAGGGCCATCCCAGATTGATAATGTGTAACAATCTTGTGTGGTTTGTTTTATTAGGAAAGGCTGGATACCAATTTGAGATGTAGGTCTTGCTGTAGTGGCCAATATTTCCCAACCCGACATTAAGATTTTAGCATAATTTTGAGCATGATTTTGGTTTTGTAAAAAATAATAACAACATCAACAAGTATGTGTTGATGTAAACATACAACCATATTTTTAGCCCAATTGCTCTTCTCTTTCCATTTTTAATTTGTTCTGTTTTAGCCTCAAACAAATCTGATGCACTGAGGACAAACTAGGATGATACATGGGCACACAGAGAAGGGCAGCTAAAAATATTAGTGCCAAATATCTATACAGCTAAAACTAAATAGGTAGATGTTTCATTGTCTGACCAACATTATTATTATTACAATATTACCAGGAATATCATTATTGCAAACCAAAATATTGCCTATCCCTATTTTTTATTGCCAGGACCATCATCGGCTAAGTATGCTGAGCTTTGGATTTGAGGTAGCTGGTCTTGACAAAGGAAAGTGCTGAACTTCAAAGGGAAACTGCAGGTCCTGGGGCCACTTTCGAGAAGACATCAATGGAGACTTGTAATTCAGTTCAATTTCTATCTGACCGGTCTAATACACAAAGAAGTGACATGACGGATGAGAACAGAGGCCATAAGAGGTGACCTAAGATGCCCTCTGCAGACATGGGCTCAGTGCTTTTGCTTATGTAAGGACAAGCTCAGCGCACTTGACAGATGGAAGTTACATTATAGGACATATATGCACCCCAGCTAATTCCTGGTCAATATTATTTGAGCGAGTCCAAAGAGGATAAGAAGGGGCGGTGGACAGATTACTAGCAGAACAGTGAAAGGTTAAGCGTTCTTGAAAGGTTACAAATTAGTGGGATCAGGGGAGTCGCCGATAACTTGGCCTGAAAGAACAAGAGGCAAGACCTACAAAAACAACTGAACACACACATATGCACGTTGGGTTTGCACGTTTTTTTGAGAACATTACACTGACGTAGATCCACATCTTGGAGAAAGATTTTAACCTTAACCATAATTACTACCTTGCCTGCAGCCTTAATCCTAACCTTACCCTATTTTAACACATATATGAATTTAAATGAGGAACAACTTTTTGCTCACATTCAGGAGACACATCCCCAAGAAGTGAATGTGTACAGATTTTGGTCACTGCAATGATTTGATGCACACCCCCCCCAAAAACATACATTGAATTAAATCAAACACAAAACAACAATACAAATACAGTAAAATATAAAAATACAAAATGTAAATTGTCTTACCTGCTGCAACTCACTGGACTTAAAAGCATCTTTCAGGATTTCCACCGCCCGTGAAGGATCTACATATTTCCTCTTAGAGCCCACCATCAGAGAGAAGAGGTTTCTCAACTCTTGCATGAATGGTAGGTTTCTATGTTCCTAGGGAAAAATTAACACAATAGCTTTAAAACTCAAAATGCACTGATAAAACTTTCATCCATAAAACATTCACAAACACTGTAACCTGCTTGTCTCCCTCGTAATTGATAGGCAATCTATACTTTGGAATATTATAAACAAAGCAATAACATTTCCATAGAGACAAACAGGTGGTGAACCCTCCACAAGAAATATTACACAGTGCACTTTCAACATAAGGGACAAAAGGATCTCAAAGCCACAGTTTTTTTCCTAAAACTCTCACCTTCTGGTTGCGAGGCAGGTCTTGGACTCTGGCTGGAGGAGAGTAGTGGAGGACCAGCCTTTGGAACTCCAATAAGTTGAACAAGGACTTGGGGAAAAGAAAATGACATAAAATTAGACCAATATTGTTGTGAAGACATGAATTAAGACATCAGCAAGGGGGTGTGGCAAAAGCTCCTAAAACTATTATGTGTTTCTGTGTATCTGACCCCAATTACACCTGCACAGGAGTCAATGCAAAAATAAAGATCTATGCAGAAAAAAGTACTAGGCAACAAGGCATTTATACAAAGATAACTTGTGAATCATGAGTTTAGTCAGCCTTCTACAGAGAAATACCAAAAATACCAAATTCTGCAAATTCAATCACTGACTTCTCCTTTCTGCTGTTGCCAAAGCAAAAAAAATCCTTATAAATCTGAATAAAATGATTATTCAACTAGTGATTAAAAGCCCTAGTCACAATCTATCTGTACAACAGGAAAACAGCTTTTAATTATTTCATAAAAAAATTGGTTATATCACTTCCAAACTATACTGTAAAGACACAAAAAGTAGATATCAGTTTCCAACAACAAGCACATATGCTACACTTTGCTTGTATAGTGGAATGTTGTTTACTTGAATCTAGCACAGCATGATGAGTTTGAACCTATGCCGACTTCTCATGGGGTGGGGTTATATTACACACAGAAGGCAGACACCATGTGATGCTGTATTCAGAGCTCATCTCTCATATTTGTGCAGCAGTCGATTAGTTTAAAAGGGACTGTGCCATCTTAACAACATGAAAAACAGAAGTAGTTCATTTTAAACAGATTGCAACGGTCCAACATTAATCCCCACTTACCTAACACATAGCATACCAATGATTCATCTCTGCAGTGAGTTTATAAGCGCTTTATAAGGCAAGAAAAGAGTTTTGCTATCAGAGTAATGCTAACAACAACTAGCATGCTAACTGAAGTTCCTGGTTGAGTGTGATGCAAATGCTTTAGACTGAACACAATGGTCTTATATACTGTAGATAACCCTATGTCCTGTCAATCATTATATCATCTTTGCACTGTTTATTCTTTTGACCTCTTCTAGTTAGCTGAGATATATTAGTATTACTATATTTTATTTTTACTTGTACATATATATTTTTATAATTATGTCTTATTTGACACCCATCTTTTGCTACTTATTTAGAAATGCCATGACCAGAATTTACCATTTACATTCTTGCTCTTTGTTATTATAATATATTGTGATGTATGAGCTACTGTCTCCAAATAATTTCCCTTGTGGATCAAAAAAGTTTGTCTAGGTCTAAGCAAGTCTTATCATCACCCTAAAAGCTACTTTTAGAATATGTAAAATATCTGTACTGGGGAAAAACTAATTTGAATTTATTACAGGGAGGAAAAAGGAACTTAAAAGGCAAATGTAAGAAGACATGACATGTTTGATTGATAGGAAGAGCACAGTCTCACCTGTATAACTGCACTGAACCAGCAGGTATTGCCAACATTTTTCAACCCCACGGGGCAGTTGTCGATCCTCTTCCTGTCGTGTGGATTTGGAGAATCACTCCATACCTCTGTGTGGGTGCGCTTCAGGCTTGCCTTGTTTTCTGCAATGCTGGCCTCTAAAACTCTGGAAGAAAAGACATAAGAAAGAATACCATTACTATTATTTACCCTGTGTCACAAGCACATAAAGTACACTGAAGAGCTGGTTAGACAAGTAAAATGTTATTATATTTAAAAGGTGCATTGTGTAACTTTTCTGCTGGAGGGTCAATCAAATGCTTTTTCTCTATGGAGATGTTATTACTTTGTCTGGAATATTTCACAGTATGGGGTTAAACCTTTCTATCTTCATGAAGACCAAATCAGACCAACTTACAAGTCAGATCTGTGGAGAGGCAACCCCACTCACAGTTAGAATGCCTGTTTTTGAACACCTGTAATTTAATAAATCTAAAGTAGAGCTGTTTAATGTCATGCCATGGAACATTCGAGGCAGAGCAATGACGTATCTATAGAAACAAGCAGGTGATGGACCCCAATCAAAAAGTTACATATTGTACCTTTAAACTCACCTGCTTATGGCCTGCTCCTCATCTGTGATGCCCGTCTCCCTGAATGCCCGATTTGACTCCTCCAGGCTGAGCGCGATGGCCCTCTGGAGGTCATCTTTGTCATCCCCAGTGAGATCAATCACATCTACACAGACAAAAGATAAATGTGTCACAAAAGCATAGACATTTAGGATGAAAGGATATTCTTTTCGTACGATCCAATACAAACCTCATACATGGGTCATAATATGATTTTACAGGTCTCCAAATAACAAAAACATATGTTCAGTCTCTTATTTTTACGGCAATTATCAATAAACATACTATTTCAATTACACTATTCACCTTATTTTGTATGGGGCAGTCAAGGACAGCACATAAGTTCAATATGGACTATAAACTTGTTTGAAATACCCCAGAGAATCAGTGCATTGTTGACTTGTTCGTGCACATGAACACTGAAGACTTTACAAAATTAACTTGCTTTATGTCAAATTTAAGTGGCAAAACTTTCCTCAAATTGCCATCGAAATCCCTGTTTAACCAGAACTGCCACCACAAGAAAGCCGTTTAGGAGCATTTAGAGACAAACGTGGGTGGGGCAGAATAAGGTGAATTCTAAAACTAAAACCATCCACATTATTACTATACTATTTCGTTCACTTACACCACCTCTTAACTGTATAAATACAGCAGAGTTAGGCCCTTTCCAGCTGTATCTGTGAAACTATGCACTCAACTACACACTTGTTTTGAATTGTGAGGGTCGTATTGAATAATTTGACATTATAATGAGTACTGTAGCATCCCCATTCATGTTAGTTTAGTTTTGTTGCTTACTTGTGTCTGCTTGGCTTCCCACGCTGATGTACCTGTCACCAGCCACCTGAGACGTCTGGTAGTAGGTCGTCTCATCTTGTTGCTGAGGAACTTTGGCGTTCTTCTCCGTTAGAAAAGCAACGGCCTCCGCAAGGTCTCCATTGCTCACCTGCAACATTTTCATCAGTTATGTTTACAACAGCTCCAGGTAGGTACCATTTTTGAAATGTATATATAAATTGGGGACAGGGTTGACTAAAGTATTAATACCCAGATACTAATTGATAATAAGGATCATACAAATTTTAATATGGAAGAAATCACATAAAGATGCCAAAATTTGAATATTTTAGAATAGAAATGCCCTATACTAGAAGCAGTACAAGATCCCATCCCCAAATTTGAAAGAAAAAACTATTACTATGTGTTGTAAATTGCAGCCTATTGTCTACAGAAATACCAACTTATCATCATTGTGGTACCAAAATGTGTATAGAGTATCAAGCCTTTTCCTTAGTGTCATAATCAAGTTATCAATTTAAGTCACCTGAAATCACTAATTTGCTAAAATGGAAATATGTTACCACTGTTCTTACTTTATTCCTGCATACCTGAAGGGCTTGTTGAAGCAACTGAACATCTGTAGTGCCTGTAACTTCTCTCAACTGGTTTAGTAGCGTCTGCTGATGCTGTTGAAAGAGAAAGTAAAATTCAGCCAACATTTTAAAAACATAATCATCGTAAGGATCTTGATAAATATTTACATAGTTTAAGTGAGGATTTGAAGACTCAGTTCTGTTTGATTTGCTGTTTCCCCCAACTATAAAGTAACCATTCACATCAAAGTAATCCCTAAATAAATGCCTAAAGGTAAATAGAAATCCAAACTTGAAACACAGTTATTACTTGTCAATTCTTGGAAATCTCATAAACCTGTTATTGTTCCAAACATGCCAAAGCCAGATGCCCTAAAGCTGACTTCACACCCCACTTAACCTGCAATCTATACCTTGAATAAAGTTCTATAAATACTGGCCTGGAGGAGTGCACTTAGTGTCAGTGTCGAAAGCAGAAGACCTCAGCTTCTACAGGTGCACTGGGCAACACACATGTTCATTCAAAACAGAATCAGCTAATATGGTTGTTGTTTTTTTTTTTTCCCTTTTTCAGTTAAGATTTTTACTGAGAATATAAGAAGGGTTGCACAATACTTAGAGAACAAGAACTTGGCAAGTAAAAAAAAAAAAATCTGAACCATGAGTCACTTTGAATATGGTTGCTTAAGTAACTGCACATAAAACAGTGAAAGTCACGCCTAGAGATGAAGCATGTTAAGCTGCACTCAATTAAGCATAATTTTATTCCATCTGAAGAGGAATCTTTGTAATCGATCAATTTGTAATCTCATAATTGCAAACGGTTTCAGTTTTGTAATTAATGGCAGATGTAGGCAAAAATGTCTTACAAAATACCTGCAATTGCGTTCTTAGCAGTTCATTTCTCTACATTCCCCAGAGGTCTCAAATGCAAGATTAACATTTGTAATTGAAATATTAAGAATTTTATTAAATAATGCTGTATATAATTATACATTTTCTCTTTATGTGAAGGGAGTGTTACTACATCATAAGGCCAAATGGTAAATGTTGTATACTATTTGTTGACACTTAGACTGCAGGGGCAGTTTAAAGCAGAGGAAAACAGTTCTCTGCAGCAAACCACACAACTGTATGTAACCAGGATACACAGGACTTCTCATCCTCATGTGACCAGCCTGCCTTAGCAGTTTGTCATAGTGGTCATCCGCTTGCGAATAACACCGCTGCATTCTCTGCAAGGCCAGTGTGGGGCAGGTTACAAACAGGGGCATTCCCACTGCATTACAGCTATCGGGTTCTGGCACAGTTTTGCTATGTGCGTTTAAAGGAGTTGCAAAAGAAACACAGACAGACAGTCTGACAGGATTAGGCGTCGTTTTGAACTTGACCTCAGGTGACTATATACAAGTTATTACATGCACAAACATTACACCTTGTTACCATTCTACAAACAACCAAGTCACAAAACACCAAACATCAATTCTAATCACACCTTTTTAAATTGCTGAAATTTGTTCTTGTTTGTCAGTGTGGTAACTTGAATATTATAGTTTTTTATGAAATGCAATGCTATGTGTTGCATTTTGTCTGTGTGAGCCAAGTTGACCAGTTGAGTATATTGTTCTTTTTATTTTTGTATTCAGTTTTTGTCAAGTTGTTTGTTTTACTCCTTTTCTTTTATTACTTTTATGTCTGTATTTTATTCAAGCATTTTTATTTTTGGTTTGGTTTGACTGTTTTCATTTGATTCTGTTTTCATTTTCATTTTTCATTTGGTTTGACTGTTACTCTATGGTGAAATAATAAATTACAAAAATGTCACAATTAAGGTTTGGATTTCCTTTCATATAATACAACATGTCAATTTAAGGCTCCATAATTACACAGACAGCACATGGCAACGCGCCGCTGCATAGTTGTGTTTTACCATCATCACTACTTCAGTTACATAACTAAGCAGAGCTGTCAAAGACTAATCCCAGAGACGAAGCTTAAAAATGAGTCCATCTTGGCAGAGTTCTCATACGTGATCATAACACACCTATAAACGAAACCTAAGAGCATCTCTGTGTTATGAAACGCCCAAAACTAGAACAGCGGGGCTCCAGTGTGCCTCTATGTTTCCCACTGACCATGCGTTGTAAACAAAGATATCACGTATTGAAACCACCTGATCACAACAACAAATCTATATATTCACGCATAACAAGTCTGCAGCATGATGAGAGACTGCAATACCAAACAGAACTAACCTATTAACCCATAAAATAGAGGCATGCCTTTCAAGTTAAAGAAAACTTAACCGATTTATGTTGGCCTTGTTTATTTCTCTTGACGACACTGTGGAGAGCTAACGCGGGCTAACTAAAATAAAGCGTGTTTTGCACATGGAAAACAATGCAATCCAGTTACGAAGATGCACATCTGCACACAGTTGGAAAATGCATATGTCTAGGTGAACTTCCATTCCGCGCAGAGTTGAGCTAACAACATTCCTGAGCATCTTGCAAAACATTGGATAACGGAGTGCTACGCGTTGGAATAACATCGAAGCTAATTTTGATCATGTGGACGTTTCCCGGGCAGTTTATGTGTTGATTTTGCATGTTTCTTTTAGCTGGGTAATAATCTGACATACGGGTTAAGTAACGCCCAAAGGATACTGCATAACCAACTCGGTACGCAGTTTGAGCCCCAGTTAGCATCACTTTAGCTAAAGTTAGCCATAAGTTAGCTTGTGCGCTTACCTTCTGAGAATGCTGCTGGAGGACATTCTGCTCCACGGTCATGGCCGGTTCACGGAATATTTGTATTCAAGGATGAATGTAGGAAACGCACGACACAAACTTCAGAGAATCAAGAAGGTATGCGCTGCTATGATGTCCCCTCCTTCATGAGATACATTACGGACGCCATGGCAGAGAGAGTGGCGCAGGTTGAAAGCATGAAAACACTCCGCTCTGGGGCTGGGATCTGTGCTCGATCACTCAGGCCTGACTCAACTCCATTTACGTCAAGATCCACGCGTGCGTCTGATGCGCGTTCACTTCAGGTGAATTTGAAATATAAAACGTGAATATATGTATTATTTTTGTACATTTGCATTTGCATAATGCAGATATTGAGCATGTTGAGCCCTGTGAATATGAATTCTTGAGCCTCTAGCAATGTTATTGTTTATACCATTGTATATTACATAGTATATTTGGAAAAAAAACTAAAAACAAAAAAACAACAACTTCAGGTTTACTTATAGATCTATGGGTTTACTTCTTCTTGACAATTGATTATCTTTGACTTAAGCCTATTAATCGTGTGTTTAATCATTTTTGCATTATATTAGCCTATGGGTTTCTGAATTTAGTTGTTTGTTTGTAAAACTGTAATTTATTTCTGTTATAGCTTCTTGCTTTTTCCTTTGCATGTTTTCACAGCACTAGAATTTTCTGGTGGAGGGTCCACCACCTGCCTTTCTCATTGGAGGTGTTATTAGTTTGCCTGAAATGTTCCACAGATTTGACATTATCTAGTGACACACCAGGCCACACCAAGTTACAGGTCAGATCTGTGGAGAGGCACTTCCACTGTAACAAAGCATGTTTTTCAAGGTGTTTTAGGTCAATAAAGGCAGCTGTAACTGAACAAATACAATGCAGATCAGGGTGATCAGATATTCAAAATTCAAAACTGGGACACACCCGGGGTTGGGAGGGTTGTTATAAATAAAATTTTGAAAAAAGCCTGTGACATTGTCTATTCTCACTTGTGGGTCAGTAGATAATCTCAGGGATGACTGTTTGTGCATTTCAGAAAAACAAATATGAATAGGCTATATTTATCTCTCTACTGTTGGTATCAAAATGGTAAAAAATGTGGACAGCTGGGTCAGTTCTTGTGTAAAACTGAGACAAATCAATGGTTTTGGATAAATCTGCTGGGACAGGGGACACGGGGCTCAAAACTGGGACTGTCCTGATTAAATAGGGACATTTGGTCACCCTAAGATAGATATTTTAATGCTACTCTGAGAAACATATCTAGGCAGTGCAATAACATATCCACTGAAAACAGGCACAAGGCGTAATGTCCATTAGATCCATTAGTTTTCATAAAGCTGCTTTCTATCACTCATTTCCATTTTCATTCTTCTCTAACACAGCCTATATGTTTTGTGTATAGGTCTATCCTGTATTTTTACTCGACTATGAAGTAAAAGCTAGAGTGACCTTTTTCAGGACCCAGTTTTAAGACCTTTTTGGCTTGAGGAGGTGCAATCAGTATCCATTCCCTATAGACTGCACGTGTTCTTGAAGTAGCTGATAGGAAGCCATCATTCAATGTCGCTAAAATACACATTTGGTTATAGTTCATTTTGGTGTTTTTCAAAATAGGTTAGTAAATAGAGAAAAATAGGCAGATCATGTAGACCTACTTGAATCTAAGATGTAGATTGCACAACTACAACAACGCTTTGGCAACTTTACCAAAGTTAGTAGGCTAAATGAATTATGTAGAATCCTAGAAAAATTCAAAGTGGGATAGAAACAGTGGGCATTCAAATCTGTCAGCTGTTATTAATTCAGAGCAAGATGGAAAAGAAGAGTCCTCAATGGAACTGGGTCAGGCTTTGGATGTTCACGAATAGCATTGTTGTCATAGTTATAACTGAAGCCCTCATCATGCTTTGTTATCATGAACCGTGTCATCTAACTAGAGCATATAAATATTAATAGGTAGGGTAATAATTTGTCCTGATGGGGGATGCATTTTGACAAGCTCAAATTGGAAGTTGTGCGGTAATCTCTCTGTGACTTTTTATACCAATTATTTTAAAAGTATGAATAGAATAAGTATATAAATGACATTACAATAGCTTTATATTATATAGTGTTATGTTTTTGCAGCGTTGTATTGTAATTCAGCGACTGTCCAGCAGATGGCAACATGTCATTTCCATAGGACTTAGGCCTTGAATAATTAAGAGCCAAAGATCTATTAGTTAAGAACCCACAGCATCTGCATGAACGTAGAAAAATGAAATAATTAATGTAAATCGGTCATAACTGCGAGTCAAACAGAATGATGAATCAGGGCTAGATGTTAATCAATATTTTACTTTGCACACATAGTGGCTGCACTGGCTGAAGTTAGAAGAGTAAAGTTTACCTTACGCACACAGAAGGGGACGGACACCTCCTCACCCACAGTTTGACCTCGAGGCAAGAGGTAGAGCTATCAATCAGAGACTGTGGAGCGCTGTCAGGAAACCAATCAGAAAATAAGTTGATGAATCAATTGGCAAAGTCATAGAGTAGTCGGTGTAGATTGGACCAGGCTGACAGGCTGATATAAAGGACTCTGACTTGTTTGTTGAAGATCAAAACGGATCCTGAAATGAAGCCTGCGGGCTGTGTGATAATAGCTTCACTCACACCAGGACACCGAAAATCCCCTCGCTGTCTGTCTAATTCAGTAATCCACCATGAACGGGACACGCCGGATGACATCATAACTTAAAATAGTTGAGTTACACAAATGTCTCTGAATGGAGCTCCGTGGGGTGCCCGTGCATGGTCTAATCTTACCTGCGTGGGCCACTAATTCTAATGTGAGTGTGAAAGGGAAAAATAGATGTAGCCTATAAAGTGGTGCGTGTGAATAGTGGAGTAGGCTATAGCTTTGAGGGCCCTTGATGAAGAGCCGAAGGATCTGCTCTGCGGGGGAGGCTGCCTCATCTTCAGTCTTAACATTCTGGACATGCACAAAACTTAACTTACTTTATCTGCTGTATAAGACTATTTGGTTTGGAAGTCATCCAATTTTTCAAGGGTTCAATTCAACCATTTTAAGGACATTCACTTGAAAGGCGCACCCACCCACTAGGCAGAGGGCATGTGCAAAAAATGTCAATTGAGTGCAATAACTAAATTAGCAATTGGCCTATTTAAAGATGCACTATGTAACTTTTCGGTTGGGTGTCCATCATCTTCTTGTTTTTATGGATATGATGTAATTGCTCTGCTTTGAATTTTCCATAATAATAATAATAATAATGATGCATCAGTTTTATACAACACTTTTCAAAGACACTTTGCTGAGCATTATTCATCCACTCGTTACTCGATGGTGGTAAGCTACTATTGTAGCCACAGCTGCCCTGGGGCGGACTGACGGAAGCAAGGCTGCCAATCTGCACCATTGGTCCCTCTGACCACCACCATCACTCATGCACACACCACTTTCATACTAGGCAATGTAGGTGAAGTGCCTTGCCTAAAGACACAACAACAGTTTTTGCGACTCCCGCCCCACTGTGGCACCTGGTTTTCCCAGAGGTCTGTAGGTGAAGTACTAACCAGGCCTGGCCTTGCTTATCTTCTGAGATCTGACAGGATCAGGCTTTGAAAAGCTGGTGTGGCTGCTGTCACAGTATGACATGAAACAGCTCTTTACAGCTTCTTACATGTATTCAATTAAGGTGGTTTTATTGCTCAAAACTATCTAGAAAAGCAGGAATTACTGTGAGTGGGGATGCCTCTCCACAGATTTAACCAGTAACTTGGCCTGGTTTGGTTTCCATAATAACAGATGATAAAATATATTTTATAATCCTAAAGAAGTAGTAGAAAATATGGTGAGGTAGGCCATACTTTATTGTTACCATAGAAAAGATTGCTATCTACATTTAACCAATTTTTGAACATATCCATATCTTGAAACAAACTTTATTGATCCACAAAGGAAATTATTTGGACACACTCACTCATTACAAATAAACAGCAAAAATAGCAAGGGCTTAAGTGACCTGCTACCATTCACTCAGGCACTCAGGTCAGAGTACAGTTTGGTTAGGACTTGCTAGAGGATTAACAATTTAAATAGATGGATACTTTATTGGCCATGAAGGAAATTCAAACATAAAAATATGTATGCATGTTTTTAGGTTTAAGGGGAAAACTGGAGTAAGATGATGGAAACTCCACATACTGCCACCATCCTGCAAACAGAAGATGCATCCAACATACAACAGCTATGGTAATTTTTAATGCAATAGTAGATGAAAGCTTATAGCATAACAACATTAATTAGTCAATTTATGCAGATGACTTTCGTCTCATTCTGGGATTTCAAAGACTGCCAGTGCCTGGGCTCCAAAGCTTCAACATTGTAGAATCATCATGCATTAAGTGATATATATTTTCTTATTAACCAAGGGCTTCCGGCAATTATATGTCTCTGGATCTGGCTGACAAAGCTTCTTACAGTATTATCTGCAGCGTTGGAGAATGGGCCATTGTGCCGCTCTCTGTATGAAATTGAGTTGTGTCCATTTATATGAGTGTAGTCTATCACATAATGGTTTTAAATCTAAATGACTTGGCAGTGACTGTGAAGTTTGATATATTTGGGCCAATTTGTTCTTAAAGCTCTGAGTGTATGATTTCAGGCGTAAGACAAAGTAAAAGTGTTTCAAATGCAAAGTCAAAATCTACTGGTTTAGTTGTAAAGACACTTCCTGAAAATTAAATCCTGTTTCTAGAGTAAATACTTGTGGTTCTGCATTGAAATGAAGTCACAGTTTATATTATGGGTGCAGTTAGGGTGACCACATGTTCCTCTCTGGCTCCTGTCCCTCATCCAACTTTTCATTTTTCAGTTATCATAGAAATCATGGTAATATTATTTTTTCTTGCAAAGAAACCAAGACTTGGGTGCAGGCCCGGGTCTACAGGGGTACTTTTAAAAGTGATTGCACCCTCATTTTAGGTGTGAAAATTAATGAGACTTCATGGTTAAGCATTGTCTCTACACTCCTTTGAAACCCCAATACATCCCCAGTCAGTTTGCTTGAGGGGGGGGACATTTCTAAGTCCCCCCCTCCAAAATTAGGCCGTACATTTCCTTTATCATCAATTTGCATCAGATTTTATCCCTATTTCTCCCAGTTTGGTAGTCATACCCAAACTATTAACCAGCAGCAGTTGACTACAGATGTAATGTAGAGACCATGATGCAAAGGACCCTAGGTTGAAATGACTCTGAATCTTCCCATTGAATTAGGTTAATTTTGAGAAAAATCATAGAAATGAGGGAACATAGGGCTGTGGGAACATAGGGCTGACCCCGTTTGGTCTCTACCCCTGTCTGCTTGGATACACTGGCATTCAGGGTTGTTATATGTTGATACCCTTTGCTGTTCCCATCTTCCAATCAACTGACAAAAACTAAAAACAATACGGCGTTATTGCAATCTATCCCTTTTATTTGCAATTTAAATTTTGATTTGGTCATCCACACATATTAGATACAGGATATATGCATCTTCACTGACCCCTTGTGGCTGGCATTTAGATTCAGTTGTCTATCTTGCAATAATACAGTCTTTTGTATATTGCTCCTGATATTGTAATTGTAACTAACCAACTCACCATTTTGTTCCTAGACTTTATTGGTCCTTTGGGGAAAATTGTCCTCTGCATTTGACCCATTCTTCAACCAGCACCTTTAGGGCAGCTTGACAAGAGTAGTGGGCAACCGCCATGCAGTCCCCAGGGACCCATCTCCTGATCCTGAAACAAAATCCTGAACAGGAGAACCAAGTTGGAAGATTGGCCTAAAGCTGGTTGAAACCTAGAATGCAAGTAACAATTACACACTGACGAATTCTTTAATCTTATGTAGGGCAAGTTGTAAATTAGACAAAGAGTGTTGCACGCTGGGAGTTGTGTTGCTAACTCGCATTTGATATTAGCACATCTATCACTAATGTTATTATGTTATCCACCTGAGAAACACGAAAAGTGCCTGGCAAACACATATTAATGTATTTTGCTGCAAACAGGCAAGACAGCAACAATACCCAGTTCATTTAATTATAAACAACAGTGATTGTGTCCTTTCCTTTCCCTGGGTTTTTCTCCTCAGAGTGCAATATGAGCATTGATTTTATGACAGGGTGAAGAATGAAGTAGTTAAAGGCTGTCGTAGCTGGATGTAGTGCATCCTGACAAGATCTGTGTTTGTGAGCAGTCTGGCCATTTTGCAGGTTTGTAATTCTTATTATGGAAGACATTTACTCTCGCTGCTCAGGGCTCCAGCAATTACCGCCTGTTCATATTTATCACACACATACTGACGCTTCTTTAATTACTACCCGGTTACAAGCACACTGTCAATTTGGATTCTTCAAAATCCACATGAGAAAATTACCAAGTCAAGCTCCGATTTGTGCACTGTTGTTATTGCAGATGAGGTAAAACTTATATTTACTGCTATTAATTACAATGTACTAATTCTGTACCTTTTTACTGACATATATGACTTTAATAAATGTTACAGATATAGGCCTGAAACATGATATATCACTACAGATAAATATTGTGATAAACGATAATACTGAAACTACTTTATGCCACTGACTCAAAGCAGTACGTGTAAATATACTGTAAATAGCTGAATGAACTAATAATTAGCCTTAAGTTATTTATTCAGCCCTCTACAGCTCTTACGTTATTACATAAACATGGAAAAATCTCCCCATTACAGCAAAGAAATTGTCCACACAATAAATATTCAGCCCTAAAATACATTGTTCCAGCTTTCATACACTGAACAATAAGTTGATATAGTAATTATAGTGACAGGCCTATCCAAATATTGCATTTATTTACATACACGTTCAAAAAATACACATAAAGGTATTATTATTATTAAATTCGTCATTATTAGTAAATCTGTGTTTTGAATGTGGAGAAAGGAGTGGGGTGTGGGAGGTTTTATGTTTTGTTTTTGTTGTGTTAAATTTCCAAAACAGGAAACAAATGTCATTAATAATTATACTTTAATTGATTTTATTTTTGGTAATCATCTTAGTCCACTAGTCTTGAGCTAGATGTTTTTTTATTCATAATTTTTAACTGCTGTGATTTCATTGGATACTGTTTAAATGCCACATGGTTAACCTTTTGTTCCTGTCTCTTTTTTTTCTAAGGTTAAGGTCGTCCGATTACCCAAGAAGACCAAAGCTTCTGTAACTGCTCCACCCTTTCCTCTGGTGAGTATAACAGGGGCACTGTTGCTCTTTGCTGGCCTCACGCTGGGTGGAACATCAGAGCACAAACTCAGAGTTAAATCTGGCGTGCTCTGTCGTAAATGACCCTCAGCTCCCAGCCCAAAGTTCACGTCCCAGGCCGGTCCGAGCGAGACGAGATGACACTGAACTGGCCTTTCTCATTCTACCGGGGATTTCAAGAAATGTTTACTCGGAAAGTTCATGACCTGCAGATCAACCACAATGTCGCTGTTTGTGATGAAACTTAGGGGAAATTAGTGGCTCTGATTTATTCTTCCTCAGAAGCGGGGGCAGGAGCAAAATGATGGATGGGAACAAAGTGAAAGAGAATTAGAGAATTATTGACCAGCTTTATAAATTATTAGAGGGAGCCAATGTTGTAATATGGTGTAGTGTATACAGCCATTAGCAATACCGCCATTCCCCTAAATGAACTCTGAATCAGAAACGTGTTGTGTGCCTTCATCGTTTGTATAACCAAAAATGTCAGAATTTTGATTTTGAGAGAGCCCCACACAACTTGGAAGTGAATTTGACAGGTTTTCATGTTTTGTATTAATCACTTGGTTTGGTGGGATAGTACTTCGTAGTGGTAAACATTTATCATAGTTTAAGATCAGTCAAGTGGTAGTGTGAAGTTTTTGAAGAGACAGGAAAAAGACAGGAAGTAGTGATGTGTTCTGAAAATAAATCTTATTTATCTCATTAGTACACACAGTTCCATCTCAAATTCAGGGACAATTTCCATACAAAGAAAACATTTTTCACATATTCTGAATTTAATAATAATATTAGTCAAGTAATAACTATTGTGTAAATTTGATTATTTTAGTCTTATATAATGTAGTTTCCAGTAATATTTATGGTCTCTGTGTATGTATGTATGTATGTATATATGTATGCTACACTTGAATGTAATCATGTTGACTACACTTTAGTGAAATAACTAGTCTAACCTGTCATATGCACTTTACTTTATGCAGCCATATACTACAGATGCCAGTACTGCTGATGTGGAGGGGCTATACAGACAGCAGATTGACATGGCTAGTTGTCCCCAGCCAGTTTGTAAAACATTTACCCTTGTTCTTATCTGACATAGCAAATATCATCCATGTTCTTTCAGTGTCAGGATCAGGATCTCTCAAACTGACAGGCTCTTCTGGACTTCAGGGACTCCCGCCCGCCATCATGAATATTACATTACATACATGCATTACGCAGACTTTTAAATAACTATAATATTCCTGCACAGATATTAACTACATGTTATAAACAGTGTGGGGAAGTAACTAAATTCATGGGCCAAAAATAGATATTCAGAATAGTTTATTTGAGTAACTGTATTCCAGTACTTTTACTCTTTCTTTTGGTTTTATTCAGAAAAAGTGATATTTATTAGTGATAAATAAATGCATAAAATGTGGTGAATCAGCTGTTTTCACACTATAATATAATGCAACTCAGTGTGAAACCATTTTAAGTATTCAGAATACAGAGCTCATATAAAACTATAACTATATATAAAACAAAAAATATAAAAGCATGCAAAATATCTATTTTAATGCAGGTATTCAGTATTCTATAACTAAATACATTTTCAAAGATTTGAACTCTTTTTAAAGACAAAATAATAAGAGATGCATTTACCTTCAAAACTGTCAGTGGTGTTCCAATGGTGACTCCTATTGTCTTTAAAAGAACCCAGGAAGTTAAAGCAAAACAGAAGACAAAATGAATGTTTTGGATTACATTTTTAAAGTATTCTTCTCAACAGTGCTTATAAACTGTATGTCTTATCCAACGATTGTCAGCACCTCTACTGTATAATGCTTGCATCCAGCTGATTAAAGCTTTTCTATTTGAGTAATTATGCTTTCAAGCTCTCACTGGGAGACTGTGGAGAGTAGCAAGGGCCACGAGACATAATTGAAAAGAGGCACGTGCGATATTTACTCCAAACATTAGAAGAATAGTCTTAAAATTGTCACGCTGGGGGAGGAGAGGACAGGAGAGGGGGGAGGAGGACCACAGCTGCAAGACAACAGTTGATCCCATCCCAGGAAACAGGATCAGCAAGGTCACTGTGAGAAGGGGCGGGCCAAAAGGTCACGACCTGAGGAGAGGGGAGGGGTTAAGGAACAGACTTCACATGAGACAGATCTTCAAAAGGAAAGGGCCCAGTGGGGGGAGCAGCGAGGTTGAGAAAATAAACGGTTTTGACCTGGTTTGTCAAAGCACAGTTTCCCCAGGTGTTTGGCCCTAACCTCTTTATTGTGTGATGGCAGCCGTTCTCGTGAGCTGTGAGGGCGGTTGAATGGGCTAGATTTGTAGTGCTTCTCAAGGCAGCAGAACATCTTGGTATCTTAAAGGTCAAGTGTTCTAAATGTTATTTTTATCTCGTCCTTGTGACCTGTGCATGAGGTGAACTGATTTAAACCGAGATAAACGCTAGTCATGGTTATATACTGTGATCTCTAAATGTTCAAAGATTAATTTGACAAATATTCTGAATAGTTACACTTTTAAATTATTTTTATTTTATTATATCAGGGAAAAGGAACTGTGTAGACACCATGGACTGTATGTTGTTGCAAGTCTTTCTAACTGGCTCAAAAACTTGATTTTTAGTTTTAAACTAAAAATGTGTACGTTTTTTACATAGACATCACTATATGCTACTGGTATTATTAATTCCATTTTCACTATTATTTATTCAAGCCTCTACTTCCTGTGTTTATGTGACAGTAATCGCTATTATTGCCTCTTGTGAAGAAACATTTTTAAACAAAAGGTAAAAGAATTGAAAACTATGACATCACAAGGTGGAACAGAGCATTTTGAGCTTTGGAGATGTAGACAGACTAATAATAAAGGATTATCCAAGTGTGAATGAATGAAACCAAACACAACTCCAGGTATGTTTTTGATGAGATAACAACTTTATAACATGACTTAAAGGTCACAAGAGTAAATTTTGCATAATATAGGACCTTTCACTTATATGTGACAAATACGTCTGATACAACGTCAAAGTCCAGAGTCACTTCATACACGTTGACAGGACGATTTTGATGTTATGGCATGCTTCTGTGAAAGTTTCCCAAATGCCCTGAAAAACTCAAGTGTGTGTTTGTTTACATAACATGTGAGGTCAAAGGTCAGATGGTGGCAGGCGGGAGGGTGATCGAACATCTGTGGGTATTTCTATCACATGTGCTACAATGACCATTGATTATATGTTGTGCTGACTCTTATTTGACCTTGATATAGGAAACAGCAGTGACATATAGATGCAATGAGGTAGAGGTTTTGTATTATAAAAACAGATACAATTATGATTACTCTTTAGAAAACTACTTCCGTATAGTATTTTTAAATATGTAATTTCCACTGTAAATGTCTCTAATAATACTAGACTAATGTTTGAGCAAATAAATGTAACATTAAATATAGCACAGATTCTGTAATTAGACCTGTCACGATAACACATTTTGACACATTGCTACAGAGATATACGGCAGTAATATTTAAACTACTTTATGCCACTGACACAATAATGCAAGATAATCCCAGTAAACCATTTTTAAATATAGTATAATTAAAAAGCTTGAGCTACAACAAATAAACAGTAGAATGACGCAATAATTTCATTCTTCTATAGCTCAAACCTTATCATATTACAACAAAAATACCTCAAATCTTCACACCTTTACAAAGGAATACACATGTACACACGATACATTTTGAGCCTCAAAATATATTGTTCCAGCTTTCATATATTGTGCGATAAGTCAATATACTGTAGTACTTCTCGTGACAGGACCATCTGTAATGTTCAACAGCAATTCACATCTGGATGCAAGGTGTAATAAGTACAAATGTTCAAATAATTTAATATTGTTAACAAAAAGCTATCCCATAGATTTGCAGTGGAAAGAGTAACCAAAGTTTTAACACAAGTAAGAGTACTGTTACTTTAAGAAAATACTTTTACTTCAAGTAGAAGTAAAAGTATGGCATCAGAAAACTGTTGTAACTGAGCACTACCTAGCTCTGTTAACAACGTTTAACTTCTGATCTCAATAAAGCTTCTACTTTGTACTATTTCACAAGTATACCATTTGTCATTGGGTTGTTTGCTTCAGCACTGATACTTTTCAGTGACATCATGCTGGGGGTGTTCTGCATACAGCTCTATTGGCAAAATGTTTTGGAGTTACCATGGTGACTGAATGCACAAATTAGCAAACACAGACAAAAACTGTTTTAAGAAAACTCAAGATGAAATACAAAATGGATTTAAACAGCACATTTCCAGGAGCCTGTGATCAATACGAGCATTCATGGTCCAGTTTTGGGGGTTTGATTTTCAACAAAAAGGTGAGAGTAACTTGTTTAACAGCACAAATCATCTCACCTGTTGAAATTCCAACCAAGTCAGCTCTTTCTGATTAGGTTGTGTTAAAATAAACCTTAGATTAAACTGAACTTGAGTAGCAGCTTTAGACAGAGCAGTGACATCAGCTGCAAAGTACTAATAATAAGCAAGTGCAAAACCATGATTTGTACTATAGTGTACTTCTAAGACCTTCTGACTCTTTGTTGGGAGACCTCATGTGCTCTACCTCTGTGCTCACATCCTCTCTGCCCTGTACACCAGCGGGTCAGAAAATCAAAGAGAAACCAGAGACAAACAGCCGATTGTCAACTTCTTACACCTTGACCCCAGTTTAAACTTGTGACTTTTGCTTTATATTTACCACCGCTTCGGCAATCGCAGGAAATCAGGGGGTTAGCGCTGGTTCAGGCCTTGATAAGAATCTTGAAATGGAGAAGTTCGAGGAGGGTAAAGGTTAGCAGGAGTTTAAAGAGTGTGTAGTCAGTCATGGGGAGGATTAAATAAAAGGGAAGTGGAGGGGGCATGGTTTCAAAAGTGCACCGCAGACAAAAAGCTGTCTGTTCACAGGACTTCATATGCAGACCAAGTGCAAGGGAAGTTTAGCTTGAACTTGTCTTCACCTTTTGGGCAGTACAACAGACCGAGGTGTATAATCCTCAATTACACTACAGTTACATTTAGTCGAGTAACTTTTTGGAGAAATTATACTTTTGTAGTGTAGGTTTTGGACTAATATATATATATATATATATATATATATATATATATATATATACAGTATATATATATATATATATATATATATATATACTACTACCATGTAGTAGTTTCCAAATTATCAGTACTTGTACTTGAGTAACATTATTTTAACATTAATTAAACAACATTATTCTTACTTGAGTACAGTTTGTGTCCACTCTACCCACCTCTAAACAACAGGATAAAATATATATAAAAAAACTATGCTGCATTAATGACGCTTATGTTATTCTTATCTGTGGTGTTTTTTTGAAATGGTGCACATCTGGACTTCTGTCTCCACGTGTCTTTCCTGCCTTTGTGATGGGACCAGAACCAGCCCAAGAGGTACAGGTTTAAGGGAATACAGGACATCCTCCCACTGCACTTTAATAAGACCAGTCTCTTTGAAGTTCTCTTCAATACGAACTACCTCTATTGTTTAAGTCAGGTCATTAGACTCTTATCACCCATTGAACAATAACAAGAAAAATGCAAACACCATCCTGCATTTTAGTACTTTATTTTGGAGATATCAGTGCAAATGAACACCAAAAAGAAACATAAAAAAATGACATTTCAGGGCTTCACATGAGAAAATGAAACGTCTTTTGTTTGTTGCTACAAATGTATTTGTCAGATGCACAATGCAAATCTATGATTGTACGTCAATCCCCCACTAGAGCCCCTAGCTCCTTCACAGAGCTGTTAACCAGTAACAGAAAGGAAAATCACAAAAATATTTAATGCACATTTTTTCACATATTTGTCTTTTTGCTTAACAGTCTGTGGTTATTTGTAGACTGTTCATACTCTAACAAACGCTCTCTGTGATAGAAAAGACCTATATTAAGACTTGACATTGTCCCCAGTCACCAGGAGGGTACACAGGTAGTTCCCATGCGTCTGCATGCAACAGGCAGCAGTGAGGAGTCAGACATTGTTACACAACACAGCGCAGGATAGATTATCATTTACCACATAGACACATGCAAAAAACAAACCAACCAAAAGATGGGCATAACATCCTCTGCCTTTATATGTACACTTGTATGCATATAATTCCTATTTACAGGGCATTAAAAACTAGGATTATATCTTTTCTTAAACATTACAAAATAGTCATCTTCCATACTGAAAGTACTATATACACAAATACAGAATATTTAACCATAGTGAAAATGTATTCATCCAAGAGACATATTCCATATATGTAAATATTAAAAAGATGACAAGACTTTATGGATAAAGTGGTGTGAAATGAACCCATACTAAAAAATACAGTACAATCAAAATGATGAGCCAGATACCCTCAGCACACCTAAACCGGTGATTTTTTTCAGAGGCAGAACTATCCAGCTGGGCCTGTGGTCATCTCTTTGTATCATGCAATTATTTTGACATTTCTGAAGATTAGAGAGCCACAAAAGATAAATCACAATAGAACTGAGTAAGAAGTAATCACAATAGCCAGACCCTCAACAGATAACAATAATGAGAATGTAATAACATGCTATTAAATAATTCTCCAAACGCATGAGTTCTAGTGCAAACTCAGGATGCATCATAACAGTGAGGGGGAATGAACTAAATGAAGCCACATGCTTGAGAGGTGCTAGTTTAACCAGTACAGAAAGAACCTGTCACATGTAGCAGCCTTTAACTGTTGCTCTAGAAACCTGCTTACACAGTTGCACCACACTGTTGACCCATCTGCTCAAAACTGCTCAGTCTGAAAACACAATACCCTGAATTTGCACTGTCGAATATTGCCCTTTAAAATAAGTGTCAAATAAAGCCCATGGCAAGCTGTGACCATGCAAACCTCGATGTGCCCCATGAAGCTACTGCAGCCAATCAAACGTCCTCCTCTGAAACTGTCTCGTGATTGTTCAGATCATTGTAATGCGTTGATAGTTAAAATAAGAGAAACTATGATTTGGACACTAATGTGGTATAAAAATGTGTAATTAGTTAAAAGAGACTGATTTTAAAGGAGGACTTTTGATACTGACGAAGCAATGTTTAACTCACAAGGGTGTAAAAGAGCTTTCAATGAATTAAACAATTGTGGAGGCTTTACTGCAATTTCATGCCTACAATGTATAGAACATAAGAGGCAATGCAAATATGCAATTGCATAAACAAAAACAATTACTGTTGTTTGTCTCATCAAATCAATTTGGCAAGTCATTATAAAAAGAGAAGTACTATATAGTAATGTTTGAACAGTTTATAAAACCTCTATTCAGATGATTGGCTCAGCCCTCGGCTCTTATGGCTGTGCTTGTCGTTGTGGGGAGGTGATTGGGTGCGGGAGCTGTGTTCATAAGCATGCAGGTCACTGATTGGCTCCTCTTTGACTCGGACCACAGACTGAGTGCCCTCCGCCTGGTCCTTCATGTCCTTTCGGAGCTGGAGGCTGCCCTTCTGCAGCATGTAATAGAGGATGGGGTTAGAGCGAGACAGTCGGGGGGAATCAGGGTTAGAGTCACAGTCCTCCTCCTCCTTCTCTGGACCACTCCAGCGGCTTGGGCTCTCAGGCTCCTTTTTAACCAGAGTAGGTGTGTCCCGTTTTTGAGAGATGGGCCATGGGGCCGGTTGGCGCCCCCACTGGGTACGACTGGGTCCATCAGCAACGGGTGGGGTGGACAGAGCTCTGAGATGTCCTGGTGGCCCAGAGCTGAGGGGTCCATGTGGGTGCCAGCTGGGCAGGTTCAGGAAGTTGTGATTGTGAGCAGGCTGACAATGAATGCTGCCATTAGCTTTACCATTGGCCTGCAGCACAGAAGGGCTGGGAGCTCCTCTGGACTGTTGAGACAACTCTTTCAGGCAGTTGTCAGATAAGAGCAGCTGCTTGAGCACATTGAAGCCCCGGCTCTCTTTGCTCAGAGTCTCATTAGGAGTTCTTCTTTGTGGAGCTTCGTCTGCTTTTGGACTCCTCCGCTGGTCCAACTCCTCCTGAACACCAGGAGAAGCAAAAGCCAGGCTGCAATGTTCTACTGCACTGGGAGAGTTGCCATTGTTCAAAGTGTCAGTCAGTTCGGAGCAAAGACGCCTCTTTTTGGGACTGGGGCTCTGATAGTCCCTCTGCTCCTCTTTCACCTGTCTGAGCTGAGGCTCCACCTGCACAGCAGCACTAGTATAGTAAGTGGCAGTCTGTTGTTTCAGCAGCTGGCTGAGAAGGCCATATTTTGCTATGACCTCTGCAGGCCGGGGCTCTGTTTTTAGGTCTGGCTGATAGTCAGACAGAGAGCTATTCTTCTCATAACTTAGTCTTTTCCTGCTACTCAGTTCATCAGATGTGCCAGACAGCTGCACCTTCTCTTCTAAGTTCTCTGTTTTGACCTTTACATCTAAAGCAGGTCCATTGGAGCTGTCACAGATGATGGAGGCACTAGGACTCTTGTCATTATGGCCCCCTGACACCTCAACGCTCCTACGACCACTCACAGAAGGCCTGTCTTTGCGGCTAGGTGTGGAGGCAGCAGAACTGTTCCCAAGGAGCAGCTGCAATACTGTGCGCCGCTCCAAAAGGTTTTCAATCTGGGAAGAAGGGGGAGTGGGCTCTTTGCGGCTAAAGGGTGTGGAGCTGCCAGAGGGTCCTTCTGACAAAGGTGTAGTAGTGGTCCGGTGTACTGGGGCATTGAGTCTTTCTAAAAGTGCAAGGGGTCTGTTATCGAGCTCTGGATTTAGTGGTTTAGCAGGAGGGATGGGGGGAGAAGATGTGCCACACTGAGCCAAATTCTGCAAGAGTTTACTGGCACTAAAGCCGGGCTCAGAGGACTTCTCTACAGGAAATGTTTTGGATTTGCAAAGATCTAATGGACTGGACTGGACATGAGGTGAAGGGTAGGAATACGGGGAAAGGGCACCGCTTTGTTCTCGACTCAGTGGGTAAAGGGGATGAGCAGGAGGGCCTGGCCGATTGGGCGGACTATTTGTACCATTTTCATCCCAGGAAACCAGACCTTTTGACTGACTACGAGACATTGTGGCCATAGTAATATCAAGAGGTAAATCCTCATTACTAACCCCTTTGTTTGCTATCTCATTATTTCTGCGCTCAAGAAGGAGCTGCATAAGGGTGAGTTTAGGGTGGGATTTGAGGTCAGGGCTCATTTCAGGCTCTTTATTCCTAGAGAGCACTGAACTGGTAGGTTCTGGTTTCCACTTGTTTATTAAGGACTCAGTGAGTTTGTCAAGGGAGGAGGTAGAGAAAGACAAGGATGAAGAAGTATTAACAGTGGCAATAGCAGCGGATGTTGGAGAAAGAGCTGTGGAGGACTGAGCAGAGGGTTGAGGTGAGAAAGCAGCTGGAGCAGAGGGGAGCACAGAGGAGGGAGGGGTGTGGGAGCTGGACAGAGGGTTAGTTTTGGGGCTTGTGTCACGGACGCTTATGCGACTTCTCATTGAGAGGTCAATAGGAGAACAGCTCGAGTAGGAACTCTCAGCATCACTGCTGTCTTTAGCCAGGCTACGCTCCTGTGTGGAACACTCACTGTCAGATGTCACAGAGGAAGGGCCACTGGGGGGTAGAACACCACAAGGGTCCTCCAGGTGCCCATTTTTTGTCAGTTGCTTCTGATTGTTGTGATTATTCAGAAGCAGCAGTAGTAAGCTGCTACATGTCTGTGGAGGGCGGGTGGGGCGGGAGTCAAAGCCCCTCTTCTCCCTTGGTGTATGGCTGTAACTTTGAGAGTGAGTGGGCGGGGAGCTTTGGCTATGACTGCGAAGCAGAGAGGGGCTCTGTGGACTCGACAGGCCTGATCGAGGGAGTGTTGTTGTTGATGTCGACATACTGTTTAAGGTTGTTAAGGAGCTTAATGTGTCTGAGGCTCCAGGCAGAGTGCCCCCCACACTAGGTGGTCTTTTGTCAGGACCATGCTGCTGGTTTGCCATAGCTGCCAGGCGTTCACTGGCAGACCTTCCAGAGAGTTGGGCTTTGAGGGCATGCTCTCTGGAGTACTGCTGGAGATGGGCCTCACTGGATAATAAAAGAGCCAGCTGACTACAGGCCACACTGGGCTTTGGGGAAGGTGCGGGACTGGAGCGGATTTTCACCATGTTGGCCACAGCCTTCAGTCGCTCGGCACAGGACTCTGAGGGGGGTGTGGCACTGTGTGCAGAGCGCGGGGACTCTGGGGGGCGGTCTTGGCTGTGCCCTCTGCGACTGTAAGGCGTGTTGCTATGATTTTGCAGTTTGTTTTTTCTCATAAGACCTTTCAAGCGGCTCGAAGCTGTACCATACACAGGGAGTGGCTCCTTTTCTGCAGGGGCCTTAGGGGAAGGAGAGGTTTCCCCCGGGGGTTTAGTAGAGTTCTGGGACATAGCTACACTCTGTAGACGTGAGCTGAAGGACTGCAGCAAGGAGGCTAACAGGGTGCTTTCACCGGCATGAGGGGACCCCTCCAGACCTCCATTTTGTATGGCCCCTCCTTGACCGTTCATTTCAACTGAGGGCGAGCTTATCCGCTGGCTTGCTGAATCATTCCAGGCCCCAGAGCGCAGTAGGCGGGCCTTCTTTAGGTGCTGTGAAGCACCCAGGGAGGGCCCATTGGTTCCAGCGGCTGGAGCAGTGGGTCCATGTGTAGGCGGTCTGCCCCCTTTATCCACCTGCTGCTGGTTGCTATGGGCAGCCTCAGACCTCCCGCCTACCGTGGCCCCAGGCCCGGCCACCACTGGATGCATCAGTAAACCTTCCAGATAAGTTAGAACAGCTGAATCCTTGTGTGTCTCAGGGCCAGGCTCCTCCCCATGAGTCATGTTCAATACTAGGATCCCCTCGTATAGTTCAGTACTGTGAGCGGAAAACAATGTCCACTAGGTCATTTGGGTGACAGAGGTACGTCCCAAATATCAAAAAGAGCGTTTGCTGGGGTTAAACAGCTCAGATTAGATCCTGTGAAGTGGGCCAGTCAGCTCTATGTTGAAACAGCCTTTGTAGGTGAAGGCGGTCTGCTGCAGGTGGGCCTCCCAGGCATTGTTGTATGTCGTTAAACACAGCACGCTCCCAAAAGGCCCAGCCCCAGGCCTAAGAGAGGAGCTGGAGTGGAGAAACCAGGATGTAGATGTTTGGGATGTCTGTCCAAGGCTCGGCTGTGGTTCTGCCAATGGCGCCTTTCAGCTTTGCAGACCTCTCATTTGGGACCTGTGGGAGTGAGCGATAGGCAGAGAAGAGGGAGGGAGAGGTGGATGGAATGGAGAGAGAGAAGAGAAAGTGTGTGAGAAGCTGGGATTTGCACAGCACTATATCACATTCATTTCAGCACCTTGTCTGCCATCTCTGTTACTTAGCAACATTTCAGATTGACTGCACACGGCTCCTTCTCCTCAGCACTCTCCCCTCTCAGCCACCCAGCCGACGACAAATGTAGATTAGAACTGATTGGATCCAAATTGAAAATTCAAGCCCACTACCTTGAAAACATTCAGGTCTTGAGCTATAAGCCCCTCACAGCGATGTCTTTCAAAAGTGAAGGGTCTTATGAGAGCTGTGAATAATTTCTTATGCAGCTTGTCATTTCAGTGGATTATCCCCCCTACCAACACCACCCCCTGCTCCTTATGCACTTGAGATGCAACCTTCAGTATGTATGAAGACGAAGCCTCCCACCCAGTCCCCCACATGTATCTGAACAGGCATTGAAGCATGACTATAATAACTAGTGGCTATTATTACACAGGTTGTATAATATAAACCTATTCTTTTTTTGGATATGAACATACACATTCTTTTTAGAAAAACCTGAAACAATTTGCTGCCTTTGCTTGTTGAACACACTTCCAGCTGCTCATCTCCCAGCAGGTTTAAATGAATCATTTCAAACCTGTTGTATGTAAAAGAACAAAGTGGTTTAATAGACAGCTTTTAAAAGGCAGAGGAATAAACGCAAAAACATCAAAATAGATATCCCCACACTGAATCTTATGTGCATTTTGAAGCTGGGGGAGGACAGAGTGAGAATCTGTTGCACCTGTCACAGCCCACCCCTGTCAGGGCAGAGTCCCTGACACTGGGGTGACCAAGGTGCCAGTTGCCATGACAGTGTCAGTGGTGCTGCCCTGAGCGACCTCTGCTGTGAACCCTGTCAGCGTGGTTTCTGTGGATACAGGACACCGCAGACAGCCCTGGCCGTCTCATAAAGGTTAATTAATACAGAGTTTCCACCTCGCTTCAGCTGCTGTCCGTGTCCTTTCCTGGTGCTGCTCTCACCTTCGGTGTCCACTGAGTGGACCAACATCGCAGGTCACACAACAGGACACTGGACAGCAGTCCTTGATAATGATGAAAGGCTAGGGCAACCCACGCAGTTGCTAGTTTAAATACTTTGAGATAGAGCTGCAGTGAAGCCAGAAAAAGCTGCCTCTTAATCAGGCAGAAATCCAACCTTGTGGTCCAAGTCCACGGGCTGGCTTGACAGTAAGGGCAGTGAGGTGCCACTTTAATGCCACCAGGAAAATGAGCAGGGATTAGAACTCGACTCAACCTTATCTGAGCACAATTATGTCTACTGGGCTGCAGGAAAACAATCAGGTCTTCTTTGTTAGCGCCTCTTCAAAGTCAGTACTACAGACTGAGCAAATGTTTTCAAATGTGAAACATGGCATTGCACACAAAAACTTCACTTAGATTGGCTCATCAGTGTCAATTACCTTTTGAAGGCCACCTTAAACTGTTGACCTACATCTGACAACAACAAAAGCCAACCTGGTCACACTGGGCCATCTGACGTCTGCTGTCATGCTAATCTTAGATGCTCAGGATTAGGGCTATTTTCCCGCCAGTAAGCTTAGTGCAATTATAATAGAAGGCCCTGTAACACTGTGTTTGATCAGCATGGTAAACATGCACATATGTTTACCTTCAACACAGCCTGGAAACCGTAACTGATGTGGCTTGATACAGCCCCCAAGATAGAGCCAGAAAATATAAATGGAAAAAGAAAGACTGACACGGTTTCAACATGGAAAATGCTGTTAATCTCTTTACTGCTGGCAGTGAACCTTTGGAATTACAGTTGACCTTGTCTGTGTTTTTGCCCAAAGAAACTTCAATAGAGCAGACAAGGCTGCACAGGGACACTGCACTGAATTCATTTATATACAGCACAGCTACTGCATACTCCATCTCACATAAACTACAAATAACTCTTTCAACAAAGTGGGGACCTTCAGGCTCTTGAGAGACATGTAACAACACAGCATGTATCTCAAAGCCCTGGCACAGTGCAAGGGCAAGAAGAAATCTGTTCTTTTCAGCGACAGTGCTCTGTTAACAAATAAATGACCTTAATATAGGAAAAGCTGTCCTCTATAGAGAGCCCCTAAAGCACTGGGCCCTCCTCCCTTCCTTTCTCACTATGTGTGATCTGTGCATTACTATTACATTATCTTCCCTGGTGTATACATTGAAAATGACCTTACACATCTGTTAACATGTCATCTCATTGGTGGTGGCACCCAAAAAGCCTGACCTCCACCCCATCCCCCACTGTGGGACACCAGAGGGCCAATGAGCAGCTCCACACTTTCTGTGGTGATTATCCATTATCCTTGACAATGTCAGCCAATGACAGAGCAGGCACAATCCTAACGTGATTTTTACCTCTACAGTGGGCCGTACACATGTGAGGATGTGAGAGGGAGGCCAAGTGACAGGAGAAGGGGAGAGCTTCATCATCCCCTGGCCGCTCCACTCTTCATTTATTACTGTCTGTCTTGCTCTTCTTGTGCTTAAAGACGGGAACAGGAAAGGTCACTGCTCTCTCAGCCACTTTCTGAGATATGAGGCATTACCACAGAGTGACATACAACTGTGCCAATGCAGATGTCATGGATTAGATTTGGACAAGTGACCTTCTCTGGCTCACCAACCTTCAGATTACACACACTATCACCCGCACAGACATTCTCACCAAGCACAGCACTGCTCCCGCTTTATCTATTGAGTTCATAATGACCTTCATTGTCAGGCATTTAAGCCATTTAAAATGTATGAGACCAAACAAAAGAATTAAGGGGGCAGAGCCATAGGAGTGCCAGTTAAAGTCAAGGTCATTCATGCCGCCAAGGCTTTTCCAGTTGATGCAACAGCTGGTGTCCATGCAAAGCTCTGGGCGTTAATAAAAAGTGACAATGCTGCCCAAGTGGTGTGTATTACTAATGTCTGACACCAGCCTGGCAGATGCGTTCTCCGTGCATTTAAGAGGAGTCAAGGTTAAAGGAATTTAAAGGAGAGGCGATGCCTAAACACTATTATATCATGTAATCTGCAGCACACACAATGGGGGAGCTCACTTACACATGCGCCATGACCGCTATTTGTAAATTCAATATGGCCTGACATGATTAAATAAGACAAAACATAAGCTACCTGACCAAAAGCACTCGTTCCAACTCCTCCACCAGTGCCTGAGTGCACCTGAGGAAAGGTGTATTAAAGCTCTTGTTCACCTTGAAAGTGGTAAACAACATGAACAACATGCTATTGAACAGCGGGAGAGCTCCAACAAGAAATTGTTTTTGTAGATAAGTCAATCAGGACAAACTAACACTGAAATGCAAGCCACAGACACAAGCAGATCCACACAAAGAACTAGGGCACTCTGACCCACTTCTTAGGATGCACTGACCAAACAAGTCATGCATAGAGTGCACGCCCCCATGTGCTCCAACACAGAGCTGTGCATGGAGCTCACATAAAGGAAATGCGATCCACCTCTGCTATAGTCAGGCCTCTAGTGCTAATCCACTGAGACAAACCACCCTGCTCAGAGCACTTGAATACGAGGAATAATGTGCATCAAATGAGATGGGACTGGAGCTATAAAGTCCTTGGCCTGCATCTGCCGTGAGATGGCCAACATGGGGGCAGATTTTAACAGGCTTCATCAGTACAGAGAGTTCTCAGAGTGGAGAGAGAGAGAGCATACTCTGATGAGTCATCGGAGCAGTCCAGGCGCAGCTGACTGGTGAAGAGTCTATGTGAGTTGATGATTCTGCCTCCGTACTGTAACTTACATACTTAGACTGCATGGATGTGCTTACAAAAACTGCGTGTGGCCATAGTAAATATTTGTGTGCCTTTTCAAAGACCCACCCAAGGGCCATTTCCTGAGCGACCGAGAATTAGTGCTCCAATTAAACACACACACATTCCTTCTTAATGAGCCGTGGCCACTATCAATCTATACCTGATTCATTTCTATTGGGCTCTGAGGTAATCTTCTAACATCGCCTGTCCAAAATGGTCCTCATTTCCCCTGCCGAAACAACACACAGTTTCCATTTGTAAACACAGAGCTGGAAATAGGAACAGCTGATTGCCCACGGTAAGGGCCAAAAGGCAGAGCAAAGCTTTTGAAGCAGACTGCAGCGGCGAAGTCTGAGGGGAACGGGCTGCTATGCAATCGAGATCAAATGTCCCACTGTCAGGCTGCCCCAAAAACCGGATAAAACCAGCTAAAAACCCTGGCCTTTAATGAATCATTTCCATAATATCCTTGGCATCAGTCCCGAGAAGGCCATTGCAATGAGTCAGCAAGATGTCTGACTTTATTGGGTTAAAAGAGTCCAGTTTTTTTTTTTTTTTTTACAGTGAGTAATTTAAAATGGTTTAGAATAAAATTGTAAGTGACAGAGAGTATAGAAGACAGACATATCATGCATCCACTATTGCTCATATGCATATTTACTTTGCCATGGATTTGAAAGGGTCTTACAATTGTCAATACAGCATAACATGCTCAAGAAGAAGCAAATTATGGACTACTCAGATTTTACTGCATGCAAGCACAGGAACATGCATAAGCACAACTAGGAAACTACATTCACTCAGAGAACCAGCGCATGTCAATGGCACACATAGACATCGCTAAGAGAGGTATTCAACTGGACCTGGCAAAATACATTTCACAACTTTCCCATTTCACAATCTTTCTAAACTTTAATTACTAATCACTTAACTATAGGAATTACAGGAACAAAGTTTTAGCACTAATGTAAACATAGTGAAAGTACCTTTTGTGCTGGCTCTCAGCCCAAAGAATTGTATTGATTCTGCCAGGGCAGATAATAAATGTAACGGCATTATGATTACCAACGTTTCTCCATCCATCTCTGGTTCACCTGAGTCCGAACACAATTTAAAGTTGCCCCATTAAAAGGTACCTGCTACATCTCTTAGATACATTTAACCCAATAAAGTATAAAACAATTATGTGTAACCTTTTCTGGGAAAATCTCCCGAGCCACACCAATCCAGTTGGCACAGCAGCCGAGCTGAACGCATGCCAGCGAACAGGAGACTTCAATAAGATTAGCCGTACACCTGATGTCCAGCCCTGCACTTGTGGAGCAAAAGGTGGTGCAACCTACAATCACAGCTACAGCAGAGTTCTCACTGTCAAACTGGTTAGGGGTTAGAATGCTGTTAATACACAATTGTGACCTACTTATAGGGTAAAGCAGACACCTGTAAAACAGGAAGTCACTCAGTGAGTCAACAACCCAAACTAAACACAGATTCTAAAAATGCCACAAAGGATTATTCTCATAAAAATGTGTCAAACACCAGTGTCTGTAAAACAAGTCACTTTTGTCTAGTACGGCGTCTGTTGTCATCGCACAACTTGGAGAAAACCCAAGAGTCCCTTTGAAGCAAAGCTGCACTGAAAGTAACCAATTATTATTAGACCGGAATACTCGGGACAATTACACAAGAGATTATCAGGAAATATTCACCATTGTACCCACTGGGCAAAGTGTTTCATGCAACAGTCAACATCCAAAATCTCAGATTTCTGTTTTTTATCAGACGTGTCCTAAATAGAACACTAACAAATAGGGCTCAGTCATTTTTGGCATAAAAAGAGAGAGGAGGCAGCATGTAATTACTAGTGTAGTATCTATTTTAAAATGTAAATGGAAAAGAGTAGCTAGTGGGCGGATATGCAGTACATACTTTAGAGAGGATTTCCTATACCACCTGCCAGACAGGCACATTGTCCGGGTTTGTTTAATGTTTTTTGTGGTCACTGAATACATTTTTCAATCTATTATTTTACTATTCATACCACAAGCACAGCTATTGATAATGGCCTATTCCACTTGATGTACAGTTTGACCTGGCCTTAATGGCTGAATAATATTCTAGCAATATTAGTAGTATTATGTCTAAGTCATTGTGGTTGTTAATCCTGGTTGTCATCAGTCAAAGTGCTGCTCTTTATTCCCACACAGAGGTTAATTGCCGTAATTGCCTTCACTTGTCAGCTCAGGTACACAACCCCTTAATCAGTGCTGAAGGACAATATGAGGAATTTGATAATCACGCCTAACGGTCCTTAATTGCAAACTAGGTAACAAAAACGATCCCGGTAGTTTTCCTTTTTGGCCGCGGATTGATCTTAGTTGCGGCCGACTGTAACCACACTAATTGTCATCCCCCTTGCAGACGAGCATAGGGCCAAGGCTCCCAGGAAATGAGCCTGTCTTCCCCAGCCAGGCATTGACTATTAAATCACACGGAAAGCGATAGACAAGGCCAGCGCCCAATTGCAACAACCTATTACTTCTCTGTAATGAAGGTGATCGTGTGGAGTGAGGGAAGTGTCCAGAGGTAAAGACTGGGCCTGTCACGATAACAGATTTTAAAGTACGATATATTGCTGAAGTTAATATAAATGATAATACTGAAACTAATTTATGTCACTGACACAAAAACTCAAAAGCATTTAAACCACAAAAATACTCAAAATCTACAATATTGTTTAAAAATCATTAGCTGCAACAAATAAATATCTGAAAAAATACTTCAGTACTTAGTTTGCAACTGTTATTAATTCAACCTTCTATCACTCAAATCTCATCATATAGCCAAAAAATAACCACAAATTTCCCGTAGTACAAAAATATATTGCTCCAGCTTTCAAATATTGAACGATAAGTCGATATAGTATTTATAGTAACAGGCCTAGTAAACACACTCAAAAAGTTAAAGTTGGAGATGTTCTGCTGTAGCACTAGCATGGGGAGAGACTGAGAGTAGACACACACCGCACTTTGGTCCCTTGTCATCCTTGGCTATGGAGGCTGATACAGGTAAAGTGCAGTAATCAATTTGCTCTACTGGCAGGAGCACTCCCTTAGAATACTAATAAGCCCCCACCTCCATCCTCTACACACTTCCTGGCCAGGTCTCCCTCTCCTCTCCTCCTCCTCCCCTTCTGCTTTTCTCCTTTGGCGTTCACCTTTCTCATGACTTGACACCCCCCCAGTGCCCCAGACCTGACCAAATGCTAAAGGAGGGCGGGCTGTCTTCTGCACAGATAACTGCTGCCACTAATCAAGCCTACGTGCACCGGGCCGTGGGATTAAAAGAGCTTGCACAGCTTGACTCAGGCACTGAATGGTTGTTGGCACACGCACACACACACACACGCACGCACACACACATTTGAGGTCAAAATAAAAAACCTATAGGGTGGCCTGCTGTGTCTCATTCCAGAAAGGTAGACACACATAAAAACTCTGAAGCCACAGACAAGCAAACACTACAACAAGGTCAACTTAAAAGCTAATGTTAGGTGAACATTCTCGGGCTATAAAAGAACACACACGCAAGAAGATTACATCTAAATTTACTCCGTCAGTCAGAACAGCACAGAGCCACCTCCACTTCTATCTCTCAGAACACATGTCACGCAGGAGCCGAGCGTTCAGCATCCAGAGCGAAAAAAGGAGTCAACAGTGAATTGACAAGACCTTAATTCTTGTTCGTTTTTCATTTGCGGAGACGGCTTAAGGGGGGTCTGTGCGGCGTATCAAACACAGTGGAGTTGCCTGGGGGCTGTACTGACGCGTCCTACTCACTGTAACGCTGCATGTTATATACAGCAGAGCGCCAGGGAGACCACGCCACCCTATGCATCAGCAGGGATATTTCATTATGTACATAACGAGTGCCATTAATCGCTCTTAACAAGGGGACAGAGCCTCACCTTGGCAGTCTCACATGCACAGCGGGAAGGTTGAGGGGGCGGGGGCGTGGAAATATCTATAGTGAACACCAGAAATTAAAATTCAACACACTCAAGGATCCGCCAGCGCTGTCGCCTCCCGCCTCCTCTTCCTCTTTGACCGACCACATCGAGGCGGCCTAGGGGTATGTGCGCAGATGGAGGCGAGCCAGCAGTCATATAGAGGAAGATAGACACATAAAAAGTAAGGGGAGAGAGGGCAGAGAGGGGTAAATATATAAATAAATAAGGGAAAATGCCGCAGTGGTGGCAGCCAGCGGGGGTTTGTGCCCTTGACACACTGACACGGGCTATAGAGGGAAGAGAGGGGAGGGGGCGCTGTCATGTGGCACTTGTCATTCGCCTGATCACCCGCCCGTCCACCCGGTCACTGGTCCGCCTGGCCACCTGCCGCCCCCCCCCACGCCCTCCTTTTATTTACCACCGCACCTCAGTACCACCTCAGCACCACCCCATGACCTCATCCTCCCGTGACCTGCGCTGTTCCGCCCCTCCTCTGGCACCGATGCCCGACTATGCCCTGCCTCTATCTCTCTCCGCATTCCCGCCCCACCCCTCAGCGTCTCCCCTCCCCCTCCCACCGCGGTGCAGCAAGGTCAGGCGGGTCACCGTGTCCTCATCTGTAATCCGCTGCCATTCGTCAGCAGCAGCAGCGAGCCCCGGCCCGGGCTGGAGGAGAGGAGAGACAGGGAGGAGAGGGAGGCAGGCGTGCGGACGAGGGGAGAATGCCCAATTAGGCAGCTGTCACACACACACACACACAGAAACTCACACACACACAGACACAGACACAAAGACACACACAGAGGCACATACAGATACATACACACACACAGAGACACAGCAACACGCACAGAGACACACACAGAGACACACACCGACAGAGCAGAGCGGGCTGGAGGAAGAGAGGGAGGGTGAGAGGATGCAGAATCAGCCTACTGTCCACAGACTGTATATAGGGGTGGGACGTGCATGAGGGGGCATATGAACCCTTTCAGCTGGAAGTGTTTTCATGATGGGGGAAAGAGGAGAAAAATAAAACTTTCTATGGCAGCATAACTCAATACAACTGCAATACAAGGAAATAGATCCACCTACAACAATAACTATGGGTAACCAAACTCAACCACAACTGAGAAGTTATTAATTCACAAAAAGCACATTTTGAAGTGATTATATTATTTATAGCTAAACAAATGGTGAGTCAACCCTTTGTTCAAGTAATTATTTGTCACTGATAATACAAAATCCAGACAACTTACTATATTAGACAAGGAAAGAGGCAAAGTTAAAAGGTGCACTGCGTAACATTTCAAGGGGAGGGTTTGCAACCTGCTTGTCTCCCCTGAAAATGCCTTGTCTGGAATGTTCCATAGTTCAGATCTGGGGAGAGTGGCCCTTCTTCACAAAAGGTATTATTGTATTTTTGAGCAATAGAAACACCTCTAATTAATAAGTGCTATACGGATATTTTTCATACCATGGCACATTTTAGGCAAAGCAATAACATCTCCATGAAGACAAGTACATAGCGGATCCTCAGAAAAGTTGTGCAATGCACCTTAAACGTCTTTGTTGGAAAATGAAGACCATATTGAGTATTTTGCTGAGCGCTCCTTTCCACATCAGACAAACATAACAGATTCAAACCAAACCCCAAACTGTCCTCAAGACTTTGACAGACACGAGCAGCGGATCACAGACTGGACACATTCTTTACTGCCCCGGACGAGCAGCAGATATCAAATGGGTGACAAATATCCTATAATTGGATCATTCATCACCGGCAAACACATCTGTTTTGAGTAATGGGAAAACTAATCAGCAAAAATGATACAGAGAAGACTCCACGCCAGGGACTGAGAAGATTTATGCTAGGACGATCCGAGACTCCAGCCTGTATGTATTGATTGTTTAGTCTAAATGCTCCGCCGTTTAATCAAAAAGGAAGAGTTCAAAATGGTGTTTATGCCAGGCTAGTGGGATCCAATGTCCTAGAGTGATACAAAATGACACAATTTTTCCTTCCCCAAGTCTTTTCCAAAAATGTCAAAGGTTATTGGGGTTTAGTGGGGCTTCAAATCCAGCTTTGAGTGGTTGGGTGTTCGGAAGGATTGCGTCAGTGGTGCGAGGGACACTTATCCGGTAAATCCTGTCTGAGAGGAGAGTGCAGTTCATACTGGGCTACATGTCATACGCTATGGATACATATGTTCTTGTACAGCCCAAGGGAGGCTCTCACGTAACTGCAGGTGTCTGGGTTAAATTACGATATCCTCCCCACCATGTGCACAGAATATAGGGGGAAAGACAAGCCTGAGCGCATATAGTGTCCACTGTTACACTTCTATTGTTGCACACTGGAATCCCTTTAAGCAACACTAAGCCAGGTGGATGGATTACTGTACATTACTGTATGAGCCTCGTTATAAAATATGCTGTCTGAGAGGTGAGGCCAAAAAAGATTAAGACTTAACCCTTTTCATATATCACCCACTATCATTGCAACAAGAACAGGTAAGGTATATTTTTCTCACAGTGGAGCAATTTGATAGCCTGAACTTTTAACTTTGCACAACCCATATTTATATTATATTACATAAAGTCTGTATTTGTATTTGTTTGTATTTGTATTTGTAAAATGTTCAATGTTCAGTGGCACCAACAAATAAACTATGCTCCCTTTCTTTGGGTGGCTTTGAGTCTGAACTTTTTTTTTTTCTGCTGTGAAGATTGACAGCTCTTCACAAAATCATAATTAAGAGCAGCGTTCGACTTTGTTAGAACTGGTTTAGTATAAATTATTATGAATTAAATAGTTTATTCTAATATGTGAAGCATTTTCAAATAGCATATAAATACACCAGCTGTTGATTACTGTATCCTTCAAATACACACAGTTTAAATAAATGCCAAGATAATGAGTCGCATTAAAAACTACAACAATGCTACACTAAACAAAATAGTAATATGTGTCACTTCTCCTTATATATCTGTATCCATGTGGCCCCACCCTTCTAAAAGATTGTTATTCTAATGAGTCAGTGGTTTTTGGCTCGCGCTCGCCTTCTTCTTGCCGTGCTGAAAGTACCTAAAGTGCACCCAAAGTCTGCTGATTGTAATCTGTGATGTCATATTGATGCATAGCCTGAAGCTACTCCATTAGCGGCCCACAAGACTGACTTTGGACTCAAACAATGTCTGCTTGTACTTTTACATCTAGGAGGAAATTTAGATGATAGGAGAGCTATTAGTTCTGTTCCAGAAAACACAGCCTTATCGGCGTCCAAAATCCCGGGTACGTTCACCTTGTAGCACTTTTACAATTCACTGTAAGGAGTCAATGATGTAAAATGGTGTAAAAAGCATAGACAAGGACTATTTCAGCACTCAAGAGAGGGATCATAAAACTTTCTTGCTAGCCCTAAAACAAAAACGCATAAAATATTCATCTCACCATAATAATAAATGCACCACTTAGTAAGAAGGTCAAAGTTGAGGGTTACAGAACAGAGCAGGTGTTTCTTCAAGTCCATTCCCAGTAGGGCTGCACGATATACTGCAGTTTGAGTTAGCAAAATTTCAAATCACAAAGGCAGCAATTATTAAGATAACAGAAAAATAGAAAAAATACTTTAGTTTAGAACTCTACAAACATGTTCTGAAATGAATAAACATTCATATTTAGTCATATTTCGGTCTTCTCTCAAATGTTAATGATCCTGGTGTTGTTTGCAATGTGCACTGAACAGAATCCTTCTTAAACGCAAGATCTCTCTACAAACTAGTCCTGAAAGGTGACTCTTCTATTAGTTTGATTTTCAGTTTTTGGTCAGTTCTCCTGTACTCGTGGCAAATGTGAACTTTGAACAGAATGCTATTATTAAAACAAAGCTCATTCTAAAATTGCAATTGCAATGCTTGTAAAAAAAAAAAAAAAATCATAATTTAATATTTTCCCCAAATCATTCCACCCTAATCGCAATAGCTGGATTTCAAATTACATCGTAATATTTTATAGACCTATATTATTTAATACAGATGAAGGTCAGCTAAAATTAATATAGTTGGAATGTAAATTTTTATTGTAATACAGCGAGTTCTTGGGTCTAGTCACTAATAAAAATGATCAGGTTCAACATTTGTGCATTTATGTTTTGTATATTTCATGACAAAGTACTATGTAATCTATAGAGGAAACGTATCTGACATAATCACATTCTAGCATCTAAAAACACCAGTTACATATTTTTTCTAACCTTGTCCAGCGATGTCTCTCAGTCAATCTTGATGAGCATTGCCGTGTGTGAAAAGACATTTGTCCTCGCTATGCAACCACAACGAAACAGGGAGTGCAAGATGACACCCGATTGACCAATGGACATAACATGAGTACAGCGTCAACAAAAGTGAAACGGACAAGTGGGCCCGTGTCTAGTGTACACACAGAACTCCAGTGCGCGCTCTGAGGGAAGCAGGCTGACATTTACAGGCGCCACTTTAGCTCATGTATTTATTATATCACTTGACCTTTCGGTTTGATGAAACGGGCGGTCGTCACATCACTGCAAGGTAGTTAAAGCACGAGATAGTAAAGAACATTCAATTTATAGTCCCTTGTCTTACAGAGCCAGTGTACTGCTCATTAATGGTGAACTTTTAACAAGTCATTTCAGGTCTTGACTGCGCAGCACTGTGTCTTTAAAGGTACTCTCTGGAACTTTTTCAAATGGAGGGTGCAACTGTTTTCTCCATGGAGATTTAATTACATTGCCACATGTTATATTACATGCTCCACAGTGTGGCATTACACTACATGGAGACAAGCAGATGATCCCACCAGTTACAGGTCAGGTCTGTGGAGAGATGTTTTTAAAGATATTCTAAAGCATTAGAAATTAATAATTGAATAAATGTGTGTTAGATTTATGTTTAATACAATACAGTGGAACATTCCAGATAAAGCAGTAATCTCCATGGTGGCGGACCCCCCACTGGAGAGTTGTGTTTTATAATAGGATATTCTATGGTAGCTCCTTTAGACTTCACAAAGAACACATGAAGCAAATTATCTGAAAAAGAAAAATATCTTTGTGTCAATGTGTGACTAAAGTGTGAATATTGTTTAAGTTTGACTCAGCAGTAAAGTCGGTACACTGGATATCATAAGCTTGACAAGTCTCATCTTCTTACTGTAATGTATGGACATGAATAAATGCATGTATCCATTTAGTAAGTGGAGAGTAAAATGTGAACGAATGCAGAACTGTCTATTACAGCTGGCAGGAGCTACCTGCCGCCCCCGCCCTCCACACTCTATTTCTCTAAACTACACTGGTACAGTCTAGTGAAGACTGATTGGTGAAAAAGGTGACATTCACTGGAGCTGAAACCCCTTCAGCCCCAACCCTCAACTCAAGCACATTTGGAGGCAGCCATCGGTTCACTGTCCCTTTAAATAACTTTAAGACCTTTTTTCTCTTCTCTACCTCCCTCCCCAGAGCTTTATCACAGTGACTCCTCTCCTCTCTTCCATCGCTCCCTCTTTCACACACACAGTACAGCCTGTAGTGTATGTGTGGTTGGCAACTACAAAGCAGTTAGCCAAGCATCTCTTGGCTCTGTGTGTAGAGAATAAGACACTCTCATTACTGCCCTTATAAAGCTCTCGCCCTCACAAAATCCACTACACGAGCAGAATGTCACACAAGAAGTAGTGCGGTTACTCTTCACTAGTGCAACCCAACTCCGCATGTTTGTATGTACATGTGTGCGACAGCCTGCCCTCCCCTCACCCCCTTTCCTCCCCCCCTTCCTTTTCCTCTTTAATGTCACAGGACTAGCTCATATGACCTTGAGCACCAGCGTTGGCACGGCAATAGCTAGAGCTGCCTTGCCTGCGGGCGCCCTTGAACTGGATCTGCAAGACAAAAAAAAGCCTTCACGCGGCCTGATAGACATCTCAGCCCCCCACCGCCCCCGCATATCCTCTGCAACCCTCCCTCTCCTCCTCAGCTCTTTTATTCAATCGACGCCACTCCTTATCTGTTACCCTGGTGGGAAGAGATTTATCAGGATGCTGTATCTTTAACCTCTCTATCAGACTTGAGATACAAACAGAATTTCAAAATGTCTGACCGCGCTTGTGCCCATTTATTTTTAAACCTCCAGCACCACCTCCTCCTCCTCCCCCCTGTGCCATTTCAGGAAAGAGCTTCTTGGTAGGAGCACTACAGTCATGAGGAAGTGAAGTCCTCAGTAGAATACACCTGTGTGGAGATGGATCCACCGACAATACAGAGGTGGTGTTTATGAGCGAGGAAATACCAGACTGTTTTTCCTCCCTGATCTGCCCCGAGCTGCTGGCACACACTGACCTGTAGCTTCAAAACAAACATTAACAAAACCGCTTTCCAAGGATGAACACGGTCACAGCAGCCAATCAGATTCCAGGGCTGCGTGAGTGGGCGGGGCTTGAATGAGAAGTGTTTTGACAGGCTGATGGTGACCTGCTATGTCCCTGTTCAGACCTCTGTTTCTCCACAGTAAACACAGTCCACAGAGCAAAGTCTGCAGGCCGGTCCACTGTCCATGTGTGCATGTGTGTTAGTGCACAGTAACAGTACAGGGAGCGGTTATCTCAATACAAATATTATGCAGCACCCTCCCTTCTGCTAAACCAGGCCACTGAGGTTCAAGTAATACAGTCAATATTTGCATTTCCCTCTTAAAAGTGGTGTGCTCTGATACTGGTGAATAATGACGAAAGGGCCTTTCTTTTAGACTTAAATCTTACTCACTAACAAGACTAAGCAGTGTTGAAGAACGGAGTTCACATTCCCCCAACCATCAAATCAAATAACTTATTACCATTAAATATTGTGACATGTCCACATTAAAACATTACTACTGACAATAAACAAGGGATGTGCAATGAATCAACTTTTAACCGAGATCGCAATGAGTCATTTTTTAATTGTCAATGATTAGCTTGGGGTTTTAAGAGGTCAACAGCCAATTTTCTGTAAAAGCATGTGGAAATTCTGAATCATCAATAGAAGTAAAAAAAAAAGCTAACCTTATATACTGCACAACTAAATAAACACTAACTACAACTAAGTTGTTTAACGTTTTAATATAAGCAAATTAGAGCATGTAAGATGTGTGGTCGTACACTGCATCCTGTGGTGCATATATGCAGGGACAAGGACACCGGTCCCATTTAAGGGCCTGTCTGAGCTAAGAGCTCCGTAACTGCTCTTGGAGGTGCTCTGCCCGCAGCAGACAGTTTGGACGCAGAGTGGCCCAGCCCTCCCACGGCTTCCCTTCATGCCTGACCTTTCCAAACTGTAATGTTATCACATGTCATACGCCGGCCTGCTGGAAACCATCTGCTAAAGGCAGCGCTGTGGTGGCTCCCTGTCTCTGCATGAAGAAAGAAAGGAAAAGGAAAACATGCTGTTGGCTGGAGTGGTGCAGTACTGGTCTGGACTGGTCTGTGCCCAGCATGGGTCAGCTACACACACAGACAAGCAAAGACAGAGACACATAAAACCAGGCAGAGACAGAGAGACAGACAGAAGGACTGATATTCAATACAGATTGTGATACCACAATTTTAAATGGACTGTAATTTTCAACTAAAAACAGTGGTAACCACGTGGTCCTATCTACTACCTGGTAAAGCTACAGATCATTCTAAAACTGTTCAGGAAAGGTCAAATTTTGTGTTTATGTGTTTTTAGTACTGTTAGCTGTTCAATTGAGCATCTAGTTTCAATACTAGTTTTAGTTTCTGATTTACTATAGTAGCTGAGACACAAGGAGAAAGAGAGAAAGTTACACATCCATCAGAATCTGCACTACCGAGGGACACCAGCCACGAGCCACTCCTCAATTAACAGTGAGGGGCGTTGGCTACGAGACATCAAGTTCTGGGACTAAGAATAACATGAGCAGGTCTGCAGAGTGCCCAGTCCATGCACTATTGCCCCTGTCTGTGTGTGTATGTGTGTGTTTGTGTGTCTATGTGCTAACTAGAGCTAATCCAATCCCCCAACATGCTTAGCCTCACCTCAGGGTATTATGTTATGTTTGTTAGTCTGACACCTTGGCTAATAGGGCTGTTTCAACACTGAAACCAATATGATTATTATTAGCCTTTTCACCCCTATTATGAATGCTCAGAGTTTTTCCACAGAAGACATCCCTCACATCAAAAAGTCTGGTCAGATTGAAAGTATTAAACATTCATATGGCAACAGCAAGACCCTTCCCCCTATTTCACCCTTCTCTGTGGTACATTAAAACTATGTATTAGCGGAGAAGCAATGGGGAAAAAGGTCTCAGCTTCACTTAAATAAATATTGACAAAAAATTACAAAAATCACTATACAATAACGATATTCAGATGATATTTCAAAACCAACAGAGGTGTCTTTCAACATGTATGTGTAGAAATATCAGACAAATGTGAAATCACTTTTGGAGGATAAATTTACACATCATATCATCAAAAATTCTAATTATTTTCCATTTTTAATTTTTATCTGTTCTATTTGCAGCATTTTTATTATAAACAAGAAACCTGCTGTTCAAATGTTGCATTTCTTCAGGGTTCACCACAATTATTCATGAAGGAAATCCAAAACAAGTGTCTATTCTGATTTATCTACAGGCAAGGCAACAACAGCAAATGCAATACAAAACACTGGAATCCACTAATTTACTACATGTACAAGTGGAAGAAACTGAAAAAAGTAAGACAATGGATGATGGAGTACGTGACTGGTGATACAGTATACTATTCATATAAATAATTCAAATAAACTGAAGTTAAGTGAACAGACACATCAGAGCACCACAACTGGACAGAGCAGGCTGTATAGGTAGTGGAAAGTCAATTGTATTATTTTCAATGTATTAACAATTTGCTGTCGTTGGACTGCATCATATTGTATTTGGCAGAATCATTCTTTTTTGTCAGAACAGCTCCAAAATCACTCACTTCAGTAAAAATAACCTTAAGGACATTCAGTTCTGATACAGCAGAGCGCATGGACAGAAAGGGATAACTTCACATGTCTGGTTTTGGCACAGATGATATGCAAAGAGGTCATTGCAGCTGAATAAGCATCTGTATTGCTCATTTCTAAACCACAGTTGAACTTGGTACAGTAAATAACCTGACCTGAATAAAGTCGAGCAAATCTGGGAGAAAGCGCTCTATATTTAGAAAACAGCTCGCGTGTGTCAGAAAGAGAAATGTGAAAGGATCCTTTACTTAAAAGAGTGCATGGCTCAGGCTTTGAGCTTGTCAGGTCTGACTGCAGTAATCAAACGCTATTACCACAGACTGAGAGGGGAGAGCGGGACTTAAGGGAGGTGGTTGTGCGGTGACGGCTCAGAGCTGCTGCAGCCTTATATGTTCGCACAGGCTGGTGTTTTTGAAGTGTGGCACTGGGGAGTGAGGAGGGACCTCGCTGCTCAGCTTGGGGCGTATAATCTATGGTTCATTTGCAGCTTTTCTCCCCACTATGACAAGCCGTTTACAAGACGTAGCCTCTGCTGCTGACCCAGTTCTGAGTGGCTGCGTTTGGCGACAGGGCCCTGCCTTCCCATCAGGCCCTGCTCCAGTCTAACTGACGATAACACCGCCACCCTCTGCCGCCGTGAACTGTGGGAAAAAAATAGGTCACCCTGACCCACTTTTTATTTTTTTTCTCTTCCTCTCCCTAAGATCGTGTGAGGAGTTCTGCAGAGCGTGATGAAGGGAGACAGTACAAGAAACAAAGGAAGAAAAAAATCTGCATGGGCACATAATTTACTTGTAGCACTAAGGTATTGTATTTGAAACTTGTCTCCATTAGTACTCCACTGCTTACCCATAGACTTCTGGTTTTCCACAATAGACTTCACACATGTCATAGAAAAAATGTTTAGATTGAACTGAACATTGACAGTGAATATGTCCAAAATGCAACGTTTACAGAAATGCATTTGCCAAAATTATAGAGGAAAGTAAACAGAGAAGCTGCGTATCTGTGCCACTACAGCTCTGGTGCTACATGGTGAGTGAATGCCAATTTCAGTAGTTTGCATATTCAAATTTTTAATATTTTTTAATAATTTTTAAGAGTGTACCATTAAAAAACTGTAAAATGTGAAGGCTTCGTCTCATGCAACTGGAAGAACTGAAGACATACAGAATTACAGATGTTAGCACCAAGCGCAAATGTGTGAAAATGAAAGCGTAGTAAAGCCAAGTAGGTATGAGTAAAAAAAAAAAAAAAAAGTAGTATTTCAGTTACACCAAGCATTAGGATCATTGCAATAATATTGGAGTGTATTCGACTTCAGCTCCCTTCTCAATATATCTTTGCATGTTTGTTGCTGGGGTGGTGATCTTGACATGGACTCATTTCGTCTCAGCCATTACTTAGCGCGATCTTGACTCCAGAGCTCCCTCTTAACACTGCAGCCCTGTTTTCTTCAGTGCTTTTATCAGCTGTATGTTTGGCATAAATCCTCCCACGCCTTGATACAACAACTGCTCCCGAGGATACACACACAAACACACACACACACACACAGTAGCCCTCACCACTTCACTGTTTCATATCTGTGGCTTCCTCCCTGAATACTAAAAAGAGACCCCTAGCATTATTCAAACCGACTCCTGCTTTTTGTGGCCATTTAACACCGTCAGGAGGTATGACATGTCAAGCAGTGGGAGAAATGGGAGCGTGTGTAGGCTTGGAGAGATACTGGAGTACGAGCTGCCCTAATGCCTGCTAGCATGACACGAGGGGCGCTCTGTGTGTGGGTTAGCCTATGATGTATCAGATCACGCAGGGGAGGTTGGCATGCAAACCCTTACTTCAATTAAGCTGGTTCATACATCCTCCCAGTAATCCTGTCTATGCATTAACCACAGGCCCTATCCGCCGACACAATTCCCCAAAGAGCTGAATTTTCACAAAACACTTGGAAATATTTAACCGACATACACCTAAGCCTGTTGACTTCAATATATGATAGCTGGGACAGTATATTTTGGGGTTCATTATTCATCACGGGGACTTTTTCTTTGCAATAGTAGAGTCATTTTGATTTTGATATGAGCTGTAGAATACAAAACTCCTATAGCTAATTAGTTCAGTTCATTCTGCCATGTACTTGTTACAGCTCAGGACTTTAATAATACTATTTAAAAATAGTTTTACTGGGATTCTCCTGCTTTAGTCAGTCAGTCAGTGGCATAAAGTAGTCTCAATAGGCATCATTTTTTGCAGTATTTCTCTGTAGCAATATATCGTGCTTCAAAATGTGTTATCGTGACAGTCCTACATACACCTCAGATTACTGCTTTAAATATGATTAAATATTAATGCATTTGCCAAAAATCATCACTCTTCCCCCACTCGCGCCACAGCGTTGCTAAGCAACCTTTGTTTAGAGTAGTCTCAAGACATTTAGGCTAATTATTACCTTTTAAAAACACATTTTGCTCCAGTGTTCTAGCGTTTTAAATATAGAGGTAGTGAGCTACTCAACATTTGCACTGGCACTTAGGTCAATGCTCCTTGTCTGAAGTGGGCCTACTTTGTGACCATTAAGCTACTGAAAGTTTTAAAACTATACTTGAATTTCTAATACACTTAAATTGTGCGATTCAATCATAATAATGGAGGTTCCTGCTTAAATACTGGTGCACAAAGTAAACACTGCAATAATGTATATGAAAATTACTTGGGTTTCTTGTAATGGAAAATAATTATATAATACTTATTTCCATAATATTTATTTCATTTTTCCCCCAATATTAAACAGCCAACATCTGTTTAAATTCTGCGTATGACCAATGACAGCATCCCCAATACATATTTTAAGTCTGATGATCTTCCCAACAGCTTTTTTCAACATTTCAGATCTCAAGGCAAGATAAGTTTATTTGTATAGCACAATTCGTATACAAAGTAATTGAAAGTTCTTTACAGCATAAGAAAGACATTAAAATCAGAATACAAACAAATCAAAACATAAATAATCATAAAATTTACATTTAAAGAGAAGAGAGAAGAGTGAGGAATAAAAACCTATGAGTCATTTACTGTTTAGAGCCTGGATTTAAACATTGTCAAAGTATATTAGTATATAAGAATATTTTGCTTTACAATGTTAAACCTATAATCACACACATTAAAAAGCAAGAGCCTGAAAACTAGTCCTCCCTCACAAGTTGGTGGTACATTAGCAACCCCGTGTTACACACCGCTGGCAGATGCTCCCGACTAACATGTGTTTGCGTGTGGACTCATTTGCATCAGCCCCTGTTTGACACGGCGCTCTAGAAAAACCTGAGGAGGCCTGACCTGCTGCTAAACTCCAACCAGCCTGGTGCTAAGCCACGCTACGCTAACGGTGACCCAGTGCACACAAACATGCTTCTAGCTCGCTCCCCCTCTGCTCTACTTTCTACCTGAAAAGAGTAGTAAATATGATAGGAAGGAGGCTTGTATAAAATAAGGAGGTGGTTTATGGTGGAGACAGTGTTTCCCACAGTTTTACGTGAAGACTATGGCAGCACAAGAGGTCCACATTTAACTCATTTTGTTTAATACAATACTTTGAATGTCACTTATAAAAATGTTTACTTCTATATTTTAATGATAGAGTAACAAGAATAAAGTATATATATTTTTTACCGTTTTTGCTAGGCGGTTTTAGGGGATAAAAACTAAACTAGACTATGGGGGGAACTATAGTCTCCCCTAATATTGGGAAACACTGATGGAGAGATTACTTGCAACTGAACTGAAATCATAATTTGAATGGTTGCAATTAGAAAATCGTAAAGTGTGCCATTTTTTAAGTACCATAATTTCCTCCATGAATAACAAAATATCTGCTTTAATTTTGCATAAAAACTGCTAACCCTGTAGTTTAGATCTGTACAAACATGTCCTGAAAGATGATACCTTTGTTACTTTGTCAGTTCATATTTCAATCTTTTAGTCAATTCTTCTGGATGTGTTTAAAATGCGAACATTGAACAGAATCCAATTTAAAAATCACATTAAAGATGCACTGCGCAACCTTTTTGGTAGAGGGTTCGCTACCTACTTGTCTCCATGGAGATGTTATTGCTTATATATGACCATTCATTTAGCATTTATTCATTACAGGTGTTCTTATTCCTCAAAAATACAATAATTCCTTCTGTGAATGGGGCGACTCTCCACAGATCTGAATTGTAACATAATGTAGTGCTGTAACCTGCTTCTCTCTCGTGATAAATAGGTTTAATCTATACTGTGGAACATTCTAGGCAAAGCAATAACATTTCCATGAAGACAAGCAGGTGACCCACCCTCCACTAGAAATATTACGCAGTGCACCTTTAAATATTCTCTCCAAATTGTTCAGACCTCATTCTATAGTTTGCCCGCCCTCTGCTCCACTTTCTACCTGTGTTAAGAGTAATAATAAATATGATAGGATAGAAAATAGGCCTGTATAAAATAAGGAGGTGTTATAGGGTGTCAGGTCTCAGTGTGTGACTAGAGGGGGCTGGATTTAGGTCAGAAGCAACAAGGTCAGGGCAGCATGGAAAGGGAAGGTGGCTTAGAGCGAGAGAGGCCCTGGATAACGCACTGGTCTGGTGGAGCCTGTGCCAGCGCCAGTCACGTAAACACAGTTACACAAGGCTGCTAACCCAAGGAGCAGTGCGGGTAAAAAGACAAAAACAAGTTCACAAATGTTATACAAGGCATTTTTGTTGTTGTGACCTTTGAATACATGTGCTAAAAATGAACAGCAACAAGTAGGCAAGTGTGTGATTATTTTTCAGTAAGTCAAATGGTCAAAATATTCACATTTTAACTTATTTAGACAAATTTTACTGATCCACAAAGGAAATTATTTGGACACAGCAGCTCACACGTTACACTATATTATCATAAAAAGCTCAACAATATAAATAGTAATAATAAATTCAAAATAAGCAGCAAAAATAGCAAGAGACTAGTGTCAAATAAAACATAACTACACAAATAAAATACAAAAATAGAGTAATACAAAATAAAACCACAGAAAAAGGTTGAAATATGTAAATTTCAAAACTTTCTCAATTCTAATTTTTGATTCTGATTTAATAATACCTTTGTAAAACTACACTCATTATAATAAGATTATTTTAAAAGTAGATTAGCAATGATTATTTTGATTATTTGTTGCAGGCCAAGCAACAAGTGCCATTTTATTTTTATTTTTTATAATTTAGTTTATTTTTTTCCAATCAATTCTTTTTGGTTTTGACCTTTTAAGTATCTAAAATATCATGAAGCTAGCAACAGGTTCTGATCTGTATCTAACTGTTCTATCTGATTGTAAATGTCAAATCTTCACAGGTGATCACTTTTAGCTTCATCCAGTCAGACATTTTGTATCACATCTCTAGCCGCAGGGGAACAACCTAAAAATACCAAACTTTGATTCCCACAAGGCCCTGCCCGTTTAAAAGTACATTTACAACGAAAAACTTTCAACAAAGTCTCGAACCTGTAAACAAGCCTTAAATCTAAATGGGAGTAGGTCAGGCTAAATCCTACAGAATTACATGGCTTCTTTTATGTGACAGATGCATTAAAAGAATAAATATGTTTATGGGCCCAGCTAATCTCCCTTTCAAAAGCTCCTTTGTTAACAGTCCATCACGCTGACATGCGCTGGGCAGATCAGATTTCAGGTTAAAAACAGTCTGCTCGTATCGTAGGGTCTGGCAGACTAACAAATGATCACATCAGATATAAATATTTGTTATAATTTATGTTGGTGCATTAACCTGTCTGACCCAATTCTCCAGGATCATAATGTCACTCATCATACACAATACATTATGACTAAAACTGAGTGAAAGGTGATTAATGGCAAACAAAAATAAACACAAAATTTAAACAAACAAACAAAACAGCTACTAAATTTAATTATCTATATATAGATTTTTAGGCCAATTCCACAATGGCTTAAAGAGTGATTGGAAGGAGTTGCTATCCTGATTTCCTGGGCCATATGGTAACCACATCCGGGGGGCACAAGCATTAGTAGGGCTGATAAGGGCTGATTTATAAATAAAAAATATATATATTGTTTTTGTAATATTTATTGACCAAGATTTTATATTTGCTTTGATTTTTGTTTTTATTTTTTCAGTATAAATTTCCTGAATATGAATAATTACAACCGTAATCATTGCCTTTAGAGTAAAATTTCTTCCTCCAAGGTCTGACCTGTGCTCCAATCCGATTGCTTTTACAGAATTAAAAAGACCCAAACATTATTGACGATGACACGTACCTGAATCTCGATCTCGATTACAAATATGATTTACTGTACAAACCTAAACATTAGGGACGTAACAATCATCGAAATATCGGGATACTGTATCATCAAAAGTCTCACAATAATATCATTGGCTGTCACAATATATCAAATTCTTATATTCATTGTTGTGGTGTAATATGAGTTTAAAAAAAAATTAAGCAAACTACACTGGCCATGATTCTTTGCTCTATTTCAGTGTAGACTACATGAAGAGTTGACTGTTAAACATTTTTAAATCTTAATTGTTGGGATTATGACAGAACCAAAGGGGTGTCTAGCATATTCATAATGTGAAAATATCTTTCAGAGAGATTTGAATATCATTACATCCCTACTAAACATGTCAGCAGACTAATGCTTCACTCATGGACACCAGCATGAATAGCAGTGCTGAAGTGAGCCACTAAGCAAAGGGCAGCTGCAACAACACAAATCCTCCATGAATCAGCGCAGACTCCACCACCCAACCTCCCCATGACATACGCTGGTATCACAGACCCAGAACTCAGCGGATGACTAAACCTGCTCCATTCGTCACGGCCCCCCTCTCCTCAATTTGAGATAAGGTCCTGGGACAAGGATCTGTCTGTGTGACTCGCCCCCGACCCCGTTTGACCTTGGGGGCGATTAGCCAACTGAATGACTGGCCCCTAAAGCCTTGACGTGCTTGACTGCTGCCCGCTACTCTGGCAGACATACAAGGTCAGAGGAAAGAGGACAGAGGAAGGGAGGAGAGGAGGAGAGGAGAGGAGGAGGGTGAAGGAGAGAGAAAGAAGAAGAATAAGGGGGAGGTCAGAGAGAGAGAGAGAAAAGAAGAGGGAGGGGGGAGAAGGAAAGAGTACAGAGAGAGACAGAACAAGGGGAGAGCGAAAGAGAGGAATGGGGTGAGGCCAAAGAGGGAGGAAAAGAGGAGGGAGGCAAGAGTGAGTGAAGGGAAGAGAGAAAGAAATAGGGAGGAGGTCAAAGAGGGAGGGAAGGAAAAAGGGGATTGGAGGGGGTGAAGGGTGTCACATGATTGGATCTGCTTCTGGAGAGTTACTTAAAAAGCCTCCTCAGCAATCAGGTCAAGGTCAGGCCCCAGCGCCCTAATGCCAGAGGAAAGACGAGTCGAAGGGAGGCCGCCAGGATAGGCCAACAATACTGTCACAGTCACTTTACATGCTGATCAATGGGACCACTATTGTTATGAGGGCAGTGTTAAGTATAGCCTCAAATCCAAGCATGTTCAACACTATTATGGAGTCATACAAGAAATGTTTGCCAGCACTTATTTGTCTGGCCACTGAAATGAACCGTGTACCTTTATATGGAAGACAAATGCAACATAGCACAAAGCGCAATGATTTATTTTCTATGTTATATGTTAAGCAGTAATGTTCTTTATCAGAGGAACAAAATAACAAAGTGCATCCAGATTTTGATTCAGTGTTAGCAAAAGTTACACATTATTGCTTAACTTGTGTTATTCACATCAAACTGCATGTTCTTTTGACCCACTTTTTTTTGCGTGGACAGTCAGCGAATCACCCAAAACTTCAATCACATCAGTCTGTCAGTTTTAACATGATATGAAAACCACGGTCACATCAGAAAACCAGCACAGAGGGAGGAGGGAGAAGTCCTAACTGGGCATGTTCAGCCATCCTCAAGTCCTTGATAAGTTGAAAACATAAGCCATGTTTCTATTAGCTGTATTAGTCTTGCTGCTTAGTGGACACTTTTATTCAAAGTCACTTACACCATTATCGCTCTTGCACATCTCTCCCCATTTCTGCAGCTGGATATTTACTGGAGGAATCCAGGTTAATTGCCTTTGCTGAAGGGCAGTGGGTGAGTGGAGTATGAGCCAGCAATCTTCTGGTCACCAGTCCATTCTCCCTAAGTAATAGGTCATATGGGTGCCTCTAGTCATCAGGCCTGCTCCCCACCCTCCTCCTCTTCTTCCTCCTCTTCCTCTCAAATGGCCTCTCCAATACCCAGAGCCTTCGAACACAGTTAGCAGAGAGCTGCACTTCCGCCACACTCTTTCAGTCTATTTACCAGGCTTTGGTGAGGATGCGATGAATAACGGCACCTCACTAATGGATTTACAAGTGGGCTGGAGGTTCACAAAAGGACAGCAGATTTCAGACATTTGCAGAGCACTTTGAGAGAAAGAGGCAGTCTGAGGTTATGCCAAATGTCCTCGCTCTCTGTGCTCTGATGTGGCTCGCCTTTCATATCGTCATTTAGCAACAAGCCACTAATTTGAGTGAAAGTATTCTCTGAAGGTTCACTGATTCACTCGTGTATTCAATTACAGATAAAGCAGGAAGTAGCTGAAAGGTCAGAGCCATGACAACTTTCACAGAAAATGTGGTACTATATACAACAAACTACTTTAAAACACCGTCACAGCTGTACCATAGCGACGAGACTGGGTGACATTCTTCAGAGCATCCAAGCTCACTGCTGTGACTCTCAAGGCCACCAGCACAGGTCCCTTGTTGCCCGGCAACAGTTCGACTCATCACCAGGAACCAAAAAGTTACACAGTAACAGCAGAAACCAAAGGAGGATTTGCACTGTGCAGACAACATAATTCACAGGCACTTCCAACTTGACATAGAAGTGATTGAAAAACACTGAAAATACCAAATTGCATGTTTTTCAGTTTTGAAATTTCATTTCAAAATTGTGAAGGTATTTAAATAGACTACACTCCAGACTCTGAAAGAAATCCATATTGACCCACTGGTAAACTCTGAAAACTGTTGATGTTTATATAGCAGGTACAAAGTTTAAAAATGCCAGGTTTATTCCGCGGCACTTCACCCTAGTCTAAAATGCACCCTCTGGGACCTATAGAGGCATACAGTAGCGCATATGCATCACCCGAGCTCCCCTCACGTACTCTCCCTCTCTGCTCCTTCCTCTCGCTGTCATCCTGTGCAATATATCCATCATTCATTCATAAATTCTGAAAACTCCTCTTTAGTTAATTGCCTGGGAAAATTTAATTTCAAACGAAAGCTTTTAAAAGAGAAAGATATAATTAAGTTGCAGGGATGGTATGGTGCGGGCGTGTGGAGGTGGGAGGGATGGGGGAGTAGGGGATTGGAGGGGGGCATGTGTGTAGCTCTGCAGCACACTTCTCTGTGTCAGAGAAGTCATACAACCATGTGGGAGTGGGCGATATGCCAAACAATTAATATCTCAATTTTCTTGGAGCCAGATCACGATTTCGACTTTACTACGATTCACGTAAACTTAAAAACTTGAAAAAATGTGATATTGCCTTGAAAAGGTAAAGTAATCAGTTTTTTCTGAAAACTCATACTTCACTAGATCCACCTGTCACATCCACCTCACACAGAGCTGACCAGTAAAAGGAATGTGCAAGAAAAAGGTCTTAGGATGAAGATAGAGATGCCTTCAGAGGATGAATTTTTTTTGTCACAATACTAAAATTTCAAACTCGATACTAAGGAATAGACTTCATACTCGATACCAATTTGATACCAAATTGATAATTTTTTGAATAATAGTAATGGTGTATTGTGTCTATTGTGTAGTGGTCTTACACTTCTGACAAAACTCAAGATGAAACTGGTCGGAAAAGATCAAATTTGACATGTGAAAAAAAAAAATATGTGAAAGTTATGTGATTTATTTTCAGTATCGATACTTGCTTCAATGTGTATCTAGTTTTGCTACTAATTTTAGTATCAATTAGTATCTGATTTTTGATACTTTTGGCAACCCTAATGAGATCACTCTTCGATTTTCATCACCATATTCATCACCTACAGCCCTGCGTTACATAAAACACCCCCCTTTCCATACTGCATCAGACACTGTGTCCTTGCCTGGTGCTGCCCAAGGTCCCCCAAAAGGACAGGCTGCTAAGAAGTTGGGAAGGACAGAACCCAAAGAGAGGGGGGAGAAAGCGAGAGAGAGGTGTAGGGGGATGGGGGGGGGCTACAGCTTGTGACAGCCTTGGACTTTGAATTCAGCGCCAGACAGGCTCATGCATCAATCCCTCAACTTCCAAAGACAAGCGGCTAACCTTGACGAGACCAGGGACTCTTCAGGAATGACTGGCATTTTCACTTAGGGCCCCTGCTTCTCTCCTCCCAGCACCTCGCTCGCCCCGCCACATAACCTGGTTAAAATAGGACGCAATAACAAGCTACCTCACTCTCCTTTTGACTTTGTGACTCAATGTTCTGGCCGACAACCCCAGGGCACTTTTACACCTTCGCTGTACATACGCAACTAGAACTGAAAAGTTTTGGGCAAACTGTAAATTTGTTCATTATTTCAATTTTGGGGAGTGCAATGTCTAGTCAAAAAAAAAAAAAAAAACACATTTGGTAAAGTGCAAAGTTATGATTTCATATGCCACACTTCACTAAACTACAGCTGTTAGTTTTTTGGCATTTACATTTAATTGAATGAATAAACTATTAATGTGGGTGGTAAATGAAAAACCTGCCATGTTTATACTTCAAAATCAATCACTGTTAAAAAGGCACATATTATGTTACTTTCTAATATATGAGCTAATATTGTTTCCTCATCACAAACATACCTAGAGTTGTGTTTTATTTCATATGTTTACCACACAAACTCTGTATATTTAGTCAGAGTTCTTCTCTAAAACTGAAAACAAGCTGTTCCACCTTGTAATGTTATGTGCTGATACAGGAAGTGCTCAACTGTATTTTTAAACTCCATACACCTTTATCAGTATCATTTGAATAATTTCATCCTTGGAATTCCCAATCTTTATTGTACATAAGATAAAAAGTCGCTGTTAACTTAAAAACTATTGCTTCATGACATCACAAGGTAGAACAGAGCATTTTGAGCTTTGAAAATGTAGGCAGACAAAATATAACATAATATAAGAGGACTACTCAAACATGTGTGAATGAAATAAAACACAACTCCAGGTATATTTTTGAGGAGGTAACAGCATTCTAACATGGTTTAAAGCTCACAAAAGTACTGTAAGACCTTTAACTTAGAACTTTACAACCACACAGAAGACTAAAATAATTAAAAGTAGTGATTAACAAAAGTGAGCAGTAAGCATAGTAAGCAACACATTTCAAATACCACTTTATATTTTATCATCCCAGTGACAACAGATTCAGATTATATAATGGCACCTCCTCAGATACAATGTATACAAATTTTACTTTAATAGTTTTTGTAGCTATATACTTTACAATGTGCGTCATATATCTCAAACCATTGTTGCTTATCGAATATCAAGTTGCCCTGCTCTGACTTTGTGACTCTTATGTGTATATATAGACACTAGTATGTACAATGACTATATGCAATAATACAACTTAAGTAAATAGAAGTGAAGCAGTCTAGCCTTGTCGGGAGCCTGTCTGTGGGACATTATAAGCTCCTACAAATCCCTGATCCTTGGATTGAAGGTCTGCATTATCATAGACCTAATTATATTCCACCACCGTATCTGCTAAACAATTCCCCGAAAAGCTATCAGCATTGTTGCACTTAAAACAAGGTTGTCTACGAAAAGGCTACGCGCTGAACTCCACTCAGTCACACCCCTGACATTGGCCTGTTTGTGGCACAGAGGAGGAAAACCTGGACCTGGGTACAGATGCAGCGGCCTGGCATGGCTCTAACCACATCGGTGTCAGCTGAACCTCAGAGGCCCCGGGGCAGAGAAGAAGGGATAGAGGAGAGGAAAGGAAAGGAAAGAAAAGATAGAAAGAGAGTGCCACAGCGGACTGGCCATGGGAGTAGTCAGTTTCACTCATATCAGCAAGTCAGGGTTACATGGGTACACAGTTTGGGTACAAGATATTTTTGTGCAAGCAAACCTAGCATAAATATAAATATCTGTTTAGTTGATTTTCACACATAATATTACAGAATTGTTCACCATATTAATTTATTTTAATTTATACATGAAAAATGATCCTAAAATAGTAAGTAGCTTTGACCATGAGGCTGTGCGTATGACAAATCAACTCACCTATCTCCCCCCTTTTTTTTTTTTTTTAAGTTTTAGCAATTCAACAATAGAAAACATAGTATTTATATATGGATTAACTGTAAACTAGCATGCAAAATGTGTCAAAAAAGAACCACATCAAAAGAAAACATAAAAGTTGTAGGAGTGTGCTTGGTATTCTCTTAACTTAGACAAAAATAATGCAAATTCAACACTGTGACTGAATACCGCAATGTTAATAATATGACTCATTTAATCTTATGTAAACAAAAAGCTAACCTTTCTAGGCACAGCTTTCATACGTACACATTCATTTATTGTTTCCAAGCAGCCCTTCATTCCACATGGGTTATTTATTTGTCCCACAATATCTTTTCTGTTTCCCTCCCATTTCGCGGTTCAATTTTCGGCAAAGTCTAAATAATTCACAGCAATTGCAATCAGCAGCGATCAATCGGTGGTGGATAATTGAGGGCCCCTGTCATTGCGGCCAAGGCCAAGGTGAAGCGCGAGCAGGCGTGTACAGGGGGCGGAGGGCTGGAGGTGAGGGTGAGATGGGAGGACCACTCATTCCATTCAACAGATGAGCTCCGACCAGTATCAGTCTCTGGGGTTTGCTAGCGTTTCGTCATCCCCCCACCGCCCCCAGAAGCGATGGCTGTAAAGACGCATTTAGCGGTTCCTGCTTTGTCATCAGAATGAGCCCCATTGACTTTGGTTGCCTTCTGTTGGCGACGGAGGAACCAACAGGAGCCCGAGTGATTGTCTCTGAGCGAGATAGTGCACAGCCATTACAGAGCAGCACTTACCAAAGCCCATCTCCAGAACAGTGCACATGGGGAATACTCCCAAACTGCCCACACTATCATCGGCCTTCAGAAAGCTAGCATTTGTCTCCACTAGTTATTAAAGCGCGATTTAACATTTACAGTCAGAGTTCAGTTTGATTCTAGGTGAAAATCTACTACTCAGTTAATTTGTACTTGAATCACAATTGTGCCAACTCAAATTGTAATTATCAAGTAATAAAATATCTAGGCCTGTCATGATAATTACTATACTGACTTGATACAAAAGTTGGTACCATATAATTTGGGTTCAGTATTTATTGTGTGTACATTTTTTTTTGTAAAAGTGGGGAGATTTTGGGGTATTTTTATGTCAAAATGTTGGGATTATTCTGCTTTTTTGTTATTGTGTCAATTGTATAAAGTAATTTCAGTATTATCATTTATCGCAGTACATAGTTTACCCATTGAACCTGAAATATAGTGGATTCTTGTATTAGTTTATTAGTTCATATTTCAGTCTTCCATCAAATGTTAATACTCCTGGCGTCGTTTGCACTGTGCACACTGAACAGAATCCTGCTTTTTAAAACATAAATTGCAAATCTAATATAATTTTTTCCCTCAAATTGTGCAGTCCTATTTTGCACTAATCAAATCTGTTTTCCTTTTGTCAAATAATAAAAGCAGGCAATTGCTTTTGGTATTGACTTTAGTGCTTCATAATGATGACTGTCTGTGGTATATTATTACGAAACAAACAGACTGGCGGGGTGTGGAGCAGCAGGAGGAAGCTAGTGTCAAAGTACAGACAATACTAGTTCAAAAATAAGCCAAAATGTATATTTTTAGATGGCTGACCAAAGAGATATAATGTTTTGTACAGTTACTGATATCAGTATGAAGCAAATGCATTGTTACGTGGTTCTGGTCAATGTGCACAGTACTCTGGCTTTGTAGTGTACAGACAATGATATGAATTCAAAGCTCAACCAAATTGTATTTATGACTTGAGCTAAGCCTGTCGCAATAAATACTATATAGACCTATTCTTCAGTCTATGTTAGATGGAACAATAAGTTTTGGGGTAATTTTACGGTTGAATGTATTTATCGTGGATACTTTCTTTTTGTAAAAGTAAGGACCATTTTTTCAATTTTTTCCTGTTCTTCAATTAGATTTCAGCTGTCAAGGGTTGAATAAATAATCACTCATTATACATACAAACTAGCGCCCAGTGTTTCAGACATTTATTTATTGCAGTTTGTGTTTTTAACTATACTGTAGATTTAGAATAGTTTTTGGGGAGAATACCGATTTCGGGTTTTTGTGTCAGTGGCATAAATTAGTTTCCATTTCATCATTGATCTATATTATCTTCATAAATATAATGTACTTTAAATGTGTTATTCTGACAGGCCTAGACATGACAAACTGATAAATGCACAAACCAGCCATCTCAGACCATATATGAGCATATAGAGTTATATAGAGAGAAAATTGTTACCTCTGCCAAGATTTTATTTGTTTTAGCTTGCCTGTGTCATGTGTTTCCATTAATATTATCATTTTAGAGGCCAACAGATTAGGGAGTGGATCTAGCACACAGTGTCAAGTAAGGATAGTTTAAATGTTTTTATGATTGTGCCTTTACGGCCACAAGGGGGCCTTAACAAAAAAATAAATAAAAAATTGTGATATATTTGCTGGAACAAGTCTAAGGTCACAAAAAGTCCATGTTCAGGCATTATATCTTTATCACGATCACTCCTTTAGTGGAGGTATTCTTGACTGATTGCCACTAAATCTTTCAGTATTGTATCTCAAAATAATTACTACAAAGTAACTACACACTGTTTAAACCCTGTAGTTTATAACATTAATTCTTCTTCCATGGCCAGATGTTGTTTTGACTTATTAGAGAGTGTCTTTAGAATCAACAAACAATAAAAAATGAGCCATAAAATCATTTAGCTTCATGCTGTATACAGAGATTATATAGAGCCCTGGACAATTAGAGAAATGTGCTGGTGGCAAAGGTCTCTGGTTTGAATCCCGAGCAGGCCTGACAGAGTGCAGGCCTCTAAGTAGATGAGAAATGCACTTCTATTCCTCCATCTACTGTCAAAGTGCCCTTGAACAATGTTCGGCAGCCAACAACACAAGTTCTGGGCAGCACCCAGGTCTATAATAAATCAAAAACTCCGCAGTAAATGCATGACACTTGTTCTGGTAGATTGCACATTAGTTTGTTTTTTTGCCAACTATCCGAGGCGATCAGAAAGCCCGGTGCCACCCTCAATTTTGTCTGTAGCTACACTGAGTGACAGATTGACAAACAGTAGGTTTTGAGGCTGGCTCAGTGGAAGTAGTCAGTGAGGCTGTTAGTTGAGATAAGTGGATGGCTGTGTGCTGTGGAGCTATAGGGACAAAAACAGGCAACAGAGGGCATTTCCAAAAAAGGGGAAGGGACCAGTGCATACTATGGGTAAATACACTGAATACAATGTCTGAACAAGTCTCCACAGAAGGTGTATAATTGCATAAATACAGGATAAATACATTTAAAAATCATTAAAAAGAAAAAATTGTGATGAAGCAACAAAGTCTCCAAACAACTGAAAAAAAAAAACTGTTGCACTGGCATTTTAACAATATTAACAATATTAACAAATTTTAACAATTTAACAATGACCAAACATGGCCAATGGCTATGTTTGTCCTCATTATTAAACGCATGGCATGTCAAGATGCTGTAGTGAAAGTTAAAGCTACACCTTTCAAACTGTAATCCTCAAAAGAACATTGTGTAATCATTTGGTTCTATTAAGCCCTATTTATTTTCTATTACTTCGGAGGTTAATATTAAGTCAAGAATATATCCCACACAGGTATAGAGACCTTAAATTCCTCATGTTAACTATACTGTAATAAAACTGCAAGAAAATCCAACAGCATTCAGCTAAACAGACCACATGGGACAGCAGTTGTTGTTATGAAAGACAAGCCATAGTGGATCATGGAGTCAAGTGCAGAGTCCAACCTTGTGACTGCATAGGCCAGCCTTCACATCATTTGCATGGGGTTATTTGAATGTCCCCCCGCTCCTGTCGCAGCCTAGTGCACTTCACTCAACAGTACAGCAGCTCCCCAGACAGAGGCCCTATACCAGAATGCTTTGACTTACTGTATAGAGACCACTACATCTAGAATTAACAGGAAAATTGCAATAAAATGAGCAGTGTTTTTGTTATCTATAGCAACAGCGGACACTGGGTGAACTACCTTGAACATCCTGTGTAAGTTCAGGTCAAATAATTAAGCAGCTTAAATACTCAACAAAGGCAAGGCTAAAGAGACAGCCCCCCAGACACTGACAATGCAAGAAGTCGAATTTGGGAAACTTTAAGCACAATAGAAAAGCCAAACTGGTTTTATCTGTCCTTAAAAGCTCTGGATTTGACCCCATTAAAAGGTTGACTGCTGCTTGTCAGTAACTTCCAGCCAACTCTCTCTACTCTGTGACCTTTGGATCTAAACTGATCCAAAGTCCAGTGAACTATACTGAGTAAGACAGTGGAGGAATCGGAGAGGGAAGCACAAAAGGCTACTCAAAAAGGCTTACGGAGAAATGTCAGCGAGTTTCATTGGGAACATATCTGACTCAACTAGACAAGTGAAGTGATAGACAACAAGAAGGCAACTGTACTTGTGCTCACTGACAAAACTGATACACTACAGTGGGGAAAATGTTTTAAAATACAATTAAAGTGAATACACAACAGACTATCTGCTCTCTATTCTATGTCAATTATTATACAAGTACATTTTGAGTCGATTTTTAAGCGGCTGGTTTTCATATAAACACAAGATGAATCAGTAGCCTATGTTTTGCCATTGCAGGGTCTTGCATGTTGTATTGTGAAGCAAATTGAGCATACTGTGCCAGGCCTTGCTAATACTGTTTTACATAACACTACAACTGTGAAGTGGTAGTCTTTAGTGGTGCTAAAAGTGCTTCGTACCAAAATATCACACCGTGTGCAGTTTGACCCAGTATTAAGTGTATGCGTAAAAGCCATTCTATCGAAACTCTCATAACGGTGCTGCTGCTGGTAGAGGTAAAGACGAGGGTACGTGTCATGGGGATGGGGTGATCTGGTGAGGCTATGAATGAACCAAAAGGGGCATCCATTCACACCATACAGTCAGTGTGACAGTGGCGCTACAGTAAGCTGAAGCCAAAAGCAGAATTTCGCGTCTAAATAACAGCGGTCTAATATGTTGACTTTGCACTCCGTGTTCTACTTTACTGTGCCTAAAGCGTTAGTCATAATGAAGCCGTGGAGATAGGCAAATGCCAGTAAGCACTCGCTGAGCTAATACAGAAGCCTGTGTCACCGCACGCACGCAGCCAGGTCCATTCCCCACTTCTTTATGCAGCGTTTTCAGCGCTATCCATATGCGCCTCGGCTCGCCTCGCGTCACACAAACAACCCTCCCAATAGCCCGCTAGTTCCCAAACCTAAGCCTCGACACCGCGACCCGAAATACAATGTTTTAAGCCCCCCGGGTGTTCAAATGACAGTGCGTTTCCTTACCTGCGTTTGTCCACCGCACAGTCAGCCGGAGAGGCGCATCGTTGGTATTCGGCACAGGCAAATCCCAAAGACAAGCGTCGCATCTGTCTTGACACTTTTACGGAGGGGAAAATGGCGGGTCAGTGAATAAAACACAAAACGTTTAGTCCTAAAAACGTGTCGTCGTTTCAAAAAGGAGGGCTCTGCCGTGTGCGAGCCGGGAGAGCGTGTAGCGTGCAGTTAGAGGGGATTGTTTATTGTCGGAGTCCCCTCGCTGTAGAGAAGTGAGTGGAGACAGCCACACTCCTCCTCCTCTGCCTGCGCTGACACCACCCTTAAAGAAGCAGGCTCACCCACGGCACGGGCACGCGGAGCGCACGCACGCAGCGCACCACACGACATATGTCATCATCATATAGCACTACTCGTAAGTGGTAATATTAGTCCAGTCTATTTTTTATATTTGTCAACACATCAAGCTGGATACCGGTAGTTAGTGATGTTATTCAGAGCTGCGGGTTGCGCATCTAGGTCAGACTGCATCACAAGTAGGCCTATGGGCTAACAGAAGGGTTAAAGGGCCAATGGGAAATGTAGGCTACATCCTCACCCCATTCAGTAGCCTACTTTTTAATTCATTCACTTGTTTTGGTTATGGCTAGGTCAACCTTTAAGATAGTAGCTATCACTTACAATATCAACGTTGAAGCCTACATACTGAAATACATAGACCAATTTACAAATACCAGAAGCTACCTCTCTGACCTATTCCAGGCCCTAAACCTCACTTTAAAAAAATGTACACCTACTGAAAACTTTATATGAAGTTGAAATTTGAGGAAAAAAATAATAATAAAATAAAATGATCACCATATCATTTTGTGACGAGAACTACTGAGTACAAAGTGTTACTGGAAGTCAACTGATAAAGTTCAAGGATACACATTTTTACAAATAGGTCGGTGTGCACGCACACACACACACACACACACACACACACACACACACACACGGTTCACACACACACACACACACACATATAATGAACACGCAGCACACACATTTGTCTCAAACTACAGCACAAAGTATCTAAATAAGTGACTAAATCTGGAGTCTTGAATCAGCATTAGTCTAAAATGATGCAAAATGACAGTACCAAGCAAACAACCTTGTACCAGTACCCTTGCATAGTAAATTTAAACATGCAATTGGCTGTAATTTGATCCCCATCCCAGTCATATAACTGATGTCCTATTAACAAAAGCGGGTCAATAAAAATGGCCTTTCAGTAAAATGAAGAATTAAATAAGGAGTAGCCACACAACCTTTTAGTCAGCATCTCTAAACAAATCATTAGCGTACTTCTGGCCCTGCTCCAAAATCCCAGAGTTAAAAGAATATATCTGCCAGTGAGCTGGAGATTTACGACTGCCCTGTGCTCACTGACCAAGTGGGGAAAATGAACAACATAAATGCAACAGAGGTGCCCTTGAACGCACCACAGAAACAGTTTCAGGTGTGAAAGGGTGACAGCAAAGTGTGAAGAAGAGCATCAGTCATTAACAGCAAAGTTTCATATGTCACCTGTGTAAGATTACTTCTGACAGCTCATTATTTGTGTAGAAAATATTCTAGAGTAGTGTTTTATGTGGTGGAAAAACATTAACAACTATAGCTATAAAGAAACAGTTTCTCTTGTAGTTTTAAGGCCCTATATTATACAAAATTGACACTCAGGAGCTTTTAGCTATGTGTTACTTCCTCAAAAACACAGCTGAAGTTGTGTTTTGCTTTCATTCAGGCATGTTTGAGTAACCCTTATTGTTAGTCTGCCAACATCTTCACAGCTCAGAATGCTCTCTTCCACCTTGTGATGTTATGTAATGGTATTTTTCAAGTTATCAGCTACATTTTACTTTTTGTTAAATAGAAATGATCAATTCCAGGGCTGAAATGATCCAAATTATTATAGTGAAGGTGTATGGAGTTTAAAAACACAGCGGAGCTCTGACTTCTTCAGTTCTTTTTAAAGACAATGCAGTAGGAGGTGTATTTACCTTGTTGACATGTTTTGGCTGTTAGCTGCAAGCCATCTTCAGAATTGTCAATAAGGTAATACACCTCCTAGCGCATTGTCCTTAAAAAGAACCCAAGAAGTTAATGTACAAAAGAAGACAAAATAAACGTTTTTGGACAGTGAAGCTCTGCATTACCACATAAAACCCCAATGTTTTTAGTTTGAGAGAAGACCTCAACCTAAATTGTAGGGTTTGTATGTTAAACATGTGGAAATGAAACAAAACACAACACCAAGTATATTTGTGATGAGGAAACAACATTATAATATATCATAAAATTGTCTAATATGGGCCATTTACAAAGACTTAGACAAGATAACCTTTACTCTTTTGTTACTGTTGTTTAGTTACTTCAAATTACAATAAAAATGTACAGTTAAATACACATATCCATTCTTCAATTCATTCTTTCCTCTCTCCTAGTCGCTTTTCCCTTCCAGGATAATGTTTTTTTTGGATGGCATTCAAGATTGGAACAATTTCCAGTTATCGAAGCTCGGGGCAGACCTAAATCTTTGATACACTTGTATACACTATTGATATTGACATTAGAAGTATAACTGGAATTACTACAATGCATGCCCAAATAATTTCCCTTGTGGATCAATAAAGTTTGTCTAAGTCTGTAACTTGTGTACACTATGCCACTTTGTACTTCTTTAATTAAATATAAAGTCAGTGCTTTAATACATCAAGCCTCTAGTATCATTCCTATCTGTTTGGTTGGCCTGTGGCTGATATCTTAACATGGCCTTGAACAAAATGTCTCTAAGGACCTGGGGAACATCAGCATTCTCATGAACTAGAACACAACAACATAACCTACTTTTTGAGTGTCCCTCTCCGTGTTTCACTTTTCTCATGTGGGAGTGGGAGTGCGGGGGAGGTTTGTGACTGCCTCCTCCCCCTCCTCCCCTCCTCCCCGTGTGGTATCACATCACACTGTGTTATGGGCCGCTTGGATACAGTGCGGCTAACCTGCTGTAACCCTGCTGTGGTGTTTAAACAGTAATTCACTTCATAGGCGGTAGTATAAACACAGGCTGCACTCAACGTGTCAGTCAGCTAAATTGGATAGTTTTCTTTTACAGGGCTGTTGTTCACACTAGGTGTTACCTGCCATTTGCATTTTGAGTACAAGAGCTGTTAAAAGTCTGATCAAAGTCCCCTCCAAAGTGCTGTTCATAAAAACTTAATGTTGCTGCTTTATTGTTGTTCTTTGATTGCGCCACAAATTCACCCTCTGTCTTTCTGCTGCAGATTTGGATGAGCAAACCAGTTCAGTCATTTGGAAGGTATCTCACCTTGTAACCTTTAACCCCTGCGACCTTTCAACTCTGACCTCTGCCCTGGACCACTGCATAAATGGAAATACACCAACCTGCCCCCCACCTCTCCTCACACACACCCGCCCAAACAGAAACCGCTCAACTTTGACCCCTGAAACTTTTCACAGAAAAGTGCTTCAGAGCTTCGACCTTTGACCTCGCATGCAGGGACAGATTGTGGCCAACAAAACCTGCTTTTAGAAACGTTTTCATCAAAAATAATTTATTCTTGTTATATACTGCTTTCTGTCTGGATCACAGTAATATAGCAAAGCTGCAGATGTTAACCAGCTGTTCGAAAAGGAAACACAGAAATGTTAACAACTGTCTTAAAAGTTAATAGGATGTAGGCCATTTACAATCTTGTTAACACAGTTCCATAAAGTATTGCCTACTATACCACTGTGACAAAGTACTGTAATCAAAACAGCTTTACTGTTCACACTAAACAGGAAGATTTAACCTGGTTTGAACCATGTTACACAATATGCTTTAGAATGATATGGAAAACATTTATTTGCAGTTTCGGAAAAAATGAATTGTACAAAAATCACTGCTACAAAAAAGAGAAATAGTAGATCTATTTATATTTATAGTCATAATATTTAAATGTTGATCTCTTTTCTTTTTTGTTTTGTGTAAAGCATAGGGTGACTACCTGTCTCTTATTTGATTGACTTGCCTTGCTGTCTTAGCTCCTTAGACACTGTCTCCGTGAATGATTTAAAATAGTGAGTTTACACACCAAACACATAAAAAAACATCACTTTTGGGAGGTCCTGTCTTTCTGGCTTGTAATATGATTTGATCTATTGTCATTTCAAACTCTCTAACTGTGTTTTAAGGGATAAACATTGAAAATCATACACTTTTATAGTCATCTGTAGTTATAAGGCTACATTTTTCATTCACCATGCCACACCACGTGGTCCAATTAGCCACACTTTTAACACTAGTTGAGTCTACTTACTTTGTCAGGCCAAACTTCACTGGATTCTGAGCTGAACTACAGTGAATGCAAACTTACACTTAACATTTACATAGCTTAAAGCCATAACAATGGAGTTATACAGCCTATTCAACTGAAACTCACTTTTCATATCAGGCAGAGTTCACACGACGGTTACTAGAACACATTATCATTCATATCTTTGAATGGCATATACAGATTGGATTTGTTCCTTCTACTTTATTTGACCTCATCCATTGCAAAAGCTTTTTGCGTATTTCTCAGATTCATGGAAAACACAGGCAAAGGTTTCTCATGTGGCTGTACAAACAGTTAAGACTTCAGTTTCTGACGCCTGATTGTCTCTGAGGGAGGGGGCCGTGGAGTCAGCAGACATTAACCTTCGACCTTTGAACTTTGACCCCCCAAAGAGTCATCGGCAGGGTCTCCTAAGGTTGGCTGTTGTTTGGTGGCAGGGTGCTGGGCAGGGGCAGGGGCAGGGGCAGGTGCGGTTGGAGGGAGGGCCCAGTGGAAGTCACACCATACTGTCACCTTTGAACTAGAATGAGTAAGGCAGGATTGTGACATTCCCCACGTATACAGCTGTAGCATTACAAAATCATGTGACGCAGCAAAAAACCTACATGGGAAATAGGGCCTTTAAGAGATGTATTGTAACTGATTTGCAAAAACATATTAAAAGGATCTTGATTACGAGAAACTGATTCGTGTGAACTTTAAACCATGTTAGAATGTTGTTACCTCATCAAAACAAACAAAAAAACTGGATTTGTGTTTTGTTTCATTCATTCATTTAGTCATTCAACATTTGTGAATGTTGCCAAACCTCAAAATGCGATGTCATGTACGGGAAGTTCTCAAGTTAACAGCTTCCTCTTATTTTAGTATAGTAGAGAAAGGCTATTCTGAGGCTAAAATTATCCAAATTATTCTAGTGAAAGTATATGGAGTTTAAAAACACGGTGGAGCACTTTGTGTGTTCAATGTGAATGAAACAAAACACAACTCCAGGTATGTATTTGATGAGAAAACAACATTATAACTTAGATAGTATAGTGCAATATGGGCTGTTTAAGTGGCAAAATTTCCTCTGAAAACAACAAAAACAGGTTGTCAGATAAAAGCTGCTCGTTTTGTAGTTTTAACTTCTGCAAACATGTTCTGAAAGGCATGGGATTCTTGGATTACTCGCTTAGCATTTAAGTCTTCTATCAAATGTTAAGGGTCCTGGACAAGTTTAAAATGTGAACTTTTAACAGAACTTTTAAATGCAAATCTAATTGCAAAGGGCAGATTTATGAGAAATCAAAAATAATTATGGTCTTTTGATGGTGTTCATTTTTCTTTCTTAGAAGATTCTCACACAAATTCAAAGTGGTCTTCTAATATTTAGCCTTGAATAAAAACATCAGCATGACCAGGTTAATGTACTAACTAGCCAGAATTTTTCAAGTGTCATAATCAAAACAACGCAAATTGAGAAATAATCTGAATTCAAGCCTTTTTAGCAGATTTTTTTTTTTTAATAGTGTAATATGCTTGGCTTATGACATGGTTAAGTTGTTCATGTGACTTGCAGATTCTTTCACACAAACACAGGTGCACTTATTCATAAATGAAAACAATTACCTGACCATTTAATATTATAATTCCGATTTGACATTTTGGTATTTTTCTGTTTTATGAAAAGATCTAAGCTCAAGAGTGTTGAATCCTTAATTTCTATGATTCTTTATAGATACAAACTAAGTACTTAAGTAGTTCAGCTATTTATTTATTTATTCATTTATCTTCAAAAAAAAAAAAAAAAAAAAAAGCAACATAATATGCAGTCTTGACACTTTCTAAGTTCCTTGATCCTCAAAGTTTCCACCCATCTACAGTATTAGGGTCCTGCATTGCAAAACTGATCTAATCAAAGCACCCACTCATAAAAGATCTGAATGTTCTTAAATGCAAACAAAATGGCCACATCTCATCTTGGCCAGTTGTGAATGTAGCGCCAATACGACCCAACCCCTCATTTAGATTCCTACACAGTTCGTCTACTTACCGGGGCTGTGTATTTAATGCGGCAAAACAAACAATGTGATAAGTGGATAAATCTTCCCCAAGTTTCAAAGTCATCTCTCCAAGGTCACGGGCCGCTCCTGTACAAAAACAGTTAAACAATAAGTGGCGTTCTTCCTGACCTTGTGATGAGTGGATTACACATTAACCACTGGAACTGTCTTCTTTATTGGCGTCGAAATTTCCTGACCTCCGTTCAAAACAAACACAGGAGGAGTGATTATGACTGGATTACGGCAGACATGCTAAACAGCCAGTCCGCGTATAGGCTCGGTAAATATTCCACTTTTGTCCTTGAGGAGTGTCAGAGGAGATGGAGTTGTGTGTGATAGACAAGACGGATAATGCTACGTAGGAGAGAGGAGAGGGGAGAGGAGGGAAAGCTCAAAGTCACCGCTAACGAAAAGGTGAAGCACATTACTGATGCAGAATGATCACCTTTTCTCCAGAGCCACATTATTTTCTCATCAGGCAGACAATGTCACACGGAGTAGCTTTACAAGACATTATGGGACAGAGGAAAATGAGTTATTGTGGAGACGGATGAAACCAAACTGAAATATGCATATAGATCTATTATGTCTTTACATGATTTGAACTTTGAAGTGTGCTTATTCTAACAATCAGTGCTAACAGCTGACTTATTTTTTTCTCTTCACAGACAACAACACAGACTTGTAGATTTTAGTACGTCATTACTTATAAACAAATTAATCTAAACATATATACATTTCAGCAAGCGAGCCCTAAGACAGCCTCAAATGAATCTTTTTGAAATGGAAAACAATAAAATATGTAAACTCTACAAAAAACAACTGTATTATGCAGTGTCTCTCAAACCTTTAACATCAGGTACCACTAAAGAAAAGATCTGACTTTCCAACTACAACATTAACTATTCCAGATCTAATCAAGGGCTGAAAAAACTACATCATTCCCAAAGTAGTTTGCTACTACTTCTACTAGTAGAACTGCCATGAGTACCTCTCTGACATGTAAGTGACATATGAACCATCTCACACCCTGAGGACCTCAAGGACCAACCTCCTGCTGGTGCCAAGAGTCAGGACTAAATATGGGGAGTCAGCATTTCAGTTTTATACAACTAAAATCTTCCTGAACATGTGAGACTTGTTTCTGTAACTGTGCATATGTCTGGAAGTTTTTTTTCCTGCACTATTTTAATGTTGATGATAACTGATTATAATAATAAATTATTATAATTTGATAATTACTTATCATAATTACTTTGTGTTGTGATTCTTGTCTTTATTACTCTGTAAAGCACTTTGTTTATGAATTCTGCTATGCAAGTAATATACACGTAATATCTACATTTTGATTTGAAATCAGAATGTGTATGCTATTTGAATTTCCCCCAAAAAGTCCCCCCCCCCCCCCCCCCCCCCCCAAACACTAGCTTTCGCTGAGGTCATGGTGGGATTTTCTGGCTGGTCCTGTCTGTGTGTCCAGGTATGTCAGTTGTTACTTGGTTCATCTTTCTCGGCTTGAGTTTCCGACTGAAAGGCCCACGCTCCCCTTAGCACTGGGGGAATATCACAACGTTAGCTCCACAATAGCAATGGTATCTAATTCCCTTTTCACCTACACAGAAGAATAGGCTTCATAAACACCCCTGCTCCCGAAAAAAGGCGAAGACAAGTCGCTAACGCCACCCCGCCTGGAGTTGTTTTGTGAAGGTGTGACTGTTATTCAATAGTCCCTGGATGACCTGACCTGAACTCCTGGGACTACTTTACATCTCACCTAAAAAGCGATGGAAAAGAGGCCACTCTTATTTATGTTTTGCTTATGTCCTACAAATTCTTGGGAATCAATTGTTCACTATCCTCACAGCGCTGGGGATCCTTACATCTCTATCCTTGTCCTCGTATTTGATGCTTAACCCACACCCACTCGCTCTACAAAAAAAAAAAAATCAAGTGGAATTTTGGAGTTGTTTTTGGATAGCTGTCAAAAAATACGAGTGGGGGGAAAAACAGGTCATCGCGTAACTGTGTCTAGCATTTGTGCGTTTTTGTGTGTGTGTGAATAGGAATGCAGACTAGGCCAACTCCTGTGTGGTTGTATGGGTGCACCCCCCCTCCTGTAACATGGGCCCGGGTTGACTGCATCTTGTTGACCTAGTTGGTGCTCTTTGACTAATCCCTAGCGGTTCTGCGGGTGGTCTGGGAGGAGCTCTGCCATCTGATATTCAAATACAGGGTAAAATGAGGAAAAGGGGCAGGGCTTCACTGTGGATAAAAAAAAAATGCCAGGGGATTTGAGTGGAATTGCTGCCAACTCGACACGCAATGTTTGTATTTAACACGCTCCAAAGAGATGGTTACGCCTTTATCCTCTTGTCCACCATGTTTTTTGCCGATTGACCCTGCGCTAGCTGTGTGAGTGACACTGATACTTTCAGTGATCAGATCTGCTCCTCTCTCAGCTTACACGTGTAACAGGAGTTTTGCCACTGTCACAGCTCTAACATGCTGTCCCCTTGTATGAGGTTTTATTACTTATGTTGAGGTGATCCTGTTACTCTTTCACCTTGTGGTTTACAGCTCAGCTAACCCGCTCCTACACTAAGTATGGGCCATTAGCAAGCATAACGATACACTGGTGTGGATGGGATGACAGGAAAGCCACCGTACTGGAATAGGTCATGTACATTGTATTTGGAAAGACATTCCTACATACACACAGTGACGGGAAGAATACTTTGAAAATGTATTTAGTTACAGCATACTGAATACCTGTAATAAATGTATTTTGTACCATATTTGAATACATGGGCCAGTACTGTATTGTGAATACTTTGAATGTAAGTAAGTAACCTTTTATTTATATAGCGCTTTTCACTGACTTATATATCACAAAGACGCTTTACAGGTCATTATTCATTCACTCCATACCCAGAGGCGGTAAGCTACTGTTGTAGCCACAGCTGCCCTGCGGCAAACTGGCAGATGCGTGACTGCCAGTCTGCACCATCGGCTCCCCCGACCACCACCATCACTCATGCACACACACACCACTTTCATACTAGGCAATGTGGGTGAAGTGCCTTGCCGAAGGACACAACAACAGTTTTTGTGACTGGCGCCCCACTATGGCACCTGATTTTCCCAGTGGTTTCCCATCCAAGTACTAACCAGGCCGGCCTTGCTTAGCTTCTGAGATCTGAGGGGATCAGGCTTTGACAAGCCGGAATGCTTTCAGAGTAATTAAACTATTGTGTAAAAACGCAACATAGGATTAATAACAGCTTTATATTTGTTTCACCATTTCACCAAAATCACACAAGCACTCTCCACAAGAGCAGTGTTTAATATTTTTCTCATTGATTTTGTGCTCTTTGAAGCCTGAATTGACTTATCAAGTACCACAATGTACTCCTTTGATTTTAGAAAAAATTCTATAAAAATTACTGAAATGATTAAAAGTCCTACATTACGCACAATTGAATCTTGTGGGCTTTAAACCATGTTTAAATCATATTATAATGTTGTTACCTCCTCAAAACCATACCTGGAGATGTGTTTCGTTTCATTCACACGTGTTTGACTAATCATTGATTATTAGTTTGTCTACATCTACAAAGCTCAAAATGCTCTGTTCCACCTTCTGAGTTAACAGCTACCTTTACCTTTTGTTCAGTAGAGATGAACAATTCTAGGGCTGAAATGATCCAAATTATTCTAGTGAAGCTGTATGGAGTTTAAAAACGCAGTGGAGCACTTCATGTATTACCAAATGACATCTCAAGGTGGTTTTCTGTTTCCAGCCTAAATATGCAGGGTTTGTGTGTTAAACATGTGTCAATAAAAGAAAACAACTCCAGGTATGTTTGTGATGAGGAAACAACATTATAACATAGATAAGAAAATGGTGCAATATGGACCCTTTAATTGTAAAATATTTGTATTTAACCTTCGTACCTTTCACACCTTCACACTGTTCCCATGTGCCACAGCCCGGTCTGACATTGTCCAACTTTAATATTGCACTGTGAACTGCTCAAAGTCAAAGCTGCAGCAGTGTTGATTTTACACTAGACTAGCTGTTTTGTTTGACCGGGGCTTTGGTGGGTGGACACAGCATGGGTTGGGCTAAAGAGTCAGATATCAGGGACACAGGCACCTTCAATGTCCCCATACACACAGTACATACACAGAGAGGACAGAGGAACTATATGTCCCCACATGGGCCCTTGTATGTCCTCCACCCAGTCCCACCGGGGCCCCTGCATCCTTCTGACCGCTGCTCATTATCAGATCAGCACCAAACATTTTAACCTGTGCTCTGGCCCTCTCTATACTCAGCTGTAGAGTTTAGTGAGGCTTAACCCTGAGTTTAAATAACAGCCCAAAATGTTGAGTAGTCTAATGTAATAATATTGCCTTGTTATATTATTTAAACTCATCAAGGTTATTTTGTTTGTTGTATGGGCAATGCCATTAAATTTTACTTCTTTGTTTGGATTTTAGGAACAAAGAAAGATGAGGAATTTATATACTGATATATGGAAGCTGCTGGGTACTGGTAAGAAATTATTTTGCCATTTCTTTGGACCTCCCCAATAATAATAATGAATTTTATATTGTTTGACTAAATGTTCAAATATGCCCAAAATGTCTTGATGATGTTGAGGTTCACAAAATGTAAATATTATTATCCTGATTATACAGCAAGATCTTTCTTTTGCAGTTTTTTGACAGATTTCAATTATCGACAATGTACATGATATACTAATTTTGCATACCTTCAAAACATCACTTTCAGTATTATCTTGTAGACAGCTTTAAGCCCACTTCTAATGTACAGCACAAAAATACACATAGTTGTAGCTTCCTATTCAGCTCAACTTTAATTCCAATGATAAACATCTATCTAAAAAGGTTTGTGTGTGTGTGTTTTATCTGGTAAGTACAGTAATTTTACAATTATTTTAAGTTTATTATTTTAGAATAGTCCAAGACAGGCCCAATGTTGCTCAATCATGTACCTTTGAACAAGCGCTTTAAGATAACAGATTTTCATTTGTTTCAATCTGTAGTTCATTTCATTTATCCATATGCGTGTGCCTTGTTCTCATCAGTAGCAATAGCTGAAATAATTGCACCATTTTGTCAGAATGCATGTTGCAGATTGTTGATTCTTTGTATTTCCATTTCTGAATCCACAGGAGCACTGAACTGATAACTATTAGGTAAATTCACAAAAGTTTAACCTGATCATTTCTCTTAGTTAGTATTAGTAAGACTTTAGAATTATTGATACTTTGCAATGACATTGTGCTTTGGGTTGCCTTGTCACGATTTGCATGTCAGTCTGCCATATACAGTTCTACAGACTATTTAGTTCCAGTATTGCTGGTTCAATTGAATGCTGAAAAGAAAAAGAGACGGGCTATTTTTAATGTCCAAACAGGCGACTTATGGAGCCCTTTTATTGCTGGTTATACTACTGTTGTTCGTTGTTTAAAACTTGAGTAATACTACTTGTTCAGAGAGGCAACAATAAATTATCCTCATTAATGTTCAATAAAGGTCAAATCCATATTTATTTTGTGATTTATGAATAATGTCTATTGACTTGGGTTGTGAAGGTTAGTGACTTGTAAAATATGGGTCCCCAGAAAAAAAAGTTTGGGAAACAGTTTTCTATAATGTACAGTATCTCTATTGGTGGAATATTCAGCAGTTTCCATGGTGACGATGCACACATTTGCAAAAACGTTTTAAGATCAAATTGTCAAAATAATTTCACATGTTGTAGTTCCAACCAAATCAACTCTTTCTGGTCAGACTGTGTTAAAATAAAACTCAGATTATGTCTAACTTGGGTAACAGAGCTTCTGACAGAGTAGTGCTTTTAGTTAGCATCAGAGCTCCAGGTAATGTTGATGACAGCTGCAAAGTATCAAAACTCCAGACAGTAGAATTATGGGCCTATAGAATGCATATGTAACTGTGTATCTGTTCCCTCTGGATCTCCACACCCTGAACATCTCGTCCACAGATGCTTCACCTCCCTGGAGACCCCCCCGCCCCCTCCCCTCCCTTGCTGATTGTCAGTAAACGTGTTGACATAAATGTAGTGTGGCTACTAATGAGCTGCCAGGGAAGCGCCACTGTCAGCTCCTTAAGACCTGTCAATACGAGACAGGGGCCGGCACGAGCTCATTACTCCGTTACACTAACACGTCTCGCGTTAGATTAAAGCACGCCGTGCACACTTTTTCATTTATTTGAAGGCCAGATCATCAGCAGGGGAAAACACGCGGAGACATTAAGATGCAGTGTGGACATGTGTGAACTGTGACAGGCCTTGTGCAATTGAAATTCACGACAGGTCTGAAGCTCTGTGGTACTCGGCTAGGCACAAAGCTGCACGTGTTTATGGATATCGAAACCTACATGGGCAGTTATTATGATTTCAGTGCGGTATGGCAATTTTGCTATTTGTCGACTGATTCCTGCATTAGTCTTGCTTTATTTTGAATTTTAGTTTCATCTCTAAACTTGATTTTTAGTATCTTAAAACATGAAAAACAGAACTAGCTCATTTTTTTTACTGTTTGCAGAGGTCCAAAAGTCATTCCTCCTTCAATGTATGCATTCCAAGCATTCTAATTATTCACTGTGATGAGTTTATGAGCACTTCTCAGAATTCTCAGAAATCCTTTGACGTCCAGCAAAGCAACTAACTTGATTATCAAACAATAAAATGCTTTATATGCAGACAGCATGCGATAGACATATTTTGACCTCAAGAGCTGCTTATACAATTTATCTAAACTGGGCCAAGACAGATTTTGCTCAAACACATAAAATCCAACACAGGGGCTTCAAGTAATTTTGTTTAAGCCATGTTTAGCCCTGGTGTAGACTTTTGTAGTTTTGTTCAGGTTTATATCAACTCTTTTAATTAGATTTTACTTAGTTAGACCTGGTTTTGTTTTGGTTTAGTCCTGTATTGTAGACTACTTTTCTGCATAATTTAGAATTTTTGTTTAGTTTCATTTTTAAGTAAAAAAGTTTGACTCATGTTTAGCCTCAATTCAGTTCAAGTTTAAATCAACCCTAGCTTTATTTTAGATAGGTTGGGTTTGGTTTTGATATTATAATTGAAATTCATGACAGGTCTGAAGCAGTGTGGTATAGGCACAAATCTACACATGTTTATGGCAAGAAAAATCTCCATAGGCTGTTATGATTTCAGCACGGTGTTGACAGCTTAGTTTCAGAGTGTGTACTGTATGCGTACAGGGCTGCGGTGTTTGTTTGTGTCACACCAAAAACAGATTAGTGAAAACACGGAGGTAAAATAAGCAGCCTGACCTTGCTCTGAAACTGAAAGGCAATCCTCTGAATGATCCGCGGGTCAGTAGCTTTGTCCTTCAGACAGTTAAAGTCTATCCCTCTCATCCGCCCTCCCCCACCAACTGCTCGCGCTGTCCTCCCCTGCCTCTGTACATGTCGTCTACACTACTTATCTCACATTAAGGCTTCATTTCCAACAAGGACTACAGTTGAGCATTAGTCCACTTCATTACAGACAGTTTGGGTGATTTGAACCCTCTCTCCGGCGAGGGGCTCTCAGGGGAGTGTGTGTAACATTGCAGCAATGTGACATCACTATAGCAACATGCACTACCATTTGCACCTCATTGGCACAAGTGAAATAGTTACTGCTACTTCTGTCTGTTTGAACTGCCCAGTGCACTTCAGGACTATGTAGTTGAGTTAAAATAACATTACCGTACTATGACATTATATAACGTCATGTGAATCACCACTGGTACAGTACAATTAAGTCACTTTACCTGCATTTTATTGCTATATTGCTATATATATCGTGATATCGTATTGTCAAAAGTCTTGCAAAAATATTGTGGGCTCTCAAAATAGATTGAATTACAAGTTTCTTTGCTTAAATGCAAGGTTTAACAGCAGCAACGGCTTATGAACATTGGAAACTACATATCCCATGATTCAGTTCAGTGCAGACAACATGAAGAGATGTTTTTTTTTCTTAATTTCTTAGGATAATGACAGAAATAATTCACAACAAAATCTTGTCAAGATATTTTAAAAGCAAAAAAGTGTCCTATCTACAATAATATTAGCCTCTCCAAAATATCGCACTAAATATTGCACCGTGAGATGCATATCATGATAATATCGTACCGAGAGATTTGGATATTGTTACATCCCTATCATAACCATAGAGTCACATAAAGGTGCACTGTATAAACTTTTATGTCTTGTCCCCATGGAGATGTTGCTTTGGCGTTAAATGTATCCATCATGCATTTACTCAATAATGTTTTTTTATTGACTTAAAAACTTCCATTCTTAAAGTGAGTGAGCTCACCTCTCCACTGATCTGACTTGTAACTTGGGCCTATGGCATCACCTCCTGTGTCTGTAGAGATAAATAAGTTTCATTCCAGGCAACATCTACACGGAGAGAAGCTGGCGACGGATCCTCTACAACAGTGTTTCCTAACTTTTTTTTCTGGGGACCCATATTTTATAAGTCACAAATCTTTGCAATCCAAGTCAATAGTCATTATTCGTAAATCACAAATTAATGAGGATATTTTATTGTTGACTGAGTGATCGTGTCTCTCTGAACAATTAGTATCATTCAAGTTATAACAATGAAAAACAATCATTGAACAAAACAGTCAATAAAATAATTACAAAAAGATTAGAAATGATAAAAAACATGTCTTAACATTTCAATCTACACAGATCATGACAAGGCAATCCCCCAAAAAAATCTCTACCAGTCTCTGGGAAACAATGTTCGACAAGAAACGCTACACAGTGCACTTTTGATGTACATAATCTATCTATCTTAATGTTTATCAAAGAATATTTTAATATTCGAGATAAATGGTTAGATCTGTTTTTTAAATAGTTTATCTTGATTTTTGACTGTCCCAGCTGAGACCCAGTTTAGTCCCAGTTTAGGTTGCGTTCACACCTTTTGGGCCCAGCTTGAGTCCAAATGTAGATTTGATCCAGTACTAGTCCTGTTCTAGTCTTGTATGTAGTTTTTGAATTGTAAAAAGGCCTATTAAACCAACACAAAAAGCACAAATGGGTCCAAAAGCATCTTAAACGTCTCTTTCTGTATGCCTTATGTAAAACCACTCTCTCGGTCTCATTCTGTTTCTCTCAAATCTGTCTCGTCTCCACGCGGCGTTGGTCTGCACGCACCAAAACACACTCGCGAGTCTTCAAATGGATGTCATCTTTTCATGTCTGCTCTTTGAACGTGGCTGTTTGTGTTATTTCAAGACGTGATTGTTCCTGATGACAAGGCGTGATGGCACTGATGTCTCTGATCTGAGGAAGACGAGCTGAGATTCTACCCGCCATATTAAAGACTTCCCCCGCAAGAACTCTTTGAGCTGTGAAAGACTTGACGCTTTGAGAACGTGAACGGAAGAGCGGGTTGCCAGGTGAGTATGCACGCTGGCAACGGCCCCCCTTCTTCCATATTCCTCCAGGTATAGTATAGGATGTCATGGGAGTTGGTGTATTCACTGTAAATTGCAAGTGTGTCAGCAAGTTCCATATGTCAGTTATGAAATGGCTAATTACAGTTAGAGGACAGACCTGGTGGGGGTTCTGTATTCGTATATTTTTTTTTAAACTCTTGACGTTTTTTTGCCAGAGCACCATCAACACTCGCACGCACACACCACATGCATACTAGGAAATGTGGACGAAGTATCTTGCCTAAGGACACAACATCTTATAAGCATGTGTAGATTTGTGATTATACTATACTGCTTCAAACATGTCATGAATTTCCAATTGCAAGACTTGGAGTTAGAAAATCCAACATGGCTGTTCCTGTGTATGGATAAACTGTTATCTGCCAGTTAAAATACTGATAGTACTTGTGTTAGTTTCCCTTTAACTGTCCCCTGCTTTCCTCCTTATGTGAATCAGCTCCTGTGCAGCCTCTGAGCCTCTGCAGGATGGAAGTATAATAAGATCCCTGCTCTACAGTTAGAAATATGCTTCTATGATCTGTTATGCTTGATAAAATGTATACGGTACAAAAGTCAACAGCACACATTCGCTCTCAGACGTTGATTTGAAAGCAACAAATTTAAAATCAATGTCCGGGTTAATAAATGGGCCTAAACTGACCAGCATTTTGGCATATTTCAGCACTTTCCTCATTTTTACTGCTACTTTTAAGTCATTACTGTAGGCCCTACATAAACTCTAATGTACTGGTCATACTTTTTCCGTCTTGACCACTGGAACACAGACTTGGACAGTACTGGTAAATGGAAAGCAGCATATGTTCCCACAGCTCTGTTTATTTACATTAATAGTTATTTTTGAAAGTAAATACAAAACCCTCACTTTTTTCCTTGCCCTAATCTTAACCATAACCCCAAAACTCCACAAACGTGGGAAGAAAGAGCTGACAGTCTCTGCCTGTTATGAATCTTTGAAGAAAAAAAAAACCCTTTGATAGATCTTGTTCTGTTTCACATCAACTTTAGACTTGAATCAACTAGATTTGTCCTTATTAGACCCCGTTCACTGTAATCTATGGATTAGTCCCTTTGCCCTTGTGAAGACCTGATTTTGACCAGGTGTAGCCTTGTCTTAATTCTGGATTAACCATGGTTTAAATCTGTTTTTTCTTTAGATTAGTCTTCTGTACTTCTAGATAGCAATGGTTTAGTTTACATGTAATCCGCTGATGAATGGGATGAAATAAAGACAAGAAATATTGGAAAGCACAGGTAGTCACTGAGAAATGTTTACAAACCACATTTAGCGGCAGAATCTATTTAAAAGTAGGTTACATGAAAGAACACCCCCTCACACCAAATAAAGAACTCTGTAACTTTATTTTCTGGAAACCCCCCAACATGGCCTACATTTGGCTTCAATCTGGGTTATCACTGCTAATCTCACTTTTTTAAGAGCAGTAAAACAAGCAGATTGCAAAGCTAGTGCATTTCTCCTGCGCGCTGAGCTACTGAATAACTAGATTAAAGTCAAACACATGGGACATACACTGGCAGAAGCTTTAGGACGCATATGGGGTTAACCAGGGTGAACAAATCATTCAAAGGTTAATCTCCAGATCATGCAGGAATGCTAGCACACCTACATGCCACCGACACACGTTCAATGTCAACTTGCACAATATTTTCCTGGAAGGCCAAGTGCGGTTTTCACTAGCTAAAGATAACCAGACAAATGTGTGCCACTGCTCTACGCGCACTGAGAGAGATGTCTAGGTATTCCACTCCTCCTTAGTATTTCTAGGGTGGTCTGTGGTGAGCTTTATAAACACGATTGCAATGGAGTGAGACAAGATTACACTACCTCATATAATCTTTTGGTTACATTTTTGAAATGTGAGTAGTAATAATTTTGTGGTTCAAAAGGTGGTATGAGTGAACTGCTATTGAATTGTACTGGACTCAGTCTGGATTTTAAGAGAAAAATATTAGTATTAAAGGGGTTATATTGCATTGTTTTCTGGTCCGTGCTATAGTATTGTCTCCTCGCAACAAACATACCTGGAGTTGTGTTTTTGTTTCATTCACACGTTTAACACACAAACACATCATATTCAGGCTTTTTTATTGAGTTCTTCTCTCAAACAGAAAATACTTTTAACACTTTAAACTCCATACACCTTCCCTAGAAATATTTTGGACGACTTTAGACCTGGAATTGACAATCCCTTCTGAACTAGGTCACAAGGTGGAACAGAGCATTTTGAGCTTTGGAGATGTAGACAGACTAATAATAAAAGGATTATTCAAAATGTGTGAATGAAACAAATCTCCAGGTATGTTTTTCATGAGGTAACAACATTCTAACATGACAAGAATTAATTTTGTGTAATATCTGAAATATAATATAACTATAAAAGCTGATAATCTAACAAAAACACACCTCATCTGCACTGTCAGGGGGATATGGTTGATTTCTACTGCATGGACCACGGTAGAAAAACACATTGTGAAGCCATTTACTTGTGGTATTTGTCAAGCCTCTAAGGTACCTCAGTACATATGCTGAATGTGAAATGTGGCTCTGGTTGCGTTTCATGGCCTTCGTTGTCTGCATTTGATCCCATAGGCTGTTGCTTCTGTATGGACAGGCTTGGTTTGGCTAATCCATGAAGAGGCTTACATTTCTATTGCTGTGTCCTGGATATCAGAGTCAGCTGTATAAATAATCATGTCGTGCAAGCGCTGTGCATGTGTAAAGAAATATTTAAATAATATGTCATTCTAAAAGGAAAAAAGAACTATATACTGCCATAATGGGGGCCTGTTTAAAGCAGTGCAGGGGGTCTGAAAAGTTAAATAAAGTTACGGTAAAATGTGGCTGTGGCTGTGACATATTTACAGCTTTTTAAACTGTAGTTTTGAGAGATTAACCACCAAAAAGATACGCAAAAAAAATCGACATTTGCCCTTTATAGTGTATTAGCTATCGGCCAAAAATCTTTTGCAGAGGGCCGATATTTTTGGCCCGATCAGCAGCCAAAATAAGCATGACAAAAATATGCATAAAGCTTTGTTTGAACACTTTAGTCCAAAGTGGGTGCTGCAAAAATTTGACTACTCTACACTCTACAGAAGGTTGTGGATGAGTTTGTACTAAATTTTAATTTGATAATTAGGGGAATATGACCTAAATCGGCTCTAAATACCAAAAATATCAGCAGAGAAACTCATTGGTCATGAAAAAATACATATTGGTCGAGCTCTTGTTTTGAAACAATGAACAGAATATTTATACAGAATTTTCAATAGTTATAGTTATATCATAGACTGCTGTCATCTAAAATAATAGCATCAAATTCATGAATATCAAGGACGGAACCAACTTTATTGATCATTATGCCAAGAAAATTTACATCAAGTTTATACAAGTTTACATTGCCAGCATGACTACACCCACAACATAAACCCAACTCTAAACAAAGACGACACAACGTATTAATTCTGTGAGCTGTAAGAGATTTTTATAACTCCAGACATCTAGTGAAAGGTTACGCCGCTGCCACAAACTCCAACCGCTAATTGCTGCCAAATTCTAATGCGAGAATGGGACAGCCCCCAAAACATAAAGATTTTACATTCCACAGACTAAAATACATTTACAGTAATTAGCCCGGACACTGCTGACTTCATCTGAGAATAAATGAGCGTCTCCCCCCGCTTTATGTCGCCGTGGCGATGACTCAGAGGTCTGGTGTCTCAATCGGAGTTGACCTTTGGATGTGACAGGTCTGGCTGGACAAGAATGGCCCAATGTGAAGACAGGGAGAAAGCATCCATCACGCTGAAATTTATAAAATGGTTATAATTTAGGTTTTTATGTGCAAAAGAGCTGATGGAGGTAAGGGTCAGCTAACAAATCAAACAATGAGGTCACACAGGTACAGTAAAAAGTGTTGCTAAATGTGCAGTAAAATGACCTGTGACATGCAACACTTCAGTAACACACAGTTGTCAATGTTCAAGATCAAGAAGATGAAATATTGTTAGTATAAGCATTAATAATTTCACAACTACACTTTATAATACACCTTCATTGACACTAAAGGTCCTATATTACACAAAATTGATTCTTGTCAGCTTTAAGCCATGTTATAATGTTGTTACATCATCAAAAACGTACCCAGAGTTGTGTTTTGTTTCATTCACGTTTGAGTAATCCTGCATTATTAGTCTGTATTCCCAAAGCTCAAAATACCCTGTTCCACCTTGTAATGTCATAAAGAGATAGTCTTTAAGTTAACAGGTGCCTTTTACCTTTTGTTGAGTAGAAATTGTCAATCCCAGGTCTAAAATGACCCAAATGATTCTAGTGAAGGTGTATGGAATTTAAAAACAAGTAGAGCACTTCCTGTATTAGCACATTACAGCACAAGGTGGACTAGAGTGTTTTCTGTTTGAGAAAAGAACATGACCCATAAATATTCAGGATATGTTATGTTGTGTGTTACCATACCAACTTTAAAAACTTTACAGGTGGCCAAAGTGCTGTACATAAACACTGAATACAGTACAAGAAAACACAAACAATACAACAACAAGAAATTTACATGTCACTTGCTAAAAGCCAGTGTAAAAAGGTGCGTTTTTAAGAGTGTTGTATTTTGTTGTGTGTTAAACATGTGGAGCGAAACAAAACAACTCCAGGTATGTTTTAATGGGGAAACAACATTATAACATACTGGTAGATCAGAAAATAGTGCAATTTGCACAAAGAAATACTTGATTCATAGCAGCTGAAGAATAGTTTATTAAGAATGATTCAGGCTTAGCAAATAAGGTTCGAGTTAGGACTTTATAACTATGAGAGATTCATTAGTTTTGAAGCAAATATCCAAAAAGAAAATCCCAAAATGTTGAATCTTGTCATTATTTGTTAGGAAATAGATCCACAAACGTGCTATAGAACACTAAAATGTCATATGAGTGCCAACTATTGGGGGCATATTTTGCACTTTAATAGCTGTTTTTGAGTTGTTTAACACACCTAATAATACATTTGTAATCCATCACTATTGGAAACAATCAGATAAGCCGCATCTAAGCTTCAGAAACCCCTACAGTGTTATTAGCATGTACTGACCCCAGGCCCTTCCCCCTCCCCTCTCTGCACTGGGATGAGAGATCGATAGAAGAGTGACAGCGGGTGAGGAAATAGAGAGAGATCCAGGATTTACATCGTCCCGTGACACGCTCATATAAAACGGCCTGCCATGATCTCCACGGTGACAAGGACACTCGGATTCCGCTGCTCACAACTTCCAACACATTTGCTGTCTCACTGTCTTTTTTCCCCCCCTCCCCTCTTTAGCGGATTTCAGCGCAAAGCGTATAACCTTTGTGAATTATTTAGTTTATTGACCTCTGCGGGGATTTAATATGAAGGTCATTTCCTGCTGGCAGAGTGAAAGCCGGCGGGGTCCTCAGGTGACACGGCCAAGGTCGCCCGTCTCCCTCCAGTTAATAATATATTTGTCACACGTACACCCACAACGCCATCGCCTTCCACTTGATTAGTGCGACCAATAAGGACTGCCAAAGATAATAAAGTAGACATTGGCTTAAGGAGATGTGTCAAATGTCCACAGCACACTCCCTCCACTCTTCCTCCCCTCCTCCTCCTCCCATCTTGTTCTTGCTTTATTGTTTCCTATAGATGAAGGTTAAAGGGAGATGCTGAACAGACAGAATAGCCCTAGGGTTGTGAAGTGGTCTGGCTCGGAAAAACGCCAGCACTGTGGGTATACATACAAGTCCAGAGTCAAGAGGTGGGATAGTGGTCATAGGGGGCAAGCATCCATACAGTACCGAGGCATCTGGGTTACAGAATCTGATGCGCAGTAAAGGCCAGGAGGGGAGCTGACCGCAAGCGCCATGGATAAAAAGCTACAGGGCCTTATTAGCACTCCCCGACAAAATGGCGCCCCATAGGTGAAAGCCAGGTGAATTATGGTACAGACAACCCGAGGTATTACAGTAGAAGGTGAACAAGAGGTGAATATTTCCTAACACAGAGCTGCTATAAGGATTTAAAGTGAGCAAGTTTAATCATACATGGCTTTTACCTGGCGAGCCAAAACCACACACTTGGACAAAACTGTACAGTAGGCCTGTCACTATATCGACTTATCATTCAATTTATGAAAACTGAAACAATATATTTTGGGCCTTAATATTTATTGTGTATTTATTTTCTGAATATGGGGTATTTATGTTGTAAGATGAAAAAAAAAATTGAGCTGCTATACATTTGTTGCAGTTCAGGCTTTTTAATGATGTTGTATATTTGAACATTAAATTATTGGGATTTGGGATTTTCCTGGTGTATTGTTATAGTGTCAGATCCATAAACGAGTTTCAGTATGATCATTTATCACAGTACATCTCTGTAGTGATATATCATGCTTCAAAATGTGTTATTGTCACAGGCCTACTATACAAAGACATGTGGATCTGGAACCATATCTCTCCCATTTCAGATAGGTGTGATTGACAGATGGATTAACCAATCAGAGAGACAGATGGTCCAGATGGCAGCTTACATGTATAAAACAGACTGAGAAACAGATTTATGCAGAATCAACAACAGAAGTTCTATATTTGGTTCAAAAATAATATGAGAATTTTCAAGAGGAGATGTCTTCCACATTTGGGAGACACGTGCTACAAATTAGTGGCTGTAGTTGGACCATCCTAAATTAGGACAGTGGTCACACAGACCCACAATCCAATTCCAGACCCTTTTGGATTTGAACAGAATGTAGAAGGGACTGGCTGGTCACGGAAACATGGCTTAATGTATGCCACGTCGCCTATTTCTACCACAGTAAAATCGCAAACCCTTTCAAAACAAACATGCCGAACATGAACAAATAAATAATCCCAGATGAGGGTTAATAGAGCATAATAAGAATACTTAACAACTGAATAGCACTTTTCAAGAGACTCAAAGACGCTTAACATGAAGAAACAAACTAAGAGAAAGAGGAGAAATAAGAAAGTATGGAAGCAAAATGGTGCAGGTGTCTTGCTCATAAGGTAAAAGCAGCTATTGAGCTCAACTCTACATATTTAGGCTGATTTCTTCTCTCAAACTGAAAACCCACCTTGTGCTGTCATGTGGTAACACAGGAAGCCCTCCACAGTTTTTAAACTCCATACACCTTCACTAGAATCATATGAATGATTTCAGCCGTGAAGGTGCCAATTCCTACTAAACAAAAAGAAAAAGGTAGCTGTTAACTTGAAAACTACCATTTCATGATATCGCAAACAGAGCAGAACAGCTTTGGAGATGGAGACAGACTAACAATAAAGAATTACCAAAAAAACATGTGCGATTAAAACACGAATTCACATATGTTTTTGATGAGGTAACAGAATTATAACATGACTTAAAGCTCTCAAGAGTCAGTTTTGCGTAATACATGACCTTTAAAATAAATGAGTTCTGTATTTCATGTTTTTCAGACGGTAAAAATCGGGTTTAGTACCTTTAAGTTCTTTCAAGTGACAATAATGGCTTGAATATTTTCTGAAGCGGTGGTTGCTATGAGGATATAAAGTGAGCAGGTTTAAATCGTTGAGGGGTGAACAAGACTTAAGTGCAACATTATTGATTTCATTGTACGGGAGCTGGTGATAATGGAGAATTCTAGGAGGCCAGCGGTGACAGGCGCAAGGAGGCTGGTGTGAAAAGGGAAGGTGGCACAGGGAGCATTGGGTGGTGTGTGTCTCCTCCACTGTTCCTGGAATAGTTTGCATGGGGAGGTCAATGTGACTCGCATATGCAAACCACATCTGTGAGATACAAAAGGTGGAGGTGACCGTGTGAGCAGCTAATGCATGCAGAGCTAGAATAAACAACTGTAACAAAGTACATAATATAACTACATAACAGTAACTATCTATACAGTATAAATGGATACGTGGGTTTCCTTTAGAAGAAGCACAAACAAAAAGTAAATGTAAAAAACTGCACCATGTGCCCTTTCCGACCTCCTCAACACTCACGTGCACATCTTATTCATAACAGTATGAGTGAAGTGTGCCTTGACTAAGGGCACAACAACAGTTTCCACTAGAACTACTGCTGCCCCATTCTGGTCCCTGGTATTCCCAGTGGTCTCCCATCCATGTACTAAACAGATCCGGTCTTGTTTAGCTTCCAAGATCAGATAAGATCAAGTATGGCCACGAGGAAATCTGTCAACTGGAATTCATAAATTAAACAACATATATATTGCTGACTAATTGGGGGTCATTTTGTTCATTTTATGGTGAGCATGTTAGTGTTAATAATAACTAAATGTGAATAACTGGTGTTCAGCAAGTTACTTCAAAACCGTAATGCGTTATTTATTACTTGCTACTGCAATTTCAAAGTAATTTGTTACATTACAATATTACTGCATTTAAAATGTAAGGCATTACACTACTATCGCATTACTTTTATGTTACTCTCACCAAAATAACTGGAAATATGGATTTGGCAATGTAAATGTAGTAGAGTCACTATCGCTAATCTGCAGCTTCACCTCAATCCATGCGCTGCGTGGATGTACACAGACACGTGAGGAACTACTCTTATGATACATGACAGAGTCACGGTGACACCAGACACATCAAAATCACACACAAAGACAAAAGTCAGGTCATGCTAATCACAGCCAAACTCAGGCAAATTCTCCTGTAGTGCCTTTAAAAATACATGTGACATGATTCACAATGAAGTTATGTATCTGTTCTGCTGATCGGATGTTTCACCGTTTGCTGATCTCATGGTGATTTTAGCAAATTTGTATAAAGAAAAACAAAAAACCCAACAATTAAATCCAGGTTAAAATACATTGTAATGTGCATTACTGACATTTGTACCAAGTAAAATATTTTAAAAAAATGTTTTTTTCAGTAATGCCTTACATTACTGCGTTACAGCAAAAAGCAATGCATTACAGTAATTTGTTACATTTGTAACGACTTACTCCCAACACTGTGAGTAACAGCATTGCACTGCAGCAGAAGTTGGTCAAATTTGGGAAGTAAAAACACAATGACACCTCTGATATAAAGAAAACAATAAGACCAATTTACGCCAATGTATCCTACATGACATAAACGTAATAGTAGTTTTTCTCATTGAAAATCCAAGCGAGCTAGGCATTTGCTAAGTGCCATTTCTCAGAACGAAAGAAGACACCCATTTTAAAATCAAGCAAATTCAGCCCTTACTCTTCCTGCGAGACCATAAGAGTGTGTCAGAGGGCGTGATGAAGCCGATACGAGTCTGAAATAAACATTAGGAGCCAGTGGAGATGGGAGGCCACACCTGCCACAGTATTAGCATGATGTATGATTTGACTAGAGCAGCGACGCACTACATTCTCCCTGAATGAATAGATTTGTTGAGTCTATTAATGACCTTCTATTCTAGACCTTTTTCTCTATTATCTGAACTGCCCGGTGCCATCCATAACATGGGCTTCTCCTATCTTATAAATCATTGTTCCTGGCCCATCTCTGCTCTATCATGACAATTAAGCTCAATGCTAGGATTCGTGTTTGCTAAATCCAGATTAACATGTCCCACCTCTATATCTATAGAACATATGAAGAGGATTAATGGACAATGCGCTCCCTTCTATTTGAGATGGTCCTGTGACAGTGGGAATTAACATTAAGGAGACCCTAATCACTGCAGCTCGTCCTAATGCACCAAGGTGACATTTTACGCTCACACTAAAAATGGACCTTATGAAGAATGGCCACAAACTGTTATACTCAATTCAATTAAGATCATATATCACAAGTACATTTTTATAGTGATGCTACAGTGTATGTAAATTCAATTATGGTATGGTTTGGTTATTTTATTTCCAGAGAAAAGCACAGGTTGCAAAAGCACAAAAATACTGAGGCAGTTATAAAATGTGTCAGTTGGAATGACTTTGCACTAACAGTACTTCAGCCCTGTTCTAGTTTTTACAGTTACAGGTTTAATCCAGGTATTACTGTACTACAGCTTGGGCCCTGTTTAGTGTTGGTTAAATCCATTGAGATGATATTGTTTTGTCTAAAAGGTTCCACAGTATAGCATTGAATTTATCCATTTTACAAGTTTGTATATTGCTCAAAATGAATTTATAATATGCATATTTACTGAGAGTGATTCCACAGATTTGACCTATAACTTGCCCTCCTTGTCATCATGGAGATAGATAAATGCTAGTTTAATGCTATACTGTGAAACATTCCAGGCAAAACAATAACATCTCCATTAGGGGTGTACAAAAATATTGAAATAACGATATATTGTATCGTTTAATGTGATGATACACTATCAATATTGGGGACCGCTGTATCGATATATCGCCAACATTATTGTTTGGTATATTTTATTTAATTATTGTGTTAGGGCGCTACAGTTTTGTTGCTTGTTTGGAGGAAGGGAACTCATTTATGCAACAAAACTGACATATTCACTGTTTTGATTATTAAAATGGGTTGTGTTTCATATGAACTTTGCACAAGATGTGGTATAACAAAGACTTTTATTATCACAGCCACGATTTAACCATTATTTCTTTATTGAACTGTATCAAATCGATTTGAAATATATTGTATTGAATCGCGACTGTACTGTACTGTATCGAGCTATGTATCGTATTGTGGCCTATGTATTGAGGTATGTATTGTATCGACAACTTATTAATGATACCCAATTAAACGGTATAATAAGACGTTAGTGGACATACTTCCAAGTTACACAGTGCACCTTTAAAAAAACTGTTTGGGATATTATTATGTGATTTCAGGTTTAAGCATTAGCAGATGTACCTTCATTTAATCCCTATAATTCCCCATTTCTCATATGCACTAATCTGAGTATGTTTCTATCCATTATTTATATCATATATTAATTAGATGCTGTTTACAGGCCCTCTTAACAGCATCAGCCTTCCTCTTGGCATACCATATACTATCACTACAGCCTTGAATGGGGCTAACCTTAGACTCTCGGATCTCCGTGCACTTCTAAAGTAACTGTGCGGCTCAGACCTCATTTGCAACCAGACGAGCCTATTGTAACAGCAAATAAAACAATATTGATTTGGGGCGAGTGGCAACCGGGGCTGTGCATCTTATTGATCCGGATCAAACACTTATCACTCAGAGCCGGAGTGTGCCAATGCTAACGCGCAGGTCTTAATTACGCCAGTGGCCTTTACATGCTTCCAGGCCTAATGATGCTCCAATAACACTGCAGAGTTTGACCTTCGCCGGGTGGACGCCAGGATCCGCTACACCCAGGGATAAAATTTTACAGCTTCAATAATTTCCAAAGCAACTCTCAACCTAGGCGTATATAGGTGGCACATGATTGTTTGGTTTATTTCAGTTCATGTGTGTTGTACATTATTAGGCGGCATGGTGGCTGAGTGGCTAGCACTCATGCCTCACAGCAAGAAGGTTCTGGGTTCGATCCCCGGGTCGCCTGGGCCTTTCTGTGTGGAGTTTGCATGTTTCTCCCCGTGTCTGGATGGGTTTCCTCTGGGCGCTCCGGTTTCCCCCATCAACCCAAAACATGCTGCATAAACAGTTGATAGTCATGGTCAGTTAAATACAGTCAATTCAGTCATTGTGTCCTTAGGCAAGACACTTCGCCCAATTTGCCTTGTATGAAAGTGGTGTGTGCGTGAGTGATGGTGGTGGTCAGAGGGACCGATTGCGCCGAGTGACATGGCAGCCGCTTCTGTCAGTGTGCCCCAGGGCAGTTGTGGCTACAATAATAGCTTACCATCACCAGGGTATAGAGTGAATGAATGCTGAATAAAGTGCATCTTTGGGGACAGAAATGTCTGTGAAAGTGCTATATAAATAAAAAGACTTACTTATGGTTTGATTTTACAGATATAAATATACAACTTAAAGGTCCAATATTATGCTAAGTTGATTCTTGTGAGCTTTAAACCATGTTATAATATATATGAGTAATTATTATTTGTCCGTCTATATCTCCAAAGCTCAAAATATTCTGTTCCACCTTTTGATGCCATGAAATCGTAGTTTTCAAGTTGACAGCTACACTACAGATCAAAAGTTTAAGAACACCAAAATTTTTCCATTTTTTTTTAACTGTTTACCGTTTACTGTTCACCAAAATGTATTCTAAACTTTTAATTCATGAAAGTGTCCATCTTTGGCAGATATAACAGCTGAACACACTTGTGGCTCGTTCTTTTTACAATAGAAATATAAATAAATATTCTTCAGAAAGTTCTTCCCAATCTGTTGCAGAAGTTCCCATAAATGTGTGGCACTTGTAGGTTGCTTGGCTTTTACTCTTCTTTCCAGTTCATCCCAAAACCAGCTCGACGGGGTTTAAGTCTGGAGACTGTGCTGGACACTTCATGTTTTCAAGCTTACCATCTTGTTATTTTTTCCTGAGGTAGTTTTGGCAGAGCTTGGACTTGTGTTTTGTTATCTTTTATCTTTTTTTAACCTCTGGCTGTTCAGTACTTACCTTTGTACCATTTCAAGCTTTTCATTGGACTTGCACGACTTGACTTGCAATAAATAACTGGAAAAATGTGTGTGTTCTAAAACTTTTGACCAGACCTTTTTATCTTTTGTTCAGTAGAGATTGTCATTTCCCAGGCTGAAACTATTCAAATGATTGTAGTGAAGATGTATGGAGTTTAAAAACACAGTGGAGTACTCCCTGTATTACCACTTAAAAATTACATTTACAGTCTATGTCTGAAATGAATTACTTACTTCAAATTTCCGCTCCTGTCATTATAAACCTGAACTTTGAACCAAATCGTAAAACCTGTTTGTCAGAAAATAACAATTAGATATTACTCCAAAAATCGTATACTCCAACTGATCAGAAAAGTTACATAGGGCACCTTTAACATTTCCGTGGCGTCGTATCTGGCAGTGGTTTTGAAACTCCATCACTGTCACAGCCCTGCCATAGATATCCATGAGCAGCGCTAACCTTGTCCATAAGGTGACCGCTTTGTTAATGGGAGGTTATAGCACTCGCAGACACCATATGCTGTGCTTTCGTGCCACAGGGCAAGGCACTTTTACTTAATGACAGTAATGACAGTGGAAAGGTTAATTTGGTTTAATCACAACATGCGTGAGGCTTTAGCGTGGAAAAAGGTGACACAAGGAGAGAGAAGCAGTGGTCATGTGATCGCTTCCTGTCAAACAATGTCAAGCGTAATCATTAGCCAGGCTGTCTATTAAAACATCTATAAAGTTTTATTGAATTGACTTCTTGTTGATTTACACAGAGACAGTAGGGAGACTAGTGAACCAAGGGCTCTGCTACCATCTTTATTTGTGTATTTTTTCCCCTCATTATTTGTCTGTTAAAAGGCCCATATATCATAATCATAGCCAGAGTTCAGTTTTGTTTCATTCACACGTTTAACATACTAAGCCTGCATATTTTGTTTTTCTCTGAAACAGAAACCAGTCTGTTCCATCTTGTGATGTTATGTGGTAATACAGAAAGTGCTCCACTGTGTTTTAAAACTCCATACACGTTCACTAGTATCATTTGGATAATTTCAGTCCTGGAATTGCCAATCTCTATTGAACAAAAGTTAAAAGGTAGGTGTTAACTTGAAAATTACCAGTACAAGACATCATCAAGGTAAAGCAGAGCATTCTGAGCGTTGTTGATGTAGACAGACTAATAATAAAGGGTTGTGTGGATGAAACAAAACATAACTGCAGGTATGTTTTTGATGAGGTAACAATATTTTAACATGATTTAAAGCTTACAAGAGTAAATTCTGCATAATATAAGATAAATTAACTACCAATTCTTTATGACATTTTTCCTGCAACAGGTTTAGGCTTTTCCCATCATTCAAGCATTAAACACACACCAGGCACTCATACCAGGTTGTTTTCCATGACAACAAAGATGCATCGAGTTGATATTCCCTGACACTCTCCTCATGCACTAATTTAGAAACAGGTGCCATTTGTTATTAGGTTGGTGCTATCTAAACTGTTGGGTCCAGAGGAACAATCTGTTACAACTGATCACTAAAAAGAATTAAGCTTAGGAACAGGGTTATAAATAAGGTTATGGTTTAGTTAAGGTTAGGAACTGGGTAGGAGAGTCTGCCTTGTTCCTCTGGATTAAACTATCTAAATTAAATTTGAATTACTCTATAATACATAACAATATATGTACTATGTACTTATTAGTATGTACTTATTGTGTTATTAAAATATCTAATAAATGCAAGTATATCAACAAGTCAGATTTTATAGGCCAATCTGTCGATTTCATTATCTCGACAACTCAGCACATCAACTCAGCCCAAAAATGTTTCCAAGACAATCACAAGGAAAAACTGGCTTTAGTATTCACTGTAACAACATCCTACAGAGTAAACTACTAGCAAAGAGGCTGGCTGCAATAGGTCCACTGATGAAAAGTAGACTGCTGAGTTTAAGGAGCCATTCAGCAGCACCAGGCCAAAGATGAGAGGATAAAAGCTGCTAAAATTAATCAAGCAGAGCTCCAGTATATGTAAAATGCATGCAAAATCTTAACCAGCAAGGTCTTGGTCAATGACAAATTAACCAACTTCTCCTTGGACCCACAGATAACCTTCTTTGCATAACCAAATCATTATTTTAATTGTGTCTGGGAATTGTGCAGGCAAGTCAAATGTAGAAAATATGTTTTGAAATGCAAAAGTAGATTGAAGCATCATGATGATAAACACAATCTCACTACGACTATGTTTAGCCTTATATAGACCCCAGGCTGTATTTCCAGGACGAGTTTACATACTGCGCTTCAGCGTCATGCACCCATGGATCAAACCCTCAGCCTGCTGCAGCTCCAACATCAAAATGCCCTCGAGATGAACTCTCTGCAATGATAAAAAAGTAAAATGCAATTACCTCTAACAGATACTTAACCATTACCATTGCAAAGCCAGTGTCGCTTTAAGGTAATAAGGTGCACCTTTTTCTTAGGCCTTGGTGTGATCTGCCTCAGAGGCATGGGAGTGTAATTGTGATTCTGAGAGATGTCATGCTGTCTGAAAGAACGTAACGCATTATGGAAATAAAATAAAGGGTTCACAAACTCATGAATATATTTACATAGGCCTGGCAGGTCAACAAACCCTGATACAAGCATGAAGAAAACAAACACAACACGGACTACAAGCACAATATGGTGCTAATACAACTTTATTATGTTTATCATTCTTATGGAGGATTCAGTATTGTGATGCACCACACGTTTTGATCAACAGAGGATTTGAGGAGCAGAGTCCATAACAGCAGCCATAGATTAGGGGGCTAAGAGGAGCATTGCCACTCAAGCTTCTTCTGTCAATTGTTGAATCTTGGTACTAGGTCAGTCAATCGTTCCTGTGCCCTCTCACTTCTCCCTCTGCCTCCTCTCAGCAGTGATCTTCTCAGATCATTGGAGGAGGGAGTAAAATCAATGGAGTAAAGTAATCACTTGGCGGAAGATACAGCGGAGGCCCGGGGCCCACCCAACTACCTGAGTTCCATTTCACGGCTCAGCAGCTGCGACACAAACACACAGCACTCGCCGGTATTCTCATCTTAAACAACACGAGCAGCCAGAGCTCTGCCCCCTGGTGACCTATCCGTCCCCAGAGGAAGCTCCCAGAATGCACTGCAGCACATGGCTCTGTCTACACACAGCCCACTATTGATCTGAGGTGCTCCTCACAGGGCCCTGACAGCACAGGCATCACCACATTTCCAAAATGCCAAGTGGCACAAACCTGCCGCTGACATCATGGGCTAATGTGAGTCAGGGTGAGTCCACATGGTCCTGTTCAATAATGCAGAGATTTATGTCAAAATGGTGCCTAATAAATAAGACCAAATGACACCATTTGAATTCAGTCATTTAAAGCCACATTATGGTCTGTTCGTGCTGCCACAAGGCAAACCTTTAACCATTTTCAAATGGCTGGCCCAACTTCCAGAGCCTCTCCCCAACCAGCCTTCGAACAGTAACTAGACAATAGCATGTTCTTTTACCTTTGGTCAGCCTGAGAGGAGAGTGGGCGGAGGGTCACAGTAGGTGGCAGGAAGAAGCAGCAACAATTGTAAAATGCAAATGTGTGTGTACACTGTAGCTGCTGTTTTTAACAAAAGGACCTTAGGGAGAGGTCAGCGGTGCCAGAGAAGGGTCACACCAAGGAGGGATCTGGAGCGCAGTGGCCACGGCATTAAATACTAACTAGACACATTACTGCGTGTCCCCAGGTCTCTGCAGCCATGTTGTTTATGTATGGGGTCAATACAGGCCAGTCATTTTTGCTGGGGTTATCCGTTTTAAGCTGATCTCTCACTGCTTCAGTAGCTTTATTAGTTTGCATAGCGGCTGAGGGGAATGAGCAGTGAACTCTTAAGGATATAAGGTTACAATTTGGAAGAAGGTTCACTTTTAATGTACTTATCAGAAATGGTGATGTTGCTCCGAGGAGGAAAATAAATATTCAAATGTTGTTGTAAGAAGTGGGATGAAAAGAGAATTTAAAATAATAATGCAAATCCTCTGAACTCACATTTTTTTGTCCAAAAACGCCCCCAGACAAAACATACAACTGTTTTGAAGGTTTGTAATAAAGAATGACCTTAATAAAGAGGCTGGTAGTTTGCCATCGTGACTCCAAAAAAGTAAAAATATAAGCGCTTAGAAATATATACAAATATGAAAAATTTAAACTATTGTTTTTTTTTGGATCTAAAAGTTTTTTTGAGAGAACTGTGACCTTCCACCTGGGCAGATATAAAGAACTCCCCTCAGCTGTTCGTAATATTTATGTAAAATTAAACTCAAATCTCTGTGACCTTAACCTTTGACCTCCAAATTTTAACTATCTACATCAAAAAAAAAAAAAAAAAAAAAAAGATAATGAATATTTTTGT